>NC_133397.1:110597125-110900155 GCF_047511655.1 Castor canadensis | reverse complement strand
TTGTATTTTCTCAACTTACAAAGACAGCAATGTCTTTGCATGTTTTTGTGGCCCCTTTTCAAATAGGTCTAATCTTAATACAAAAGGGTGATTGGGAAGGAGTGGCAGGGACAGGGTGGCAGGGACTGGGGTGGCAGGGACTCGGGTGGGGCAGAGCCCCGGCCCCACTTTAAACACACATAATGGTCACTTGACCATTTCTATCAGCCCTGTAAAAAAAGGGGAGGCAGAGGTCATCCTTCAATTCTACACACTCCTGCTGGTTTGAGATGTTGTACCACATGTGCAGGTTCTGCTGCATTTGGAGTGGGGAAGTTGCTCCAATGTCTCGTTCCTCAAAATGCACGTCATCAGTGAGGATGACGTCTTCAAACTCCCCCTCATCACACGCAACTTTACGGTCATCCTGGGGAACTGGAGAACATCATCAAAAATGAAATTAGCCAGGTTCAGAAAGCCAAAGGCCACATGTTTTCTCTCATGTGTGGAAAACAGATCCAATACAAACACAAGCAATATTATAAAACAGGTCACGCTAAGGGGACAGGGAGACTAATAGAAGGAAGTTAAGAAGGTGAATATGGCTGATGTACTTTGTATACAAGAATGAATATAGAATTTTTAAACCTTTGAAATCACCATAAGGAGGGGTCTAAGATAGAAAGAGAAAAATAGAGATGAACCAATTTGGATTGTAACACACATATACATAGAAATGTCACAGCGAAACTCCCTCTTATAGCTCTATTAAACAAACAAAATTGGTTTTTTTTTTTTTTTTCAAAAACAGAGAACAGGAAGGTAAAACAGGTCTTGTCTGGGCGGCTGGTACTAGTGGGAGGGGGGAAGATATAAGGAAAGGGTTTAGGAAGGTGAATATGGTGGAAATATTTTGTACTTATGTATGAAAATGGAATGAGACCTGTTGAAACTGTTCCAGGAGTGGGGGAGGGTGGATAAAAGGATAATTATGGAGGGGGTGAATTCAACTATGAAACACTGTAAGAATTTTTGTAACTGTCACAATAAACACCAAGTACACCAGTAATATGATCTTAAAAAGAACAATAAAATTTAAAAAACAAAAAACATTTCCTCTGGGGGCCATGGGGCGCTGAGGTGGACCCAGCAGCACAGCTGTGGGTGACTGCCAGAACTTGCCTTGCCACATTTTGCACTGGTCATCAAGCTGGAACTTCAGATCCTGAAGCTCCCAGGTTAATTCCCCGTTCTGTCTGGGCAGCATGCAGATGGTCTCCGCCTTCTTGTCTTCAATCTCCTTCAGCAGTGCACTGAGGGCAGTGCATTCTCCAATTGCACCCACTGGTACCCCTTGAGGCTCCAGGTCTTCTGCCATCACCTCCAGGAGGCAGTCTTTTGGTGCCTCTGTCTCGCCAGTTGGCTTCTGGTTGGCAGCCACCTGATCTCGATGGGCCACCATGTCTTCCTGCTGGTGGCACAGGCACTGGACTCCCTCCTCCTGCCAGCTGGGAGCCTCCTGGCTATTCACCTCCATGATAACCTTGAGGTCGTCTAGGTTTTCTTGCAGATGGCCCAGCTTCTTGACAAGCTTCTTCTTCACATTCTGCTCCTCCAGCAGGGCGGAGGTCAACTTCATATTGTCATGCTGAAGCTGGGCCAGTTGCTCCTTCAGCACCGCGCTCAGGTCAGTCAAGGTCTCCTGGTTCTCCATGCTCTTCATATCCTCCTTTCCATCCACTGCCTGCTCGCCCGGGATTCTGGCTGCCTGCTCCAGTGCCAGGAGCTGCCGCTCCTGGTCCTCTTTGAGGCGACTCAGCCTGTCATTCTCCCTCACTTGGGCCTCTAACTGACCCTCCAGGCACTCTAGCGCTTTTCTCAGCTGCCGAGCCTCCTCCTCCAGTCGCTGTTCTGCTGCACTGGGCCCGGCTGGGGGCTGTGGAGGTGACGGCTCTTCCAACAGGCTCCTCAGTTCCTCCAGGGTACTTTTCAGTTGAAGAACATCTTGGGCACTGCTCTCCAACTCTTCCTGCAGGATACGCATGGCTGCTGAGGTCTGCTGCAGCTGGCTGGAGGACTCCAGCAGCCTGGCCTCAGACAGCGCCAGCTTCTTCTCAAGCTCCTCCCGGCTCAGCTGCATGGCTTCTTTTTCTGCCAAGAGGATTTGAAGCTTCTTCTCCAGCTGCAAGTCCTTCTCTTTCGGGTCTTCGGTTTTGTGGTTGCACACATCGAGGGCATCTCGCTTCACATCATTCTTCCTGGATGTGATGACGGCCTCCCAGTTTATGACGGGAAAATCCTCATATGCAAGCTTTTTGCTACTCTTGATGCCAGTGTCTGGTGAAGGGACACTGGCAGGCAATGCACCCTCACAAGCTGTTGGTGCAGGAGCACTGCGGTTTGGGGGCACATCCTCACAAATAGTGGGGAGCTCAGGGTTACCATTTTTTATCTTTTGCTTTTTCTTTCCCCCTACAGGCACACTAAGGTTGTTCCTGAGCTGGAAGGCTCTCGGCATTTTCTTGCCCGAGGCCCGTTTCTGAAGTTTGACTTCTTCAGAAATAGCTGGTCTAGGAGGAGGAAGGTGGCGGGTCCACATGACCACACAATCTACCAGCTCTTTCTCAAACACTCAAGATCTTTGTCCACCACACACAACCGTCTTCCTCCACCAGTTATCACGATATATCTCTACCACAATCGACAGTCTTCCTCCTCCACTTATCACGATCTCTCTTCCACTCTCCACAATCCTCCTCCACGTCTTATCACGATGTTTCCTGAATATTCACAACAATCTTCCTCTAACACACAACACGTTCTTCACACAAAATCTTTCGTCCCAAGCACAAAACCCCAATCTTCCTCCCACACACGCCACAATCAACACCCACACACACCACAATCAACTCCCACACACAGAAACAGTCTTGTCCCACACACACACACACCACAATCACTAGAAACACTCAGCGCACCACGTTCCTCCGCCTCTAGCCAGCACCGCGTCCTCTACTCCAACAGCTCGCAGCGGTGTGAGCCAGAAGAGGCAGATGCAGGGGATGCTAGGCAGCATGGAATGTAGAATGTGGGCGTGGCCTGAATCCTCGCACGCCATTGGTGGGTGAGTAAGATGCAGGAGAAAGACTTTGTGAGGGCTGGGCAGGGTTAAAATGAGAGCAGGTGCAGCCCCTGCCCCAACCCCACCCACCCACTGAGGGTGGGGGTGAGGCAGGTCTCCCTGGGTGTCTCTGCACAGTTTTCAAGGCAATGACTCATGACATCCTTCACAGAGTTCTAGTTAACTGAGGCACCTTAGAGGATGCTCTTTGGCCACTGCAGACACCTGACCAGGCCTCAGACCTCAGTCCTCAGGAGATGGGTGACAATGGACAGAAGGTGACAGTACATCACTTTACAGTCCCTTTCCTGAGTCCTCAGCTATGTCTTGTACGTCCAGGTTTTAGAAATCACATCCAGGGTATCCCCCATCCAGTCCTGCACAGTCCCCTTTATCACATACACCTGAGGGTCCCTGATCTCAGTAGTGTATATAAACCACGGCGATGTCTCTCAAAGTCCACTCAGACACTGGAGTCAATGCAACATTTATTCACACTTTCAGTGTACAATTACAAGGTCCAAGAGGGAATCACAGCACACGGTCTGTCACCTCACAGGGCACTGCGGCACGCAAGGCTTATGCTCCATGGATGGAGCCCCACCAAGCAAGCAGTTCATTAGTGTTGAGAATGTTGGCAGGCAGAGCCAGCACTCCACAGAGGAGCCCCACCAGCTGTCAGCAGTCAGCTCGTTTGGGTTGAGAGTGCCGGGAACTCAATCCGCTTGGGAGTGAGAACTATCATAAGGCAGGGCCTCTCTTACTCGGGAGAGAGTCCCTCTGGCAAGGAGAGGCCCACGCAGGAGAGAGTCCCTTGATGCTAGCGTACATGTGAGTATCAGAGGACACTGCGGAGTGCAGTTTGCTGTGCCCTCAGCAGGTGTCCTTTTTATGTGATTTTTCTCCTTCAGGGTGCTCCCCTCTGATGTGACTTAGTCCTCTGCTGACTGGTTACACCCAAAAAGTGGGGACTCCAGTGTGCTGCTCTAGATGTCAATATGTCTTAGCATAAGTGTAGCCATACTGGACACTATGCTGTTTACATGCCTTATCAGTCTTGTCCATACAGACAGTGTTCTGCTGGACTCTATAGTCCAGAGTCTGGTAGCTCACTGATTCTGAACTACTCTACACCCAAAGTCCAGACAAACTTTGCAGCTTGTTAAAGGAGGCTTTATGTTCTCTACAAGTGGCTCAAGTGGTAGAGAGCCTGCCTAGCAAGCGTGAGGCCCTGAGTCAAACCCCAGTACCACCAAAAAGAAAACATGTTCAACCTTACAAGCAACTACAGAAATGCAAATTAAAACAATAATAAAAGACCACTCCCATACCACAGCGGACAAAGATATGAAAATTATTAAATGTAGCCACTTTGGAGAATAACTTGGAAAGACCTAGGAAAGTTGCAATGCGCATTACCAATGACTCCGCAATTCCATTCCTGGATCTATGTCCTAGAGAAACTCTTACACATTGGTGAAAAGTGACAGACATGTGAGTGCTAACTGCAGCATGACTTACTACAGATGAAAAATTAGAAGCAGCCAGGTGTGTTACACACAACTGTAATCCCAGCACTATGAAGACTGAAGCAGGAGGATGGTGGTCTCCAGGCCAAGCTGGGACATACAGTGAATACTAGGCTACTTAGTGAGACCCTGTTTCAAAAAAGAAGGAAAACAAAAAAGAAAAAAGAAAGCTAACAAAGAAGGGAGGGAGAGAGGAAGGGGGGAGAAAGAGGGGAGGGAGGGAAGGAGGTGGAGAGGGAGGGAGGGAGGGAGGAAGGGAGGAAGGAAGGAAGGAAGGAAGGAAGATTAGAATCAACCTAATGTCCACTGACAAGAGAATAGGTAGATGTAATGGCACCAATGATAAATCTGAAAACTTAATTGGGAATGGAATACAGCAAACTTCCAAAAATAAGTACAGTGTGTCCAAAGCACACAAAGTTCAATGCAAGCAGAAAGGACTAGGTAGTAGATAGGTAGTAAAAATGTGCAGAGAAATTACAAACACCAAGTTTAAACATGTTGTGGCCTCTGTGGGGAGAAGGAAGAGGGGAGATAAAAAGAGGAGGATGTGAGAGGAGGAGAGGGAGAGGGAGAGAGAACTGCTTTGGATTGTCTTGATGGAGACATATGGGCCTCCAGTGGGGGGGGGAACAGACTCCCATAAAAGACATCTATTATGTTCTTACAAGTTGTTTACAATGCTTACAGTCTATCTATAATTCACATTTAATTTGTTCTCCTTCTTTCTCTACAGTGTAACTTTTTCAAGTTACCCTGAAATACAGAGTAATGTCTATTAGATTGCATCAAGAATCAGAATCCCCTGGAGGGCATGTCATCACAGGTCACTGAGAAGGCCCTCAGTAGGTTTAGAGTGGGACTGGAGAAATCTGCATTTCTAAGTTCCTAGGTGACCTTAAGGGGCTGCTCCATGCACCGCACTCTGAAAACCAAACTTTGCGCTAGGTGTGGTGGTGCACACCTGAAACCCCCACATTCTGGAGGCCGAGGCGGAAGATGGTAGTTCAAGGCCAGCCCAGATGGAGGAGGACAATGACAAGGAGGAAGAGTTCTACAGTGAAGTCTATTATATATACTCATTGTGTCTTTGTGGTTGTGGGGAAGTAAGAGACAAAGCAACAAAAGAATAATTGTCTTTTCTTGCACGTTCTCTTTGGGCTCACACCAGCACAGAAGCTCATAATTGCAGGTGGTGAACAGCAATGTTGACAGTGCAGCAGACAGGAGCCAGGTGTCAGCAGAATGAGTGTGATACACTCCCATTTTACCCAGAAAAATGCACTGTCCTGGCTGGAAAATAACTGGGTTGGCTTGTCATTGGGCCATGTCCCCCACCCCACCTCACTCTACCCCTCATCCTCACCATAAACCTCACTTTCTTTTTCCAAGGTGTGCAGAGGAGAGGGTTGAGAATGCTGAGCTCTCCCCACCCAGCCAGCCTGTCTCTGTCCTTGAGCATCTGCGCTACCCTGCACCAAGTCCCACTTCTTGCTTTCAGCTAGCTGTGCTACCAAAAATTGTAGTGATCTTAATTAGTACATAATAGTATCTGAAAATACTATTTTCTGTTGACAGAAAACACCTTCAGAGTCATTTTTCTATAGGCTTGTCTGTAAATGTTCCAATAGAGTTAGAACTGTAATGGCAAAATTTAAAGTAACTGTAGTTAATAGTTAGCAATTAATATAGTATAGTATAGTATAGTATAGTATAGTATAGTATAGTATAGTATAGTATAGTATAGTACAGTACAGTACAGTACAGTACAGTACAGTACTATTAAATGTGTCTTATTACAGTTGGGAACATAAACACAAACTTGCAAAAGGAATTAGGACACCAACCTGGTACAGTGTTTTTTAGAGCTATTTTAGGAGGTTTATATACTTGAAGACCATAAAGACACCTAACATATAAAGGAGCCAGTAGCAGCATCACAGTTTAAACCTTGAATTTTGGTTAGGTAAAGTAACAACTGAGTGGTTGTCAATACAGAACTGAGAATTAAAAACCCTAAAGTTTCCAGTGGTTAGGGTAATGTAGTGTCAGTAATTTCAAACAGTCCATTTTGATACTTAATTGGATATTATATATATAAGACAATATTTATCTAGCCAATGTCAGATAAACCAATGTTTATCTGATGAACAGATGTCAGACAAGGAAATGTTTATCTGACATACAGATGTCAGACCTAAGTGGCAGAACTTTTAGCATTTGTAATAAAGAGCAGAAATGTCTTATTAGATAGAATGTACTTTAGTAAATGATTCTGTAACATTTAGATACAAGGCATTAGCAGTATTAGAACCATTTAAAAGAATTTTTACTTATTTTAACCTTAGTTTTCTTTTTTTTAGTGTTATCAGAAAACTATCTTAGGGTCTTGGCCAGATGTAAAGAATAGTAAATAATTTTAAATGGGCTATGAATGAAGAGAAACAGTCATCATACTTTTGGTTAGCAGGATCAATCAAAGCCATCTCCCAGTACTTAAGGATACCACCAAGTGAATATGTTGGCTTGCCCTATGCTGGCTGCTGGAAACAGAGGGAAGGGTAGGGGGGAAATCCATTCACCCCTCCACTCCAGCATGAGGGCTCCTGAATGGAATACCCTATGCTGGCTGCTGGAAAGAGAGAGAGGGAAGGAAAGGGGGAAAGTTGCCCTTTGGGAGACAGGCAAACTTGTCTACCAAGTTTGGTAGACTTGTTTGGTAGACAAGATTCCAAGAGCTTTGGGGCGTCCCCCTTGTTATCTTGGAAGTCTCAGTTACAGATTCTCTTGATCTGGCATGCCTAAAAAGGCTTCCTGCAAATGTATCTGTGTGAACAAGCTGTGGGGTCCCCAATTTTCTACCGTTCTCAAAGAGCCACCTCTCTTCTACCCTGCATGAGGGTTCCTAAATGGGATTGTGACCCTGAAGGCCAACTCAACTATTAGAGCATCAGAACTATTATAATCAGTACAGAAACCAAATTTCACCAAGGTAAGCTTGGCTCAAACCCATTGCTCGTGGGCAGTTTTCACATCAGGCCATGGGGTTGTAGTTAGCTTGTAAACTTGAAAGAATGGGGGAACCAGTATAGCATCAAAAATCCCCAACAGTTGTTTTGATAAAACAAAAACCCATTTTAAAATACACATTAGTACTCTAAATTTTGACCTTAGAAAACTTTCAGGCAAACTTTAAATTATAAAGTTATAAGCTTGAAGACCTTAATTTGTATCTTGAAATAACCTTTGTAAAAACCAACTGTAGAAAACACTGCTTTAAATAAAACTCTTAATAACCTTATACTTTAAAAGACATAGGAAAAAAATTAAATTAAACCATCTTTTTTAATGATAGCAATCTACAAGAACATGCTTAATAAAGAAAGCGGTTAATAGTAAGATATTTAAAAATGTAAACATAGACTATGCTTCAGTAATTCATTTATTTTGGGTTTAAATTGGTGCTGTTGTGTCATCAGTTTGTAGTGATTCCTGTTAAATTTGCAAGCTAATAGTCTTAGGAGCATTTTGTGAGTTTTTTGTTTTTGAGATTCTGGGGTTTGAATTCAGTGCCTATACCTTGAGCCACTTCACTAGCCCTTTTTTGTGATTTTTTTTTTTCTATATAGGGTCTTGTCAACTATTTGCCCAGGATGGCTTCAACCAGTGATCCTCCTGAACATCTAGGAGTACAAGCATGAGCCACCAGAACCCAGCAGCTTTTGTTTGTTTGTTTGTTCATTTTACGGCTGAATAGATTGAGAGATTTAGCTGCAACTCTAACAATAGGCTGTAACATCCATGAAATGATTAAGGGGTGGGGGAACCTCATACCACTAAAGGATGAAACTGACTGGGGTCTTTTACTTATCTTTTTTTTCAACTAGGAAGGCATATATTAGCTTTGGAAAGGACCTTCAAACAGTTGATCAATTTCCTTTATTTTACAGATGAGGAAACTGATGCTGGGAGGTTAAATAACTTGATGTTTTGCCTCTGAAAAGTTGTTAATGGTTGGGCAGGGACTATGTGTGTCTTTTGACTCCTGATTTGTCAGATTAACTCTCCTGAGTTTTCTCTAAAATTGTAAATATGGACACAAATTATGTCAGACTGAAAATAGATTATTAGAGTCATAACTTTACAACTTCAGATGTTTTTTATTTTTATTTTTTTGGGGGGGCGGGCAGGAGGGTGGGACTGGGTTTGAATTCAGGGACTCTCCTGCTTTTATATTCATTCCCATTGTGTTTCAGTCACTTTCTGACATGAATTCCTATGTGGGATTTAGGTTCCTGTTGAAATGCCTATTTATTGCAGATGAGGACAAGGAAAATGGAACTTGGATATGAGGAAAACAGAGTTGTGAATTTTATATATTCAGCTATTTGTTATTATCAACCAGGCACTATGAGAAATTTAGTGTTCAGAAATGACCAGATTCTACTACTTTCCCTCCTGGAGTTTACAGTCTACTGGGAAAACATGAAAACCACTGAAGAACTGACTTTAGTCAATTTTCATTCTATTTTGCATACGGGCAAAAGTTATCACTGAGTATTTTACTTTAAAATTATCGCTTTGGGTTAAAAGGGGAAACTCCACAATGGAAAATAAATTCAATGGAGTAAAGAGAATCCTTAATGTCAGGGCCTTTGTGTCCATATCCACTGGCAGGAAGCATAAGTTGCTGGTGGCTGCCTGCCTCAGAGTTGCTATAGCCCTCCTGTGACTCGGACAGAGTTCCTTGGGAAGACAAGTAGCTGGGAATGTCTGCGGGTAGATTGAGCTCCTCTGCAAAAGAGGTATCTGCAACTCTCAGGAAAATGGTATGGACTAAGAACTCCTCATACTTCCCCTTAACACTATTTTTTACCGAGTTCTTCTCACAGTTTGTCTATAGACGTTATCACTGGGCTGGTACTACTGAGGGTATGATAAGATGTGCAATCTCATATACTTGTAAGAAGATTAGATGTTAATGTATCAGAAAAACAGAAAACCTAATCTGAACTGGATGTGGTGGTACACACCTGTAATCTCAGCTACTCATGAGGCTAAAGCAGGAGAATCTTGATTAAGGCCAGCCTAGGCAACTTAGGAAGACTTCTGTCTCAAAAATAAAGATAAAAAAGGCTAGGAATGTTAGATCAGCAGTACAACACTTACCTAACTTGTACAAGACTCTGGGTTCAACCCCCAATACTGCAAAGATTAAACCCTAAATTGGGGGCTAGCAGTATAGCTCAGTGGTAGATCACTTGTATAGCAGACACAGGCCCTGGGTTTCATCCCGAGCCCAACAAAAACAAACCATCTAAATTTTTATCTCACTAATTCCACTTGGGCAAATTATACCAAGGAATTAAAAGATTTCTACACAAAGATATTACAAAAACAGTATAACCTAAAAATACATAGTTGTGTATGATGGCACACACAAATAATCCTAGCACTTAGGAAGAAGAGGTAAGTGGACCATGAATTCAAGGCCAGCCTAGGTACATAATGAGACCCTATCTCAAAAAAAAACAAAGGGAAATTATTTAAAACTGTAGTAAGAAAGTGTTAGTCATCAAATTATACTAGAGTCACATGGTATTTTATGAAGACGTTTTTTTATTATAGGGTAATCCTTAATAGTAAATAGAAAAATTAGGTGAAGATAAATATGTTTAACTACATAAAGAATACATGCAAACAGAATAAATATACTAAAATCTTAATAGTGTTTGACTTAACCATAATTTTCTGTACAGCTTAACTTTTTAAATTTTTTTTTTTGGCAGTACTGGTGGTTAAACCCAGGCCTCACACATGCTAGACAAGCTCTACCACTTGAGCTACACCCCAGCCCCAACAAACTTTTGTGTTGTGAGATTTTTGTTTTGTTTTGTTTTTTGAAACCGGGACTTACTATACATGCCACGCTGGCCTTCAATTGTCAATGTTCTGCCTTTTGAGTGTTGGGATTACAGGCATGCACCACCATACCTAGTTAACATACTTTAAAAATAAAAATTCCTGACACCTAGGGAAATAGAGAACTGGAAAGTAGAATTTGTTTGGATTTGAGTTCCATAAAGAAAAGTATTCCAATTTAAAAAAACATTGGTGAGTGAAATTTTTTTAGAAAAGGTATTTTAACAGAGTAGAAGATTATGAACACACTAGAAGGGAAAGAGTAATCAAAAGGCAGGAGGTTTTATATACACACACACACACACACACACACATATAGGTGGCACTACAGTTTGAACTTGGGCTCACACTCACTGGGCAGGTGATCTTATCGCCTTAGCCACTCCATCAGCCCTTCTTTTGTGATGAGTATTTTCAAGATAGGGTGTCACAAGTTATTTGCCTGGCCTGGCTTTGAACTGTGATCCTCCTGAGTAACTAGGATGTCAGGCGTGAGCCACCAGCATCTGTTCAGTATTTTTAATCAGGGAAAAAATAATTTTCATAGATTTTTTGAGAAGTGATATCAATAGGTTGGAATTCTCATAAGAGAAAGGCAAACTAGTTGAATAGTAGAAAAAAAAACATGTGAAATAGAAACCTTACAGATGGAGGCTTAAAAGAACAAAGTGATAAAGGAATCTGAACTTTGGGATAAAGATCCTTAATTCTGCCCTCACCATTCTTCCAGGTTGTAGTCATCTGACTATTCAAGCTGACACAATTCTATTAGTGGCAAAATATGAAGAGCAAAGTTATGAATCACAACTGAAACCTTAAAACTATTTTTTTTGCTTTAAGTCCAAGTTAGGCTCTATAAAGCAGAGCTGCTCGAAGCAGTACAATACCTGAAGGGCTATGCAGCTGTAGATTCCCATGTCTTCTAGTTTCACGTTGGCAATGAAGAAGACGTTGTCCGCGGGAAAGTCAGTACCGCCACCTTTCTGCCAGGAACTCTGAGGTGCAGGGTGTCCCTCTGTCGCACATTCTAACCTGGCCATGGCACCAATGCAAATAGTTAGGTCCATTGGAGTTTTCAGAAAAGATGGTAACTCTGTTCCAAAAAGATTACCAAGACAAAGTAGGCAGGAGGCAACACGCACAGACACACACACACACACACACACACACACACGAATCAGGCCAAATACCAACTACTCTAATGCTCCATTAAGAAGACATGCTCTCTGCATTGACAGTGACTATAGCTTCAGAGGTCATCTTTTCTCCAAGGTCCTCAGGGTGTTTGGAGCACAGTAACACTAACATTTCTTCTACAGTGCATGACATACCTATCTGACCATCCTCACAGGAATAAGGAAAGCAGAAAGCCAAAAACCTTTCTTAATTCTGTATTTTAGAGCTTGATTACTTAACATTCTCTCACTTAGGAAGCCAAATGATGCTTCCCAAACTGGTATCAACAGTCATCAAGAGAACTGATGTGAAGGGCCTGAGTTCAAACTCCAATGCTGCCAAAAAAAGAAAAAAAAAATCCAACAAAAAAAACTCAATTTAAAAGAGAAAAGAGTTAAATGTTTACAAAATTTTGTGTTTTAAAAAATCTCATTAAAAAAACACAGAAGCAACACACAAGTATACCTTTTGGTTGTGCAAAGCCTAAAATGTAGTCATTCAATCAATAGGAAATAGAAGTTTTTTGCAGGAACATGAAGAACAGTATTGATTTTTAAAAAACAATACCTTTCCCCCCAAATCTCACATAGCTACACTTAAAGAATAATATTGATTACTGAACTGGAAATGTCCTGAATACTGTGTGAACATGGTAATAAATTTCACAGGTTTCAGAGCAGAATCACAGTTTTGGAAGGAAAATTGAGAATTTCAAAAGAATGCTTTAGGGAGATTCCAAAATGGTGACTAGAGTGAGGAAGCAGAAAGCATGCTTCCTAAAGTAAACTCTTGGAGAGATGCTGGAGATACACCTAGCAGGAAAAACCACCAAGAAGAGGCAAAATTTCGACACCTCCACATCTGAGCCGGTGCACAGCATCCCCACTCCACGTTAAATGGAGAAACCAGGTGGGCTCCCGCGCCACCAGACGCCAGCTCCTACCCTGCATGGGAGACCACCAGGTGAGCAAATAAGCGGCATGCAGTACTCCCTGGGACAAATCAGCATAGCCCCCTGACAGACTGACCCCCACCCAGGGAAAAAAGAAAAAAAAACCCTGAACAATAAACAAGCATCAAAAAAAAAAAAAAAAAAAAAAGACTTGTAACAAAGAGGGCAGGGCGCCCTGAGCTGGGGAGGGGGGAAGCACTCCCCCATGCGAACTGTAAATACACAAGATGGCCAGAGAATGCAGGAGTGGTGACCCTGCCCAGCAACCTTGGAGCAGGGAAAGCTTATAACAGTGGCTGTTGTGTGGAAAGCTCCACAAGGTGGGGGAGCACTCCCCCATGCAAACTCTAAATAAACAAGCCAGCCAGAGAAGGCAGGTGTGGCACCACCTCCCCCAGTGTCCTTGGAGAGAAGAAGGCATCCAACAGTGGCTAAAGTGTGGCACGTTGCACCAGAGAATGGGGGAGGAGCACCTCCCCATGCAAACTCTAAATAAAAAAAAAGGACTAATTGCAACAAGTGGGTAGGGCTGTATACTGAAGAAAACAAAAGGGTCATGCATCCAGGAGAACTCTAAATAAACAAGGCCTGCAGGGCTAGGTGAATGTAAAGCTCATTGCTGAGATCTCCACTAAATAAAGCCTGTAGCAGCAGCTGGCTAACAGTAGGTGGCAGGTGAGCTGCAGCCTCAGATACACATTCACAAAGCTGTCTCCAGACTCCATTTTTTTTTCCTTTGATGAGACTGAAAGTGTATTGCATTTGAATTTGGGATTTTTTTTTTTCCCCTTTGATGACACAACGACAGAACTACTACTCAGACACCAACACCAGGACTGGATGCTGAAGGACTAGCACCAAATCTATTAAGGCTGAAACTTCATTGCATTTGAATGTGGGAAATTTTATTTATTTATTTATTATTATTATTTTTGTCCTCTCTCTGTCTTTCTAATGTATGTTTAGCTCATTGTTGATTAGTACTATATCTCTCCCTGTTTATTTCTTTGGCTCTGTTTTTTTTTGTTTTGTTTTTTTCCCTTTTTCTTTACCTTCTTTGCTTTCCCTCTCCTCTCACCCTTCCATTCTAGATACCATCATCATTACTATTATAAGCTAGACAATACTGAATTACACACAGTACGGGGACAGTAACAGTAGCAAGGACAATGATGGGAAGATGGAAAAAAGAGGGAAACCATTTCCCCCTAATAATAAATTAGTACAGGAACCAGAAATCAAGAAAGCAGATGCCCAGATCCAGACTCCAATAAAATGAAGAAAAGCTATGCCGAAGAACCCAATGAAGCCCACAAGAACATCCTTAAAGAAGAAATCCTGCAAGTAATCAATGAGAAATTTAGAGATGATACTGGATATGGTCAACCAAAATGTACAGGAGACACTCAAGAAATTCCAAGACTACTAAATAGAGAATTTGAGAAAGTAGAAGAACAAATAAAAAAAAACTATAAAAGCACTGTATAAACAACAAAGTGAAACAAAGAACACGATAAATAAATAAATGAACTCAGGACGAAAATAGACAGTATTAAAGAGGAAGAAACACAGGATAAGGAAAACCTGAGAAAAAAGGACAAACAAATGTAAAACAAAATGGAAGGCCAATCCAGCAGACTGGAACAAGCAGAAGACAGAACCTCTGAACTCAAAGATAAAATGGTAATTAAAGGAAAAAATGAGGAACTATTAGTTCAACAACTCAAGACCTGTGAAAAGAAAATGCAAGAAATTACTGACGCCATCAAAAGAACAAACCTGAGAATCATGGGCATTGAAGAAGGAGAAGAGGTGCAAGCAAAGGGAATGCGTAATATATTCAACAAAATAATAACAGAAAATTTCCCAAATCTAGAGAGAACTATGCCCATACAGGTACAGGAGGCCTCCAGAACACTAAACAGACCTGACCAAAATAGAACTATCCCACAACATATTATCATAAAAACAACAAGTACAGAGACTAGAGAAAGAATTTTGAAGTCTGTAAGAAAAAACAAACAACATACAAAAGTAAACCCATCAAAATCATATCACACTTCTCAACAGAAACATTAAAAGCAAGAAGAGATTGGTGTGAGGTCTTCCAGGCACTGAATGAAAATAACTTCAACCCTAGGATACTCTACCCAGCAAAACTATTATTCTACTCAGCAAAATTATCATGGAGCAACAAAAGTCTTCCATGATAAGAGAAACTAAAACAATATATGACCACAAAGCCACCACTGCAAAAGATTCTTCAAGGGATTGTACACACAGAAAGTGAAACCAACATAACCATGAAAGGGCAGGCAGTACCAAACTACAGGAAAGAAAAAAAAAAAGCAAGAAAGCAGAGAGTAACATCGATTTAGTTACACACAATCAAACCCTCAAACAACTAAGACAACTAAATGACAGGAATCACCAAATACCTATCAGTACTAACACTTAATGTTAATGGATTTAACTCCCCCATCAAAAGGCACCGTTTGACAAACTGAATTAAAAAGGAAGATCCAACAATTTGTTGCTTACAGGAGACTCATCTCACCGACAGAAATAAGCATATGCTTAGGATGAAAGGCTGGAAGAAGATTTACCAAGCCAATGGCCCCCGAAAACAAGCAGGAGTTGCAATACTTATCTCTGACAAAGTAGACTTCAAACCTACATTGATCAAACGAGATAAAGAAGGACATTCCATACTAATAAAAGGGGAAATAGACCAAAAGGAAATAATAATCATCAATCTGTACGCACCCAATGTCAACGCACCCAATTTCATCAAACATACTCTGAAAGACCTAAAAGCATATA
The DNA here is from genome assembly GCF_047511655.1 of Castor canadensis. NCBI lineage: Eukaryota > Metazoa > Chordata > Mammalia > Rodentia > Castoridae > Castor > Castor canadensis. The sequence continues at coordinate 110,884,653 of NC_133397.1, read as the reverse complement.
TAAACGCCAACACAGTGGTTGTGGCAGACTTTGACACTCCATTATCATCAATAGATAGGTCATTCAAACAAAAACTCAATAAAGAAATCCAAGATCTAAAATATGCAATAGATCAAGTGGACCTAGTAGATGTCTACAGAACATTTCATCCAACCTCTACACAATATACATTCTTCTCAGCAGCCCATGGAACCTTCTCCAAAATAGATCATATCCTAGGGCACAAAGCAAGCCTCAGCAAATATAAGAAAATAGAAATAATACCGTGCATACTATCTGACCACAATGCAGTAAAAGTAGAACTCAACAACAAAAGTAAAGACAAAAAACATGCAAACACCTGGAAACTAAATAACTCATTATTTAATGAAGAATGGATCATCGATGAAATAAAAGAGGAAATTAGAAAGTTCCTGGAAGTCAATGAAAATGAAAACACAACCTACCGGAACCTATGGGACACAGCTAAGGCAGTCTTGGGAGGAAAGTTTATAGCCATGAGTGCATATATTAAAAAGATTGAAAGATCCCAAATCAATGACCTAATGATACATCTCAAACTCCTAGAAAAACAAGAACAAGCAAATCCCAAAACAAATAGAAGGAGAGAAATAATAAAAATAAGAGCTGAAATCAATGAAATAGAAACCAAAAAAACCATACAAAGAATTAATGAAACAAAAAGTTGGTTCTTTGAAAAAATAAACAAGATCGATAGACCCCTGGCAAACCTGACTAAAATGAGGAGAGAAAAAACCCAAATCAGTAAAATTAGGAATGCAAAAGGGAAGATAACAACAAACACCATGGAAGTCCAGGAAATCATCAGAGACTACTTCAAGAACCTATATTCAAATAAATTTGAAAATCTTGAAGTAAGATTTCTAGATACTTATGATCATCCAAAACTGAACCAAGAGGACATTAAACACCTGAATAGATCTATAACACAAAATGAAATTGAAGCAGCAATCAAGAGTCTCCCCAAAAAGAAAAGTCCAGGACCTGATGGATTCTCTACTGAATTCTATCAGACCTTTAAGGAAGAACTAATACCAACCCTCCTTAAACTGTTCCATGAAATAGAAAGGGAAGGAAAACTGCCTAACACATTTTATGAAGCCAGTATTACACTTATCCCAAAACCAGGCAAAGACACCTCCAAAAAGGAGAACTATAGGCCAATCTCCTTAATGAACACTGATGCAAAAATCCTCAATAAAACATTGGCAAACCAAATCCAACGACACATCAAAAAGATCATTCACCATGACCAACTAGGCTTCATCCCAGGAATGCAGAGATGGTTCAACATACGAAAATCAATAAATGTAATCCACCACATTAACAGAAGCAAAGACAAAAACCACTTGATCATCTCAACAGATGCAGAAAAAGCCTTTGATAAGATCCAACACCATTTCATGAGAAAAACTATAAGAAACGTAGGAAAAGAAGGAAAGTACCTCAACATTATAAAAGCTATATATGACAAAGCTACAGCCAGCACTATACTTTAAGGTGAAAAACTGAAACCATTCCCTCTAAAATCAGGAATGAGACAAGGATGCCCATTATCCCCACTCCTATTCAACACAGTACTGGAATTCTTAGCCAGAGCAATTAGGCAAGAAGAGGGAATAAAAGGAATATAAATAGGTAAAGAAACTGTCAAAATATCCCTATTTGCAGACAATATGATCCTATACCTTAAAGACCCAAAAAAACTCTACTCAAAAGCTTCTAGACACGACCAACGGCTACAGCAAGGTAGCAGGATATAAAATCAACATAGAAAAATCATTAGCATTTCTATACATTAATAATGAACAAACTAAGAGAGAATATGTGAAAACAATTCCATTTACAATAGCCTCAAAAAAAAATCAAACACCTAGGAGTAAACTTAACAAAAGATGAGAATGACCTCTACAAGAAAAACTATATACTCCTGAAGAAATGGAATGAGGAAAACTCAATGGAGAGATCTCCTATGCTCATGGATTGGTAGACTCAACATAGTAAAAATGGCTATACTATCAAACGCAATCTACATGTTTAATGCAATTCCCATCAAAATCCCAATGACATTCATTACAGAGATTGAAAAATCTACCATTAAATTTATTTGGAAACACAAGAGACCACGAATAGCCAAGGCAATACTCAGCAAAAAGAACAACGCTGGAGGTATCACAATACCCGACTTCAAACTATATTACAAAGCAATAGCAATAAAAACAGCAGGGTACTGGCACAAAAACAGACATGAAGACCAGTGAAGCAGAATAGAGGACCCGGATATGAAGCCACACAACTATACCCAACTTATCTTTGACAAAGTCGCTAAAAATATATGATGGAAAAGACAGCCTCTTCAACAAAAAGTGCTGGGAAAACTGGTTAGCAGTCTGCAAAAAACTGAAACTAGATCCATGTTTATCACCATATACCAGTATTAACTCAAAATGGATCAAGGACCTTAATATCAGACCCTAAACTCAAAAGTTGGTACAGGAAAGAGTAGGAAATACTTTGGAACTAACAGGTATAGGCAAGGACTTTCTCAATGGAACCCCAGCAGCTCAGCAACTAAGAGATAGCATAGATAAATGGGACTTCATAAAACTAAAACGCATCTGCTCAACAAAAGAAATGGTCTCTAAACTGAAGAGAACACCCACAGAGTGGGAGAAAATATTTGCCAGCTACACATCAGACAAAGGACTGATAACCAGAATATACAGGGAACTCAAAAAACTAAACTCTCCCAAAATTAATGAACCAATTAAGAAATGGGCAAGTGAACAGACTTTCTCAAAAGAAGAAATTCAAATGGCCAAAAGCACATGAAAAAATGCTCACCATCCTTAGCAATAAAGGAAATGCAAATCAAAATCACACTAAGATTCCACCTCACCCGTTAGAATAGCCATCATTAGAAACACCACCACCAACAGTTGTTGGTGTGGATGTGGAGAAAAAGGAACCCTCTTACACTGCTGGTGGGAATGCAAATTAGTACAACCACTCTGGAAACAAATTTGGAGGCTTCTTAAAAATCTAAACATAGATTTACCATATGATCCAGCAATACCACTCTTGGGGATATACCCAAAGGAATACGACACAGGTTACTCTAAAGGCACTTGCACACCCATGTTTATTGGAGCACTATTCACAATAGCCAAGTTATGGAAACAGCCAAGATGCCCCACTTCTGATGAATGGATTAAGAAAATGTGGTATCTATACACAATGGAATTTTATGCAGCCCTGAAGAAGAACGAAATGTTATCATTTGCTGGTAAATGGATGGAATTGGAGAACGTCATTCTCAGTGAGGTTAGCCTGGCCCAAAAGACCAAAAATTGTATGTTCTCCCTCCTATGCAGACATTAGATCAAGGGCAAACACAACAAGGGGATTGGACTTTGATCACATGATGAGGCAAGAGCATACAAGGGAGGTATGAGGATAGGCAAGAAACCCCCCAAAAAACATGATAGCATTTGATATCCTCAATGCAAAGGAACTAATGCAGAAACTTTAAAGCGACAGAGGCCAATAGCCAAAGGGGACCAGGAACTAGAGAAAAGGTTAGTTCGAGAAGAATTAATTTAGAATGTAACACACATACAGGAAGGCAATGGGAGGAAACTCCCTGTGTAGCTATCTTATCTCAACTAGCAAAAACCCTTGTTCCTTCCTATTATTGCTTATACTCTCTCTTCAACAAAATTAGAGATAAGGGCAAAATAGTTTCTGCTGGGTAGAGAGGGGGTAGGGGTAGAGAGGGAGGGGCGGGGGGGAGGTTAAGGGAGAGGGTGGGGGGAATGGGGGAGAAATGATCCAAACATTGCATGCAAATATGAAAAAAAATAATAAAAAGAATCCTTTAAAAGCAGAAAACTACAGTGGAATTAGTCCATCGACTAGAGCAGTGGAATCAACTCTCAACCAAAGATCAATTAGGGACAGTAAATAAGGGGCAGACTAGCTAATCCAAAAATTCCACCTGCTATACACACTACAACCCAAAAGACGACACCAGTAAGACTCCCCCCAAATAGCAGACATAGCCTGCTTTTCTTGGCCAAGTGATTCAAAAACTGAACATGAAAACCCTTTTAATGTTAAAAAAAAAAATTGAGAAGTGTACTTCTTTACTATTTACAGTCAGCTTGGCTTTCTGAGAATAATTGAAACCAACATGATTAAACAATACACTGGTATTTTTACTTCAGTGAAATTCACATTGAAAAGATGGAGGATACTAATATATCACAGAGCTTCTTCAGCTTGCTGCCGAAAACGAACAAAATTCTAAACATCCACATCACACAGGATTTCACAGTCTTTTCGCCACACAGTGGCCATGGGTGAATCACTGCTGCTCACAGCAGTGCACGTGAGAGTCACATGAATGCCTCTTACAGCAACTGTGGTTTCAGAATGTGCCCTTATCTGTGGCTTGAGAAAATCATCTGAGGAGGAAAATGCAGCAGGAGTCAAGTCAATTATCCATTTTTGCTTTAGATTCAATTTTAAAACAAATCCTGTAAAGCACTGAGTCTGTTTACACAGTGGCATATTAAGGCTGAAGGAGACTATACAGCTAGAGACCCAGCCTCTTGATTAAGATGGAGAAAATGAAGTCCATAAGAGTCAAGTGGCTCAAGCGGCAGACCTAGGATCCAGCATTCTTTCCACTGTTCCTTGTATGCTTAGAATGCATTTCTTAAGCATGATCAGCTAGTGGGGGGAACAGAGAAATCTTGTATTAGAATTTCAAGTGCTAATTCTACTATCTTTTGTATGTATGTATGTATACATGCATGTGTGTATGCATGTACGTGACACATATATCTTTCCCTGCCAGCATAGAAAATGGGAACATGCACTTATTCTATTTCAAAGAAAATACCTATTTACAAATACATTATTTGAAAGTATTTATGCATACCTTTCAACATTAAACTAGTGGAAAATTCTCAACCCATCAAATATACAACTGAACACTGGTTTAGGACTGGCCAATAAACTGTATACTTATAAACGATATAATCGGACTGTTTCAGCGAAGCTATCACAGGAATTCTTAACTAGTATCTTCCCTGGATAACATTTCATTGTGTCATAAACGTGGTGAGTGGACTCTGGCATTATCACAATGAAACCCCTTGTACTATTAATTATGCTAATAAAAATAGTAAGAATTTTTTTTTTTTAAAAAGTGATCAGTTGGGGACTGGTGGAGTGGCTCAAGTGGTAGAGTGCCTGCCTAGTGAGACTGAGGCCCTGTGTTGAGTTCAAACCCCAGTACTGCCAAAAAAAAAAAAAAAAAAAAAAAGTGGTTAAGTGGCAAGGAAGATAAAATATACAGTATGTATGCAATTAAAACCAAGTAAAGTCAAAAGGGAATGCATGACAATACAAGCTGAATTTAATCTTTTTATCCTTCCTATTCTTTAGTGTATATTATATGCTTACAATGAAAACACATATATAACTTAGCATGTCATTTTGTTCATTTATAGGATTTTTTAACATTTATATCAGCATGCAGAATTTAATCTTTACTAGGTTACTAGGTTCTTAGCTTTGTCCTTTAAAATTTATGGAAGCATTTTATGAGTCTGAACTTCCAAGTGCCCTGAGTATGTTTAAGTAGATTGTGAAAACAGATCTGGCAATGCACAAGTACTCAAGTGAACAGAGACACTAGCGACACAGGCATGCTGATCTAACAGGTGTACACTTGGCCAATCATACGGCCAAAGATTCAACCAATTTCGAACTGAAAATCACAGAGAAAATAGTGCTTGTTGTCACATGTTCACACTTCTGTTCTTGTCACTGTTCCCTAACCAATACCATATAGCAACTGTTCATGCGGCATTTACATTACAAGAGCTATTACAAGTAATCTAGAGATGATTTAAAGTATACAGGAGGATAAGCATGAGGTTATGCAACATCAGCTTACATAGGACTTCCTTATCCACGGATTTTGTCATCTACACGGGGTCTCAGAACCAATTCCCCGTAAATGCTGAGGGACAACTGTACTACGTAAAGCTGAAACTCAGTTATTACACTTTAAAGGAAATATAAGTGTGAAGGAAAATTTCCAAGTTGAGGAAAAACAGTATAGATTTATATTTGAAATTCTAAGTACTAGAATCAGGATACCTTACCTATGAATATCCCAGTTTCCCCAAGAAAAAAATAAAACCCCGCATCAAAAAACCAAAGCAGGGCCAGGTCACTGGTGACTCACATGTATAATCCCAGATATACAGGAGGCAGATATCAGGAAGATTGCAGTTCAAAGCAAACGTGGGATAGTTTGCAAGACCCTTTCTCAAAAAAACCCTTCACAAAAAATGTGTACACCCTCATTCAAATCCCAGTACTGAAAAAAAAATTAAGCCTGATGTGCACTTATAATCCATGCACTTGGGAAGTGGGTTCCAGGACAGCCTGGGCTACATAACAAGACCCTGTCTCCAAAATAAGTGAGTTTATCCCATTTTTCACAGCAATGTGGTCTTCCTAAAAAGAACTATCTAGCTAGCTTCAGGAGAGGGAAATTAATCTCACCCCAAATTATATTAATGCTAACGATCATAAGGGGGGTTAACATCAGTTAAGTGCCAAACAGCCTTCTGTGTACTTCACAAATACTAACTGGCTGAATACACAAATCCTCTCATAATCCTCACTTTTCTTGCATGGAAACATACACAGAGACTAATAACCTGTTAAGCTAATGTCACACAACTAAAACAAGGGAGGCTGCGAATTCAAAATTCCATCTCACTGCTAGCAAGTAGTTTATCAGATACAGTAGAGATTCACTGAAGTTAGTCCTGAGTTTAAAAACTCACCTTGCTTGTTCCTGGCATATTTACAAGCTGTTTGCCGAGAGATGTGCTTGCTGTACGTTACAAGATGGCTAGCAATAGGGACACTGGAGAAACACTCAATCAGTTGGTCTCACTGTGCAGCCACAGGCAGTTGACAGAAGCGTGCAGGTTTGAATGATGTCTCTCTCACAGCAGAACAATTTGTTCTCAGCTGGACTCATACCTACCCATCTGCAAAACTTCCCCACCTTCATTTAGAGCTTAATTTACACCATGACATGACTAAGGCTATGTTAAATGTCACTTTTCACAATAGTTCTAAGGTCTTTTTCCAAGATACTCATGAATGAAGATTAAAAACACGAATTCACTCCACATAAAACTCTTATAGTGAAGGGCTGCAGGTGTAGCTCAAGTGGCAGAATGCTTGCCTAAAAGCATCCGTGGTTCAATCCCCAGCACCAAATTAAAAAAAAGAAAAGAAAAAGAAATCTACTTAGGGCTGCAAGTGTAGCCCAGTGGTAAAGCATGTTCTTGACATGGTCAGCACCCTGGCGTCAGTTTCCAGTACCCCCCTCCAAAAAAAGATTTTTTAAAATCCTATATTCCGATACTTAAATCCAACTCATACTTGCTACTAAACAACAAACTCAGAATTTTGTACAAGTCAAAAGTTTTTGTTTTGTGACATTTCACCTCTAGCAGAAATTCCACTGCTCTACTTTAAGTTAGAATTTCTCTGCTTCTTCCCTGAGCTCAGTGGTATTGCAAAGGAAGTGCTAATGACATCTGTGCACCAGGCTAGCATGTAGCATGGTACATCTATGATGCTAAAATGTGAGGATTTTTCCCCTTTGGAGATTTGGGGGCTCATTTTAATCCTAACAGTGCTCATTATGCCTTCACTAAACCTCCCCAGCAGTGTCACTCTTGACTGTACTCCTCCCCAAGAGTTCTCCCGTGAGTCACTCAGCATTAATATAGGTAATCACTGACCTAATAATCACTTGTAAAGAAAATCATGATTAAATTTAAGGCAATGAAATTTAAGGCAATTAAATTATACACATGGTATAAACAACTTTGTAGCCAGTGTTAGTGAAAACTATAAAGTAGCTCTATTTGGGGAAAGAGTAATTTTCTCTGTCTTTGAAGAATAAAAGGATTTTCAAGGCAACTCAAAGGATGCCTGACATACTTTGCAGCCTTTCTACAGGATAGTATTGTCTTAAAGATATATAAAAATATATGCACTGAACAGCTTTGTGGATTTGAACCCCACAGAACCTTCTCAAACAAATCTACACTGAAAGAGATTAAAAGACAGTAAAGGTAAAGTGCAACACACTCCCAACACAGAACCATTATAGCAAGCAACTAGAATATACCAGCACAGCTGTTTAAGTTATCAAAACAGCAGGTGTCTAAACAGAATTATATGGATCGATCTGGTCATCAGCTATTCACATAAAAAAACACTTAGTGGAGGATGGACAGTGCTGGATTCCTGGTTGCAAACTCTGTCAATATTAGTAACCTTTTATTCACCTAAAAAAGGTTTCTTGTTCTCACAGATGGAGTCACTCCAAGACTGAACAAAGGCATCATCAACTTGAATCAACACCAACTTTTATACCTAAATTTCACTCTGAAATTTAATCGTATGACTTATTCTCCCAGGAGTACACAGACATGTTCTCATTCTCCATAAACACGCCCTTCATTTTTTTCTCTCTGAAATAGTCTCATGATTCTGAACTCATGTGCTCAAGCAATCCTCCTGCTTCGTCTCCCAAATAGCTGGGACTACAGGTAGGCCCACTGTACCCGGCTTCCATTTCTTTTCCCTGAAAGTTCTCCAAAAGTCTGAAGACAACTAAATTTTTTTTTTTCTTTTGCTTTGTGGTATTGGGGCTTGAACTTAGGGCCTTAACCTTGAGCCACTCTACCAGCCCTATTTTTGTGAAGGGTTTTTTGAAATAGGGTCTCATGGAACTATTTGCCCTGGCTGGTTTCGAACCACGAACCTCTTGATCTTTGCCTCCTGAGTAGTTAGGATTACAGGCATGAGCCACCTGCACCCAGCACAACTAAAATTTGAAGATTTCAAATACAAGATGAAAAACTCTTAAGGAGTTGGAAAAGGCTGGGGGTATGGCTCAGTGGCAGAGCATTTTCCCGACACGTGTAAGGCCCTGGGTAGGAGCCCTGCACTAAAGCAGAGACAGAGAGAGATTGGGGGGGGGGAGGGGCGGCATGAGTGAGTGTTTAGATAGTTTTTAAAAACTGAAATCTCTATCCAGGCATAGCAGTACACACTTATAATCCAGCACTTGGGAGACAGAGGCAGGAGAATCATGAGTTAGAAGCCCTGTCTCAAAACAAGTGAAGCCTTTCACTATTCTTCTCTAGGTCCAAGCATGGACTCCCTTTAATTTGCATAGGCTGATGATACAATTTGTCTTTGGTTGTTTTTAAAGTGGGAGTCTGAAACACAAAATTATCTTTAAAAGTATTCCCCCCTTGAACGATCCCCCAAATGTACTGAACTAACATCCAATAATCTTTATTTCCTAAAACTACAAATATCTCAGTATTAGTAGACCAGACGAAGACCAAAGGTCTCAGCAAAGGCCTTATCTCTGTCTTAAAAACTCCACTCATGCTACTCTATAGGGATGTGGCTGGAAAAATGATGAATTATTAAAGTTCTTAATATCATGTGGAGCCAGAGGGACTATTAATGTAGCTGTGCAGTACCATCAAGGTGTAAATTATTTACAGAATGTACAGAGCAGTCACAACAGTGTGAGGAAGACAAAATCAAGTTTCAGAGATGCAGCATTTTCTTCTGCCCAGTCACATATGTGCACTACTGAGTCATCAAGTACAAAACAGAGCATTGGAAGGATGAGCTGTGGACTTCAACACAACAAAGCCTCTAATAAACAGGCTCTTTGCAAAAGTTAAAACATAAGAAAACAGATCTATGATGACACATGCCTATAATCCTAGCTACTCGGGAGACTGAGGCAGGAGCATCACAAGTTCAAGGTCAACCTGGACAACTTGAGAGACCCTCGCTCAAAGCTGAAAAAAAACCTCAAAAAACCAAAAAACCTAAAGAAGGCTGTGGATATAGCTCAGCAAGGACAGATCCAATCTCTAGTACCACCAAAAAAAAAAAAAAAATTTATATATATATATATATATATATATACGTATGTCTAATATTTGGGGTATGACAATGCTTCATTTATTTATCTAGCATAATAGATACTTTCTTTTGTGAATAAAGTCCTATTTTATAAGACCATACATAGCACAATTTAGTTTTAAAAATAATACTCAGGGTCACTATTATATCCAATTATTGTGCTGTGATTTAACATGCTGATGATCTGAGTAGCACTGGGAGTATAATGAGCTAAACACAAGAATCTGAAACAACACTTAAAATCCTGTCTGCTTTTACAGGTTTGCTCTTCCTTTACCACTAATGCTTTACACTAAAAGCCCTCACTTTTTGGAACTGCTAGTCTTCCTGCCTGTAATGGTCTACTTACCTTTTTTCTAATTTGGTGCTTCTAATCGCCAGGCTAGGGAACCCATGAGCTCATTAGCACTCTCTGAATTAGGAGTCAGTAAGGTCTGAGTGACAGTTTTCTCTACAAATGATTCCTGGAATCATTTCTGCTTTACAGTTAAACAAGAGACAGCAGGAGATATTGAGTAAATATCTTCAGGATAAATAAAATCCTGTAAGACATTAAGACAAGTTAAACTTTCTATCCTTCACCTGTACTACTTATTTGCAATATATTGTACAATACCTATACATATACACCAACTATATGGCATGCTGGAAAAGGCAAAACTAAGGAAACTGTTCGAAGATCAGTGGTTGCGATGGATTCAGGAGGGAAAAGAAAGGTGAATAGGTGAGACACAGAAGATTTTTAGGACAGTAAAAGCGTTTTACATACTGTAAAAGTATGTGTTAAAAAAACCCATAAAACATAGAAGAGAAAGAGTAAACTCTATAAGCTGGGACATGGCTCAAATGGTAGAGTACCTGCCAAGCAAGCATAAGGCTGGGAGTTCAAAACCCACTATTATAGAAAAAGGTAAATTCTACACTATGAACTGTTGATAATTATAATGTATCAATATTGACTTATCAACTATAACAAATGTGCCACATGAATGGAGGATCAAAAAAGTAAATGAAGTAAAAATTAGTTAAAAAAAAAAAAAGCTGTATCTTCCAATACTTTCCATGTGTGCACATGGAATTACAACAAGGTGCTACAGAGTTTGTACCTAAAGAATCCAGTTAAGTTTTGAAAAAATAGTATCTTAAGAGAGTGTCTCATGTAGGGTTAGCAAAAAAGTCTCTAAATAGGTTTCAGAAAAACAGGATTGGGCCCAGGGTGCAGCTCCCTGGTACAGTAAGATGCCTAGCATGCAAAGAAACCCTGTGTTCCATCCCCTGCACCGGAAGAGGGGGAGGGGGGGGCGGATTAATAACTTTTGTCCATAATCATTTTGATAAGTACCACAAGTTTAAGCATTTGAGTTTGATCATCCAGATCATTGCATGTGTTTTAAAAATCCAGAATTGAGAACGCAAGTGTACTTGGTGGTTTTATGGCTAACAGAAATTGCTGAAGACTGTTTCATGTGTCAATAAAATAGCACAATACTACGTTTTAGTGTTCTAAGAGTTTTTCTGCTTTTTTTCTTTCTTTTTTTGTGGTTCTGGGAATTAAACCCAGGGTAAGCAGTGTACCACTTCAGCTATGCCTCTAGCTCTCCAAAACATTTCACTTCAACGGAAAATGTTAATTTCATTACAGGACATCTAGGTGGTGGTGCACACCTGTAATCCCAGGCCTCGGGAGCCTGAGGTGAGAGGATGGTGAGTTGGAGGTCAGCCTGGTTACATAGCAAGAGCCTGTTTCAAAATCAAAAGAAATTTCTGAATGTCACTTGGCTTTAGGGAACATGTCTTGATTAAACAGAAATCAAATTTAGACATAAATACATCATAGCTAAAATTACTTCCAATTACTGTTGTGTACCAATGAAGGATTGTTTATATTTCTCAATACTGGACATCCAACCCAAGAACGCTCACATTTTGACAAGCACTCTACCACTAAGATACATCCCCAGCCCTAATGGAGGGATCTTAAAAAGTAGGCCACATTTCTCTTCCTTTTTTCTTTCTTTCTTTTTTTTGGGGGGGAAGGGGCACTTGAGTTTAAACTCAGGGCATCACACTTGTGAGGCAGGTGCTCTACCACTTGAGCCATGCCTCCAGCACACTTGGTCACATTTATTTCAATCACAGCTACATGAAGTCACAGTCTTTAAACCTGTGCCAGATTTATTATCATAATATGTCCCAAGAATTTCTTAGAAAAAGGAATTTGCTGTGTAACAAAGATGATGTGCTAGGTTTACTTCATACTACACTGAACTGGCAAGAATTTCAAAATTTAATTTGAGTCAAAACAACAAGACCTAGCTACTAGGTGTCGCCAAAAAAACAGAAGCCATGTTACATGTAATTCTATGCTTCATTCAACATTTGAGTTTTTTCTTTCTTTTTAATTTTGGCAAATGGGGGTTGAATTGGGCTTTGCACTTGCTACACAGGCCTCTACCACTGAGTCCACCACCAAACCCACTTGGTTAATTTTCTCCATGAATATATGCGGTAGCTTTCTTTCCTATCTATGCTAACCTATATGTAAAATTCTTAACCTCTACCAAACAGACCTTCCATTTGTAATCTATGTCCAGTGAAAATACAAATAGTCTCTGCATTCTAAATTCACCCTAAATTAGTCTTTCTTAAAGTGATGATTCTTTTTTGGAGACAATTCTGTTAGAAAAAAATTAACAAACGTGTTGCTCAGGAGGTGGCAGAGAAATAACTGTATATTGGTAACCAAGATCCCGTAATTTCGAGTCACACCTACTGTTGTTTCTAATGGCACTAGGCTGACTAAGACCAATTCACTCTCTAGGTGCCACTACCTAATACAGGCCCATCAAGATGAAAACCCAGCAGCGGGGACTCCAGGAGAACTCATGCAACTACTATACTTGGTTTTCAATATTAGACAAAGAGGTCTAGTCTAATATTCTAGGTTCCTTACTACAAGGAAATGCACTGAAAACAATTCAGGCATCACGTGATTTTATAAAAAATACCCCTTCCCTTCTTCATGGTGATGCCTGAATGGGCTCAAGAATTCCAATTTACAAAGAGATTCTGGGTTAGTAATGGATCTCCTGAAACGCGATCAGGGATCAAAACTGCAACACCAAATGAGACAATACAGGAAGGGGTGACAAAAGCCAGTTCATGAGTCTGTGGACATCGTGTTTATAAGATCACGTGCTTGAGGATCTGAGGCCCGCCCCCCAACCATCTAGAATGTATATCCAGTGCCCAGGACCCTGAGTCCATAATCAAATACCCCTGGCCCAACTCCTCCCCAGCCTGGCAAATCAGATGGCCTGGTCTTCATACAAGTCCCCAGAAGCTCTCTCAGGTTCCCACCGCCCCAAACCAGTTCCCTCCACGCCCTCGGACCAGGCCCCTTCGTGGGTCCCCCGTTGGGCCACTCTACTCACAGGCTGGTGGCGTCGGGGGGCAGCGGTCCCGACAGCGCCCTCCAGCTGGGCGCGGGCAGCTTTCTGCGACTGCAGTCCAGCACAGGGATGCGGCACGAGCAGGGCGCGGGGCAGAGGCCCGCCCGGACTGCGGGCAGCAGGAGGACCGCGTGGGCGAGGAAGAGGAGCCGGGAAAGGGGTCCCGACCCACACCCCAGAAGCTGCTCCTCCCGCGCAGGGGCACCGGCGCCATTTTCCCCTCAGAGGGACCGGACCCGGAAGAGCCAGCAGCTCGGAAAGGCGGATCGGCAGAGACGTCTCGAGGCTGCGCGACCACCCGAAGCCCCGGCTCTCACCGGTACCCTCTAAAATAAGGTGCGAGGCGGATGCGGCGCCACAGTGGGGGCGGCGGCTAAGGATCTACGCTGAGGACTTAGAGGCACCGTGCGTCAGCCCCGCCCCGCGACGCAACGTCCTCACGCTCACAAGCCAACCAATCGGTGGCGAGGAAGGAGGTTGCGTCGGGGGGCGGAGTCAGGGCCAGAGGCCGTCCTGTGCCTTTAGGAGGAGGATGCTAAGGTGTCCTGCGTCTTGGGGGCCCCGCTGCAGTTTTGCCGCCGTGCTTCCGCTGGGGGGCGCAGTGGCTCCTTCAGAGGGAAAGGTGAGTCCAAAATCCTCACCATGATTGATGTCTGCAGGAGTGGTGGGAAGGGATCTTTTATCTTCTCTGGGCTCCAAGAGTGGGGAATGGCAGAAGGACTGCCTTCCAAGCCGCAGTCGCAAAGGGGCGCAGGTGCTTCCACGCTTAGCCTTGGCCATGGTCGACCTCCAGAGCCAAGCCAGGCCTCCTCTGCCCTCTGCTGCCCGTCTGCAGCGCGTGCTGCTCTGCAAGTGGACAGCAAGTCTCTCTCTCTAGCAAAGCGTATTGCCACTGTGGAGGAAATGTAATTCCTGATGGCAGAGATGCTGTTTATTCATCTGTGCATCTATGGTAGCTTGGAGTTCAGCAAATGCTGGATTCTGAGACCCTGAATGTCTCTAAGGAAATTATTCTTTCCTTCTTTTCAGAAAGTGAAGACGCTCACCTTAAGGTACTTTAAGCTCACTCAACCATGTGTCATATCTAAAGTTATAAATAAGACTTTGCGAATGATAGTAATGGTTCACCTATATATTGTGCGTTTATACTTCTCAAAGAGCGTTTGCAAACCGGGCATTGTGCAACAACCTTGTAATTCCAGCATGGGATAAAATCAAAGTATCTGTTACCTTTATTTTTAGCAGTGCTGAGGTTTTGAACTCAGAACCTCATGCTTTCTAGGCAGGTGCTCTACCACCTGCCACCCCATTAACTCGATTATTCCCTCAGTGAATTGAAATTAGCAAGACAGGTATTGCTGATGACAGAACAAGCTCAGAGTGATTAAACAACCAAGGCAGAGGCCAGGATTCACAATATTGTGGGTTTTCTGCCTTGTAAATAAAAGACATGAGCAGGTCAAAAATAAAAATAATGCATAGATGTTAGGGTTGTACTAGAAAGACAACCTTTCCAAAGAAATCAATCTTTCCAATAGTGGGTTTAGAGTCATAATTATACTTTCTAAAAATCCTTTTCTGCAGGGCATAGTGGCATATGCTTATAATCTCAGCACTAAGAAGGCAGAGGCAGTAGGATCAACCTGGGCTACACAGACACCCTGCTTTAAAAAAAAAGAAAAATAATCTTTTCCCATGTTTTAATAATGAAGTTTTTATTGGAATGAAGCTATATCCAGTGCTCCAATTCAAATAAAAATTTTATTTAATTGTTTTGTGGTGCTGGAGATCAATAAGACCAATAGATCCAGTGCCTCCCATGGTTCAGGTCCTGTGAAAGAGCTGTGCCACTGAGCTACATCCCCCATCCTGAAGTCTTATTTTGAAAATTACTTTCACCCTCCCTCCCCTGGCTGGAGAGTGGGCTTAATAACCTCCCTTAAAAACTGGGAATAGACAGGAGCCCCACAATGAAATGAGCCAGCAGAGCACCTCCCCTCATTAAAGATCCACAGAGTCCCTATGAGCCAAATGGGCTCACTAGTAATTTATGTGCTCTAGGGCTGGGGATGTAGCTCAGAGCAGAGCACTTGCCTAGCATGCATGAGACTCTGGGTTTGATTCCCTACACCACAAGAAAGGAGGGAGGGAAGGAGATGATTATCTAAATGTTTCCTTCAAATGTTCTCATTATGAAAAAACAATAAACATAGCAATAAAGAATCACAAAATGATCCCCATATATCTAACTAGATTTAGCAAATTCATGTTTTTAATGGAGTTTAGTGACTCACTTCTCATGAATGATGGAATGAACGGATTTTGACATTCAGTACCCTATAATTGTCTAATCCTTGGTTGCCACAGTAACTGAGTAGAGATTTTAGAGTTCAGTAGAATCCAGAAGCAAAGAATAACCCAGTCCAGATTCAAAAAAATAAACAAACAAACAAAAGAAACCCCAACCCTACTCATACTCATTTTGGGGCTGGGAATATGGCTCAAATGATAGAGTGACTGGCAGACAGTGCAAAGCCCAGACCTTAATGTATGGCTCAAATGATAGAGTGACTGACAGACAGTGCAAAGCCCAGACCTTGATGTAAGCCCCATGCCTTTAGGAATATAAACCCCGTACCCTTACAATTTATTTATTTATTTTGGTGGTACTGGGGTTTGAATCCAGAGACTCATGGTTGCTATTAGGCATTCGACCACTTGAGTGCAGCCCTGTTTTGTATCTGATTTGTTTCAAGATAGGGTCTCACACTATTTTCCCAGGCTGACTTTTAACTGTGATCCTCCTAATCTCTCCCTCCTGAGTAGCTGGGATTACAGATGTGACCACAGGTGCCAGCCCCCTTACAGTTTAGCTGCTCTGAATCTCATCTCAGGATTTTGGTGTTTGTAAGGTCATAACAGGCTAGCCCAATCAATGTCATTCTCTTGTGCTAGAAATCTCGGGATCACCCACTTTTTGCTCTGTCCTTCCTGTCACATCCAATTAGTCACTAGACTTTGTTGACTCCTCCTCAGAAATAATTCAGATCTTCCCTAGCCCTTCACCTCCATTGCTACTTTTTGTTTTGTTTTGTGTTTTGAGAGAGGGTCACATTATATAGTCCAGGCTGGCCTTGAACCCATCATCCTCCTGCCTCAACCCCCCATGTGCTAGGATTGCAGGTGTACATCACCATGCCCAGTTCTACTTTGTTCAGCCCTTATCTCTCGTGGGTGCCGTTGTGATAACCTCGAATCCATCTCCTCCTCTAGTCTCTCCCCTCTCTCACTGGACGAACTTTCCAAAGTTATGAGCTTCATCCAGTTACTATCGTCTCTCTACATAAGAGTATTAGATGTTGCCAGTGGTTTTTATTTCATTACTTGTGCTTTTATAATGAACATGGACTATTTACTTAATAAAGTAAGTTAAAGACTCCCTATTGCTTATAACATGACACAGGCTCTCACACGGCTGCACAGTTGGGTCTCGCTCTAACTACCTCCCACCCTTCCCAGGTCTCCTCACCACTTTCTCCATTTTTCCATGGGGCTGTGAATGTCAACACTTACTTCCACAAGCTGCTTCCCCTGTCAGCTTCCCTTCCTCCTCTGCTCTGCCTGGACATTTCCTACTCCTTCTAGCTTCTTCTTCTGTAAAGACCTCTGACAATTCTAGGCATTTCCTTTCCACCTCCATTCTTTGACAACAGTCCATGGCACACGTGCACACCACACACGTGCACACACACATGCACACGACTTCCATGTCATCCCTTTGTGTTGAAATGATTTTTTCTTGGTGTCCTCCCTGGTCCTCTACTAAATATGCATAAATCTATTTAAAATGCCTTTTGTAGCTGGGCAGTGATGGCTCATGACTGTAATTGTAGCTACTTGGGAAGCTGAGGTCTCAAGGATTGAGGGTCAAGGCCAGACCCTGTCTCAAAAATGATCAGAGCAAAGTGGACAGGAAGGTATGGTCAAGCAATACAGTGCCTGCTTTGCAAGTGGGAAACCCTGAGTTCAAACCCCAGTCCTAACCAAAATAATAATAATAGTAATAATAATATTGCATTTTTTCTCCTTCCATCTCTTCCTTCATCTCCTTCTCCCACTAAAGCAAGGAAGGAATAATGACCATAATTGTCACTACTGTTTATTATCATTGAAGGAAAATATAAAGCCAGTAACAGATAAATAAGTTGGACTTCATGAAAATCTACAATTTTTGGGACTGGGGGTGTGGCTCAGTGGTAGAGTGATTGTCTTGTATGTGTGAGACCCTGGGTTTGATCTCCAGTACCTCAAAAAAAGTCAGAGACTCTTGTGTTAATACACAAGAACACTATTAAGGTGTAGCTCAGTAGCACAGTGCTTACCTATTGTACACAAGGCCCTGGGTTCAAGATCCAGCACTGAAGAAAAAAAATAATAAAGCCAGAACACAGGGTAAAAAAGCAGCCCATGAAATGGAAGGAAATACTTGTAAATTAAGTGTGATATAAAGGATTAATAGCCAGAATATTCAAAGTGCTTATACTACCTAATAACAACAAAAAAACTCCAATTTTAAAAAATGGGCAAGGACGTAGACATTTTCAACAGATACCCAAATGGCCAAGCAGCATATGAAAAGATGGAAACACAAATCAAAACCACAATTAGATACCACCATTAAAATACCAAAAATTTTTTATTATAAAAAATCAAAATAACAAGTGCTCCTCAGGATGTGGTAAAAGTATAATTTTTTTTTTTTTGGCAATATTGAGGTTTGAACTCAGGGCCTCACATTTGTTAGGCAGGTGATCTACCACTTGGTCCACTCCTGTAGCCCCTTTACCATATATATTTTTAAATGATAAAACCAGAAATCTAAAATGCATATTCGAGTCTTTCCTTTCCCTTTATTATCCATCCACCCCCTATGGCTACCACACATCCTCCCTATCAGCAAATCCAAAATGTATCTTAACCCTGACTACTTCTTTCCATTCTCTCTCACCTGAACCATTTCAGCAGCCACCACCTGAACTTTTCCCAAGCTTGTTCCCGTGACAGCCATCCACACAGCAAACACTAAGTACGACCTCCATAATAAGTAAATCAGAGCTCCAGCAATTTGCTACATTATTAGAGTAAGAGGAGAAAATCACGCCATGATTTCAGTATATAAAAATACATATATGAAGCCAGGAATGGTGGTACATGCCTGTCATCCCAAGCTGCCTGGGAGGCAGAGATCCAGAGGATTGTGATTTCAGGCCAGCCCAGGCAAAAAAGGTCATGAGACCTCATATCAATGGAAAAAGCTGGGCATGGTGGTGTGCGTCTGTCATCCCAAGTACCGTGGGAAACAGAAAATAAGAGACTCGCTGTCCAGGCCAGCCCAAGCAGAAAGCAAGAACTTATTTCCAAAATAACAAGAGCAAAAAGGGCTGGAGGTGTGGCTCAAGGGGTAGAGCACCTGTGTAGCAGGCACAAAACCTGAGTTCAAATCCCAGTACTGCCAAAATATGCATACATATATGACTATATATATATATATATATATATATATATATATGACACAGTATGTTGCATGCTATATGATAATATATATATAAATATAACTTTTGTATATACATGCATGTATACATAATATATATGTGTATGTATATATACGTACATATGTATGCATGACATAGTATGTTACATGGTATATGATAACAATATATATTTCATGTACTGAAATCTTATGGTTTTTTTTAATACATCTATACTATTTGATATATAATCCTATATATCACATAGAATACATGTAAATATTCATCATATATATCATATATATATAAAACATAAAACTCAAGGAGTATTTTTTTCTTTGAAGTTCTAGCAAGGTTTATTTTAGTAGAAAAGGATAAAGGATGGAGAAGTGGGGAAAAAAGAAACATTTCCCTGTCCCCACACAAGGAACGAGAGTACAGGCTCCAAGACATATGGTAAGAACTCCTGGCTGATATGGGAGAGAATGAATTTCCTCAAGTTGATAGAGTATTCACCCAAACCTGTAGCAGACTTCATACTTAGCAGTGAAACACTAAAATATTCTTTTCCAGGGCTGGGTGTGGACTTCAATGGTAGAGCACTGCCTAGCATGTGCACAGCCCTGGTTCAATTGCCAGCACTGCAAAAAAAACTTTCACATTAGGATCAAAACAGTGATGCCTATCACTTCTTCTACTGAACACTGCACTGGAAGTGCTGACCAGTACAAGACAAGATTAAAGAACAAGAACTATAAAGGAAGAAATACATATGCCCTTACCAGCCAGCATCAGTGGCTCAAGCCTATAATCCTAGCTACTGGGGAGGCTGAGATCAGGAGGATCTCAGTTCAAGGCCCGCCCAGGATAATGGTTCCAGAGACTCCCATCTTCAAAAACACCAGAGCAAAATGGACTGGATGTGTGGTTCAATTGGCAGAGTGCCTGATTTGCCAGCACCTGCTTTGCAACAAAAGCATGAAGCCATGAGTTCAAACCCCAGTTCCACAAAAAAAAAAAAAAAGAAAGAAAAAACTAACCATGGGATATGGTTATCTACAGAAAAAAATCCCAAACTATCTTCAAGTAATGTATTGGAATTAATTTTTGAAAGTTCAAAAAGGATGTGACAACAAAATAAACATACTGAATCAAATTCATTCTAATAAATCAGCAATTATAAAAGATAGCTTTCATGATGGTATATGCAATAGCAATAAAAACTAAAAGATACCTAAGATAAATGATGCCTAGAATAACAAATAGTAGAACAGAACAGAAAGTTCAGAATGAGAAAGCACTATGCTCCTGTCATAGCCACTCACCATTCCATCCCCTTTCAATGGCATCCTAATAAATGTTTGCTTTTCCTAAATAAATAGATAAAAAAGACTCATGTACACACCTACAATCCCAACACAGGGGAGACTGAGGCAGGAGAATTGAGAGATCTAAGTCACCTTGGGCTACATAGTAAGATCTTATCTTAAAAAAAAAGATACGTAGATCAAAGACATGTAAGAAAAAAATGTTTGAAGAACATTATAAATTATCAAAACATAAAAGACCTAAATAGTCAGAGATACACTGTGCTCTTATACTGAAAGAATCATTGTTATAAAGATGTGAAATTCTCTCAGGCTGACTTATCCATTGACTTTAATCCCCATAAAAATCCCAAATATATGTGGTGTTGCTTGGTGAAAACAACAGATCTGGGGGTTAAAAATGTAGAACCTGCTGTAACAGCTATCAAGATATATTTCAAAAGCTACTGTAATTTAAAAGTATAGTATTGACTCTGGGAAAGTTAGCTAAACCTTAGGTACACATCAGAGACTTGATTAGACTGCTGATTTATGACACAGGCAGAACTTAAGAGTGGCGATGAAAGATTAGTCTCACAAAATGAAGTGACCTCATTGGATAGTCATGTAAGAAAGGAAAAGAAACTGAATCTGTCCTCACACCATATACAAAGATCAATCACTTTGTAAAAAGTGATTTACAAAACCATGAGCCTTTCAACCATGAAACTTTTGGAAGAGAATATTGGAGTGTATTCTTTTCACTTTGGAGTGAAAAAGGGTGTCTTAAGATAAAAAAAAAGTCATTAATCAAAAAATAAAAATAAATTTAACTACAATAAAATAAACTTCCACTAGGCATGGTGGCCATGACTGTAACCCCAGTACTTGAGAGGCAGAGGCAAGAGGATTGTGAGTTTGAGGCCAGCCTGGACTATGTAGCAAGACCTTGTCTCAAGAAAAAATAAAAATAATTCACAGAAGACACCATCATAAAGAGATATTTGTGAGTTGGGGATGTAGCTCGGTAGTAAAGCATGTGAGGCCCTGGGGTTTAATCCTCAGCACTATGAGAGAGAGAGAGAAAGAGAGAGAGAGAGAGAGAGAGAGAGAGGTTTGCAATGCATATAATCAAGTATCACAAATTGCAAAGAATCCCTATAGATCAGTGAGATAAAATTAAATAACATGCACTCAGAAAAAAATAAAAATAACCAGGGCTGGGGGTGTGGCTCAAGTGGTAGAGCGCCTGCCTTGCAAGCTCAGCCTTGAGTTCAAATCCAATGCCAGAAAAAAAGTGTATGAAAACATGATCAAACTCAACATTATACAAAATCATAGATTTTATTTTACAATTTAAAAGTAAATTTTGCTGGCAGAGTGGCTCAAGTGGTAGAGCACCTGCCTAGCACGTGTGAGGTCCTGAGTTCAAACACCAGCACCACCAATATAAATAAACTTTTTAAAAAAATGTAAATTTCTATTTTCCACTTTTGTATGTTATATTTGACATTAGGATAAAATGACAATTTGGAATGACAAGTTAAAAATGAACACATGCATTCAATGCAATTCCAATAAAACTACTAAGAAAACCAGGTGCTGGTGGCTCACACCTGTAATCCTACTTACTTGGGAGGCTGAGATCAGGAGGATTGAGGTTCAAGGCCATTCTGAGCAAATACCTCATGAGATCCCATTTCTAAAATATCCAGAACAAAATGGACTGGAAGTGTGGCACAAGTGGTAGAGTGCCTGCTTTGTGAGCATGAAGCCCTGGGTTCAAACCCCCATACCACCAAAAAAAAAAAAAAACTAAGCAAGTATTTCATAAAACTTAGCATGTTGATCCTAAAGCTATAAAGAGTCAATACTATTTTTTAAAATTAAAAACAAACAATCAAAAGACCTACCCCTCCAGAGAGTAGGACTTAGAATAAGACCTTAGTTATTAAGAATGTGGAGAAAGGACCTAGAGATTGGCAAATTCTCAAACAGAAAAGAACAGAACAGAGAGGACAGAATAGAGTTATGCACACAGGAAACTTGAAAGCAAAGGTCACATTACAAAGAAATAAGAAAGGGGTTGGTTAAATATGCCAGGGGTTGGGAATGTGGTTTAGTGGTAGAACACTTGCCTAGAATGTGTGAGGCCCTGGGATCAATTGTTGGCATTACCGGCCCCCACAAAAAAGCTACAATCTGTTATTCATTAAAAAATAAAGTAAAATAAAATCTCTCATGCCATAACAAAAATAAAAATTCTAATAAATGATGTCAATAGAAAAACAAAGGTTTTAGAAGTATTGAGAATTTCCTTGTGCTTTCAGGATAAAGAAGGTGTGACAGAAATCATTCCTTGTCCCAAATCCAGTGTCCCATTCTTCTGTAATAAGCATGTGAAATTGGGTACATTTCCCAGGCTCCCCTGTTTTGTGAGATAACTAAGTGTCTTTTTTCTTTTTTCTTTTTTTTGGGTGGTACTTGGGTTTGAACTCTGGGCCCCAAGCTTGCCAAGCAGGAGCTCTACCACTTGAACTACCCCTCCAGCTGTACCTGTGCCTTTTCATACATGCCTTATTCTCTGTGTACCATACCTTTTCCCCATTCTCCATGCACCAAATCTGACCAGTGCTTCAAGCTGAAGTTCAAATGGCATTTTCCCTTTTTCCCCAGGCAGGATTAGAGACCTACCTTGGTCCTTTCAAGGTACTTTGTACACACCTTCATTACAGTGCTCATCACATAGTAGGGTCAATGTGTTTCTGCACCAACCAGACTGTGAGCACGAGCACCTCAAGAGCAGGGCCTCCATCATTTTTATTTCAGTTCACTAGAGAGATAATATATAGTGACAGCTAAAGTGAACTGATTCTGGAAGAACCTAGTTTAAAATCTCATCTCTAGGCCTGGGGATGTAGCTTAGTGGTAACATACACAAGGCTTTGGGCATGCCCAACACTACCAAAAAGCAAAACAAAACAAAACCCCCCACACCAATCCCAGCTCTCTCTACCACTTATCAGCTCTGTAACCTAAGGTAAAATATTTAACTTCTTTGCCTCAGTTTCCTTATCTGTAAAATTACACCCATAGCAGAAGGGGGAGGGGAACAATCACAGCACAGATAACAGATAGGATTAAACAAAGGCACTCTATCCAAAGTCCTCCAGCAGAGAGCCTTGCACGAGTTTGATGGTGACTACAGTGACAAGGAGCTCAAGGCCCTGAGTGCATGCTTTAGTGACAATGACCAGGTTTCTTAATCTAATGACATCCACTTAAATCCCAGAGGTAGAAGGCAACCCTCTGATTACTGTTGACTCTCAAAGACTTTGGCCCCAAGGAAAGAGGACAATAAGGGAAGCTTTGAAGGAGTTTACAGCACAGTCTGCAGCCTCTCAGTAATTACGTCAGCTCTGAACATTCCACCCTAGACAGCCTTTTCTGTTCTACAGATAACCTATTTGAAAAATGTTTCCAAATTCATGAAATTTTGAACTGATTGGTGTGTCTGTATGAACAGTTTTGTTCTAAAAATAAATGTTGTAAAAACATTTTGTTTTAATGTTTTCTATTTAAAAAAATTTAAGAAGAGTGTTATGATACATATCTGTAATCCCAGCATTTAGGAGCCTGAAGCAGGTGGATCTCCAGTTCCAGGCCAGCCTGGGCTACAGAACAAGACCCTGTCTCAAAAACTCAAGTAAGAAAAAAAAAATTTGTGTAATCTGGTGAAGTGTCTCTTCTGTAACCCACCCTTCACTTCACCCACTGACCCCGTCTGTAGACAACCACTGACCTGTTTTCTGGATTAGTTTATGTATGCTAGAATTTTATATGAGTAAAATAGCACAGCATCTTTTATTCTAGCTTCTGATGCACAGATGACATGCACAGGAATTTCAGGTGCTCAGGGTTCTTGAGCCCACTCTGAGGATGAAAGCACAGGTGGACTCCAACAGCAGAGGTCGGAAAGATTTTATTTGTAGAGCGGAGAAGAGAAAGATTGCATAGTGGGGAATGCAGGGTCTCTTGGGTCAGGTCTGGTTGGGGATTGGGTTTTGTAGCCTTTTTGTGCATTGCCTGAGGGCAGAGATGTCTCTCAGATGCAGACAGAGATTTCCTGGGAAGGAGAGGTGTCTCCTTGACCACTTATCACCTTTTGGGACCTCATGCAGTCCGTCCTTCAGAACCAAGCACTGATTGACTTTTTTGCCCTCCCTATGCCCTCAGGATCCAAATTTTACACATGAAACTTTAAAAATATTTGAAAATAGTTACAACACTTGTATTTCTCTAAGTTAAACAAGATCCAACATCTTGGGCTGGTGGAGTGACTCAAGTGAGAAGTGGAGAAGTACCTGGGTTGGCAAGTTCAAACCCCAGAACTGCAAAAAAAAAAAAAAAAAAAAAAAAAGAAAGAAACAAAACATCCAAGGTCTTTCATGATTTGCACTTAGGTACAATTTGAATTCTGATCTTATCGACCAGGCATTTGTTTCTTCTGACAGGCCATGTGCATAGTGACTAAGCTTATGGGTGAAAGTCATCTAGATTTGTGTTTAAACTTGGATTATAGCTGTATGACATAGAGAGGTGAATAATCTTATCATGTCTACTTTCTTCATTTGTGACATGAGGATGGTAGTAGCTACCATACTCAAACGTTGCAAGAATGTAAATAAATAAATAAATAAAGCCCTTGCCCCGTGTATTACCATTGAATATTCTCCAGTTTTTAAAGGCTCTGTAAAGTATGGCATATCCAACTGCAGACACAGTTCCAGATGTGGCCCAGATAACAAAGGGTTTTGGGGGGGTTTGTTTTTTAGTTTTTGTTTTATTTTGTACTGAGGATTGAACCCAACAGGTTGCACATGAACCCAAAGTGCTCTACCACTGAGCTATACCCTCAGACCTTTATTTTATTTTATTATCTGTTTGCTTCATTTTAGAAATTCCATGAAAATTCATAAGAACCTGCCTCAGGGTTTTTCATAGGAATTCCAGTGATCGTCTCTGTCTCAGGCTAATATTTGTTTAATCCGTTCCTAGGCATAACTGCAGGACACAATAATATTCTTGGTTTGCAGTAATTATTCCAAAATAACAAGATCAGTTAAAATTTTGACTCTATTATAATTCATTTAAAAATTACACTCAAATTTGTCATATGTGCATGCAATAAAAGTTCTTTGTCTAGTCTTTGAGAAAACAGGAAACAGGAAGGGATCAAAGAGCCTGAATCAGTTCACATTGTCATGAACTGTTTTGTTGCGGGAGTTTGCTAGCTGAGATGCGTTACTCTTGAGGCAATTAGCAGAAAGCAACATTTTATTGTGTCGGCACAGACTCAGTGGACTCACGTCCAAAGGCTGAGCCCCGAGAACAAAGGGGTCTCACCTTATATACACTTGCAAGCAGGTTACAAAAGCAAAAAGCAAGGTCTAATCCATATATGGTTATATTTAATTTTTTTGGCTACTTTACCCTAGTGCTATGTGACTTTCTCCTCTCTGGTGCTACGTGACCTTCCTCATGTTCAGATTTCTCAGGTTTTATCTCTCTGCTATGCCATCCCTACCTCCCTGCTACTTTCTCAGGACTCAGGCCTACACTGTTTTCTTTTGATCCTCCTCCTTGCTACAGTTTAACCCTTACAATCCAGCAAACTGCATTAGAAACGGTCACACTTTTCATTTCCATGACAATAAAAAAGGACTCCATAGATGTCTTGCTAAAAGCAAGAGGTAGTATATTATTGTGTCACCCTAACTTATACATCTAGTAACTTTATAAAAAATAATCAGATAATTCGATGTGAAGTATTCCTGGAAAACTCACACTTGTTTTAAGTATCAGAGTCTTTCTTAGACACATATCCATAAAACAATGACTTAAACACTATTTTGGAAATCTCCCCTCCCCACTCCAAGTTTAGCAATCAACTTTCTGGTGTGAGTTTCTGGAAACCACATTTTTTTCATTTATGAAATTTATGATAATGTTGATGTTAATTTCTGATACACTTTTATTTTTGCCAGGATTTCTCAAGCTTTTTATTTTTTTAAAGGTTTTTGTTTTTGCTATTTTAGTGGGACTGGGGCTTGAATTTAGGGCTTCATGCTTGCCTAGCAGGCACTCTCCTGCTTGATCCGCACCCCCAGACCATTTTGCTCTGGTTATTTGGTATTGGGGTCTCAAAAACCATTTGCCTGGGGCTGGCCTCAAATCACAATTCTACTGATCTCAGCCTCCCAAATAGGTAGGATTACAGGCATGAGCCACTAATGAGTGGTTATTTAAAGTTTTTAAGTTTTCAATTGAAAAACATACATATAATTTTACATTTAAAGATAGATCATAAAGCTGGACATGATGGTGCACACCAGTAAGCCCAGCCTCCTTGCTGATCCAATTTTCAGGTGCCTCTTCCTTTGGCCTTGCCAGAAGCTCTGTTCCCCTCATTCTATTATGCAAAACTATGGAGCCTCTACCCTGACTCAGCCCAGGCCTTCCTTGCAGAGCCAGCCCTGTGACTGTGCAGTGTCCGTGTGTGCATTTACTTCTCAGGACCACTTGGAGATCTCTTTCCTTTTCCTCTTACCCAACAGCCTGTTGATGGAGCAGGGGCCAAGACAGATGTACTTCCTCGCCACCTTGCATTCTTCACCTTCCTTAGAAGGAAGAAGCAGCAGCAATTAATTATTGCTATAAATAACATCTTTTTTGTGTGTGGTACTGGGGTTTGAACTCAAGGCCTACACCTTGAGCCACTTTGTTAGCCCTTTTGTGTGATGAGTTTTTTCAAGATAGGGTCTTGTGAACTATTTGCCCAGGCTGACTTTGAACCATGGTCCTCCTGATCTCTGCCTCCTGAGTAGCTAGTATTACACGTGTGAGCCACCAGCACCTGGCTAAATAAGATCTTTAATTCTGTGACTTACAAGTAAACCTTTAATTATATTTTTAAACACATCTTAAAATATACATTTAAAACATTTAGCAATACATTTTATTTTCCTTAATATTATAGTAGATGGGTGTGTGGCCCAGGTGTGGATATTTTAAAGACTGATGTCTATGAAAAATAAGACTTTGAATGCTGATCTGGATGTCCTGCTTCTGAGAAGGAAGTCAGGAAGGATGGAGTTAGCTTATCTACCCACAAATATAGCACTGAATCTGCCTGAGACAGGAAGAAAATTAAGTAGAATTCCGCAGTGCTGCCTTCTCAGCCTAATTAAAGCCAGAGCATCCATCATCTCCCAGCTTTCTCCCAAAGACCCAGCCAATTGGGCAGAAGGCTTCTGCTCTTGAATAATTTTGAGGACTGATGGAAGGACCTCCAGGAAAATATGGGCTTCTTATCATTAAAGGTAGTTAGGGTCCCAAGTGATTAATGGAAGAATAAAAGATGAGGCTATGTTGACACTCCAAGTCACAGAGCATGTCATTCCAATTACACCTGATCACACCTAATGTAGATTTCATTAGCCCAAGTCTACAGAATCAGGTCACGTTGTGTTTAGTATACACAACTCAATGACTTCACGTCATCCATTCTCTTTGGGATATGTGGGGTCAGTTCCTACTGGATTTTCCTTTTCTTTACTTATTTCTTTGGTTTGTGGCAAGAATCCTGGAAGAGCTGGGCGCTGATGGCTCACACCTGTAATCTTAGCTGCACAGTAGGCAGAGATCAGGAGCATCAGGGTTTGAAGCCAGCCTAGGAAAATAGTTCCCTGAAAAAAAAACCCACAAAAATTGGGTTGGTGGAGTAGCTTGAGGTGAAGGTCCTGTGTTCAAAGCCCAGTACTACACACACACACACACACACACACACACACACACACACACACACAAAGAATCCTGGAAGAGAGCCAATGTGCTTCTGGTATTTGCTCCCCAGATAAATTTGCCACTCTTCCTTCAACAGCTGTACAATCTAAAGCCATCCCATTCCATGTGATGACTGGCTCCTCCTCAGTACTGCTGCTCTACCCCAAGCCCCTCTCTCCACAGATGGACACCAGCTCCACCTTTCATTCCACAAAGGGGTGTTGAGCACAGCTTGATAGAAGGCTCTAGGAGTGCAAACCTAAAATGGAGGGATATACCAGCTCCATCCTTCCTAGGAGACTGTTTTAGTCAGTTCCCTATTACCATGACAAAATACCTGAGATAATCAACTTAAAAGGAAGAAAGGTTTATTTTAGCTCATGGTTTCAGGAATTTCTGTCCATGATCACTTGACTCTGTTACTTTGGACCTGTGGACGTATAGGACATTATGACCAGAAAGTGTGGCAGAACAGGACTGCTCATCTCAGAGTGGCTGTGAAGTAAAGAGACAGGAAGGAGCCAGGGTTCCAATGTCCCCTTCAAGGAATGCTTCCAATGACCTAATATCCTTCTACTAGGACCCACATCTTGAAGGTTTCACCATCTCCCAAGAGCACCATAGGCCAAGGACCAAGCCTTCAATACCTGGGTCTTCTAGGGACATTTCATACCCAAACTACAGCAGAGACTATCTCTGCTGAGGCTGGCTTCATGGTCCTACAACCTGTGCCATCACATCCGTCCCCACTCTTAGAAGGGGCCTCATGCTTAGTTCAGTGTTCTGCTAGCAACCATCTTGAAATTCTCAATAATTTTTGAAGAAGAGTCACTGTATTTTCATTTTGCACTGGGACCTGCAAGTGATTAGTGTCTTCTCATAGCCATGCTTTCCCTTCACCCCCATCTGTCTGTGTGTGCAGAGACCAGACCACCTCTTGCCAACCAAAATTGAATGTGTGCTCCTACTTGGAGATTTGGCCCAATGCCAGGCACTGAATTGCTCCAAAGACTCAACCCTGCTCCAATGAAAGCAGCCAAGAAAATTACTTACAAGAGATAAAATTTGGCAATATTTGGTGGTTCCAGAGGTGGAGTTCCAACCAGGCTCCCTGTGGTGTCAGTGACCTTGGTAACGGTCTGGCTGAGAAGCAAGGTGGAAGTCAGTGGAGACACTGTCCAGTGGCTCCTGGAGGAGAGTAACCAGTCAATCTGCTGTGTCCTGAAGTATTAGCACCAGGACCAGACAAATGAGTGCATCCAATACCAGCATGTGTTACACAGAAATCTCTTTTATTTAGCTACCCAACCAAGTGCCAGCCCAACCAGTACTTCCAAAGCAATAGAATCCCAGGGTATGGTGGTACACACTTATAATCCCAGCAATCAGGAGGCTGAGGCAGGAGGATCAGGAGGTGTAGGGCAGCTGGGCACCAGTAGGCTCATGCCTGACATCCTAGCTACTCAGGAGGTGAGATCAGGAGGGTTGCAGTTTGAGGCCAGCTCAGGCAAATAGTTCATGAGACCCTATCTCAAAAATACCTAACACATGACTGGTGGAGTGTCTTTAGTGGTAGAGTGCCTGCCTAGCAAGTGTGAGGCCCTGAGTTCAAGTCACAGTGCCACCACAAAAAAAATATTTCCAGGCCAGCCTGAGCTATGCAATGAGAACCTGTCTCCACAAACAAACAAAAAGAAAAAGGGTAAGTTCTTAATAACTGTAAGCTAGCTGGGTGCTGGTGCCTGTAATCCTAGCTATTCAGGAGGCAGAGATCAAGATGATTGAGACTTGAAGCCAGCCTGGGCAAATAGTTTGTGAGACCCTTTCTTGAAAAAACCCATCACAAAAAAGGGCTGGTGGAGTGACTCAAGGTGTAGGCTCTGAGTTCAAACCACAGCAACACAAAAAAAGAAAAAAAATTAAAACATCATTTGTTGAAAAAAGAAAACAAAAGTAAAAATCTTGTGATTTGTTTATTTAATTTTTAAATGACTTTCTAGAATTTTCCATTTAATGTTTTCGGACCATGATTGACTAGGATTGACTGAGGCTATGAAAGTGAGACCATGTATAAGAGGGACTACTGCTTTTCACTCTGGCAGATGAGGGGCAAGAAGCTGTTCAAGATGAATGAAATGGGCAGAAACCACAAAGGAGCCTAGAAGACCAGTTTGTGAGGACAAAGAAGCCATCCCCGCTAGGCACCAGAGTGACTCAGAAGGTCCTTGAAGGGGTCACAGGTTGAGGAAATCTGGTGGGGTCAGGAACGAATAGCACTGCTTTGTTACTTCTTCTGTGACCCAGTTTCTCTCACTAGGCAGGTGTGCCAGGGAAACACAGTTCACATGGAGACTGAGTAGCACACAGGGACACTTTCTAAGGGGTCTGGTCTGTAGCTAATTTCAAAGGCATGAATCTCCAGACCTTCAATTTCCTTTTGTGTTTTCCCCTCAAACTTGGGACCTCTTCAGCCTTGAGTTTCTTTTCCCATCTCATTTTTTCATGGTCCTATTCTCCATGTAGCAAGAAAGAAAGAAAGAAAGAAAAAAAGTCTACTTCCTACTTTCCCCTAACCCTGCTAGATGATGCATTGCTGTGAGTGTAAAAACTTCCAAAGACATCAAAGGGACAACTAGACAATTATTTTCATCAAGGAACCATAAACACTACCCTGCTCCTCTTGTCTCCTAAAGAGACAAATTTCCAATAAAATTTCATGACTTAAAAGTGAATGAATGTCTACTAATTTTAAAATACCAGTAATATTTTTAAAACAATTATAGCCTTATGGTCAATGGAAAATTTTCTTTTGCAGTGCTGGGGATCAAATCCAGTGATAGCCAGGCATGAGCCTGTGATCCTAGCTACTTGAGAGGTGGAGATCAGGAGGATCAGGGTTCAAGGCCAGCCTGGGCAAAAAGTTTTCAAGACTCATTTCAACCTTGGCTGAACAGGTGGCATGTGCCTATCATCCCACTTATGTGGGGAAGCAGAAATAAGAGGATTTCAGGCCAGGCTGGCTCAGGCATAAAGCAAGACCTTATCTCAAAAACAACCAATGTAAATGAGACCTGTTCATGCTATTCCAGGAATGAGAGGAGGTATAAAAGGGAATGATGGAAGCAGTGAATTCAACTATGATATGTTGTAAGAACTTATGTAAATGTCACAATGTACCCACACTACAATAATATGATAATAAAAACAAATAAATAATGTATCTCCAATTACATGAAATATCAAAAAAATAACCAACTGAGGATGGAGGTGTGGCTCAAATGGCAGAGCACTTGCTTAGCAAGTGTAAGGCTCAGAGTTCAAACCCCAGCAAAGAAAACAAAACAAAACGAAGCTGGGGGCCAGTTTCTCATGCCTGTAATCCTTGCTCCTCTGGAGGCAGAGATCAGGAGGATTGCAGTTTGATGCCAGCCTGGGCAAATAGTTCACAAGACCCTTGTGTTCTTGAAAAAAAACCCATCACAAAAAAGGGCTGGCAGAGAGGCTCAAGGTGTATGTTCTGTGTTCAAGCCCCAGTACTAAAAAACAAAACAAAACAAACAAAAAAAAAACAAAACCAGGGCCTTGCACATCACCAGAAACTTTAAAAGTCAGTATCAACAAGAAAGAGTAGGAAATACTCTGGAGTTAGTAGGTATAGGTAAGAACTTTCTCAATGAAACCCCAGCAGCACAGCAACTAAGATATAGCATAGATAAATGGGACCTCATAAAACTAAAAAGCTTCTGTTCATCAAAAGAAATGGTCTCTAAACTGAAGAGAACACCCACAGAGTGGGAGAAAATATTTGCCAATTATACATCAGACAAAGGACTGATAACCAGAATATACAGGGAACTTAAAAAACTAAATTCTCCCAAAACTAATGAACCAATAAAGAAATGGGCATGTGAACTAAACAGAACTTTCTCAAAAGAAGAAATTCAAATGGCCAGAAAACACATGAAAAAATGCTCACCATCCCTAGCAATAAAGGAAATGCAAATTAAAACCACACTAAGATTCCACCTCACCCCTGTTAGAATAGCCATCATCAGCAACACCACCAACAACAGGTGTTGGCGAGGATGCGGGGAAAAAGGAACCCTCTTACACTGTTGGTGGGAATGTAGACTAGTACAACCACTCTGGAAAAAAATTTGGAGGCTACTTAAAAAGCTGGACATCGATCTACCAT
This sequence comes from Castor canadensis, assembly GCF_047511655.1. Classification (NCBI taxonomy): domain Eukaryota; kingdom Metazoa; phylum Chordata; class Mammalia; order Rodentia; family Castoridae; genus Castor; species Castor canadensis. The sequence goes on along the minus strand of NC_133397.1, from coordinate 110,852,237 downwards.
TTGATCCAGCAATACCACTCTTGGGGATATACCCAAAAGACTGTTACTCCAGAGGCACCTGCACATCCATGTTTATTGCGGCACTATTCACAATAGCCAAGTTATGGAAACAGCCAAGATGCCCCAGCACTGACGAATGGATTAAGAAAATGTGGTATCTATACACAATGGAATTTTATGCAGCCATGAAGAAGAATGAAATGTTATCATTCGCTGGTAAATGGATGGAATTGGAGAACATCATTCTGAGTGAGGTTAGCCTGGCTCAAAAAACCAAAAATCGTATGTTCTCCCTCATATGTGGACATTAGATCAAGGGCAAACACAACAAGGGGATTGGACTATGAGCACATGATAAAAGCGAGAGTACACAAGGTGGGGGTGAGGATAGGTAAGACACGTAAAAAACTAGCTAGCATTTGTTGCCCTTAACGCAGAGAAACTAAAGCAGATACCTTAAAGCAACTGAGGCCAATAGGAAAAGGGGACCAGGAACTAGAGAAAAGGTTAGATCAAGAAGAATTAACCTAGAAGGTAACACCCACGCACAGGAAATCAATGTGAGTCAATGCCCTGTATAGCTATCCTTATCTCAACCAGCAAAACCCCTTGTTCCTTCCTATTATTGCTTATACTCTCTCTACAACAAAATTAGAGATAAGGGCAAAATAGTTTCTGCTGGGTATTGGGGGGGGGGAGCGGGAGGGGGTGGAGTGGGTGGTAAGGGAGGGGGCGGGGGCAGGGGGGAGAAATGAACCAAGCCTTGTAAGCACATATGAATAATAAAAGAAAAATGAAAAAAAAAAGTCAGTATCAATTTATGTATTTTGTTGCTGAAAAATATGCATAATAGGGTAATCAATAACTTTTTTTGTGGTACTGAGGTTTGAACTCAGGGCTTTCACCTTGAGCCACTCCACCAGCCCTTTTTTGTGGTGGGTGTTTTTGAGATAGGGTCTCGTGGACTATTTGCCCAGACTGACTTCCAACCTTGAGCCTCCTGATCTCTGCCTGCTGAGCAGCTAGGACTCAGGTATGAGCCACCAGTACTCAGCTAATGAAATGTTTTCAATCACTAAATTATATTAAGACCACTTTACATAGAAGTGGAATCAAAATATGATTTCAAAGGAAAAAAAAGAATAATGTAAATTTCCCAACAAAAAGAGCAGTCAGAAATTTTCTAAGTCAACAATGGCGATATAAAAACACTATGCTATTTAGATTCCTCCAAATTCATTTAACCGTAATTTCATAGTTTTGCTGTATTAGCACACACAAAAGGCAATAGACTAGACCCTTGGTATCCACAGGCCTGTGGGTTGAAGGAGAATGGAGGAGAACCATGCATGTTCACCCTGCAGCATTCTGCACTGTACTGGGAATGCTCAAAAAAGTTCTTTTTTCCCACAACGTGCCCAGTTTTTGACAAAGACACTGCCTTTCAATGAATGCCAGATATTCACTTCATCACTTCATTTATTCATATTCACTTTTGCCTTGCTTTTGTGCCATTTGCTTTTTTGGGAGGCAGGTTTTCACAAAATTAAGGGCAGAGAAACAGATCACACAGTGATTTAAACACAACTGACAGTAACGCAGGACGGTTTGAGCTTCACATCAACTGAGTTGTGGAATGCATGTGGAAATTTAAACTTTTTGGTTTTGGTTTCAAATTCTTTTTTCAATTATTATTATTTTGACTGCACTTGGTCAAAACCTCATGTAATAAATCTGAAAATAAGGTGGGCTTACTGTAATGACTCTTGCAACTTTACAACTTTTCGTTTTTTCGGGTTTTTTTGGTGATACTGTGGTTTGAACTAGTAAACTTTACAACTCTTTAAACTTACAGCAAAAAAACATTAGAGGGCTGGTGGAGTGACTCAAATGGTACAGTACCTGCCTCGCAAGTGTGAGACCCTGAGTTCAATTTTTTTTTTTTTTTTTTTTTGTGGTCAGGATGTCACTGACCCAGAACAGCCTAGAACTTGCTAATATATAGCCCAGACTGCCTTGAACTCTCAATTCTTCTACCTCAAGCTCCAGAATGCCAGGACTACAGAGCACACTGTTGGGTCTGGGAACCTAAGGGACAGATGAGTGAATCAATATGCCATCCCTCATGGAGAGCACTATGAGCCCTGCACCCTGAGAGGGATATACATGGTCTCATCAATCTGCCATGGGGATGATAGATATGGTGTTCTAAAAGTTGTTTCCTCCTGATAAGCTCTTGTGAATCACGTGTGGAAAGAACCCATCTTATCTTTACCCTAACCCAGAGTTAAAGCCTCCATAAAAAGCCCCAGCCTTCACCTCAGCAGGGAGCCACTGGTTTCTGGGCCCCACTGCACTGCTCAACTGCAGCCTTTTCTTTCTCTAATAAATCTACCTGCATGTGTACTATCTGTGTCTCATGAGCTTATTCCTAAGCCCAGCAAAGACAAGAGCCACTTGAGTGGCTCTCCTGTACCTCACAACATTTGTTGTGACCTTGAAGGGACACCCCAGAAACAAAAGTGGGTACTAAAAGTGACTGACTAGTGGGAATCTGCCTGGGGAATGACCGTGAGTGTCTGGCACCCCTATGGATTCTCTCCTGGGGAGACCCCCTGCCATGAACTAGTCAAAGGCAAAGCTCCCTGAGTGCTTTCCCTTTACTTTCACCTCCTCTTTTCATTGTTGTAGGGATTTTCCCTGGCCAGCCATTGTTTTCTCTCAGGCTGAGCTCAATAAGGCTCATTGGCAAACTCTGACATATCCCTCTTTGCCGTGCAATGCATCAAGCCTGCTCAGTGTTTATATGAGAGTACCTACTGCTACATGAGTGGCCAAGAGAGATAACTAAAAGTCAGATTTCTTCTTCTCTAATGGGCCAGACTTTCTGTCCCTGCCAAAAATGGTGGACATACTTTTACTCACGCACTCCCTCCCTAGTCCTGCCACCTCATTCTTCATCTCTGTCTGCCTTCCCCTCCCTGTGTTTACTGTGACCCTGGCTTCCCATGGGGAACTTGTACAATAGTTTCTTATGACTTTCTTGAGTTACTCCCACACCTAGTTTTTCATGCCCCTTGGTCCACTCCAATTCTAAGTTGACTGCTAGGTGCCAGTGGAAGCAAAGGTGCCACATGGAACCATGGACTGGGGGATGGATCCAGTGGAGGTGAGGACCTACATGGGCCTTGCACACCAGACATGTGCCCTAACCCCACTACTTCCTCATGAGGGGAGGAGAGGAAAGCATGCATGCACATGGGGACACTGGCCTGTCCCACTGGGTTCCCCGGGCATGGCCACAATGCCCACTGTAGCTAAGGCAATCCATGGGAAGGGCCCAACTCACATTCAGAGTCACTGCTGGCACTGACCATGCATGGTGATAAACCGTGACCTGCTGCCACTCCCCTGAAAAAGGATGAAGGGGGAAACAAATGCAGTTGTGCCCACGCACATGATCACACACAGGAGAAGGAGCAGTGGGTCACAGGGGCTGGCCCAGATAGAGGGGTTGCTCACCCTGTGTGTTGGGGAGGGTGGCAGTGCCTCATCCAGCTGCAGTACTCCCAGCCCTGCTTCATGCCCCAGCCTGACCAACCCAGTCCTTAGAGCCAATTCTTATCCCAAAGTAACAGTTCCCAAAAAAGCACTGGAGGAAATGGGCATTGCCATAGTCTCCAGACCTCTCATTTAAAACTTCTCACCCAGAGGTCCTTGACCTGAAAGGGCTCAAGAAAAGATTGAACAAGACAGGACATATGAAAAGGACTCACTCACTCAGGAAGGGAATGACAAAACACATATTGAGAGGGCCAGAAGGCTGATGACCAACTGGCAAAATTTTATGTTTCTCAGCAAGCTTTATACAAAAGAGGAAGAGACTTAAACATCAAAACACTCTGACATACTTACAACCTTTCTGTTTTTGCCATCCTGTGTTTTTACTGCCAGTGTCCTTGACTAAGTATAAACTTCTTTTCAGTTAAGGGAAATCATTTAGCGTTCATTCCTTCCTACCATGATAGAGGCATGGTGCACCTGCAGATTCTGACCTTGTCGGAATGCTGCTAAGCCACAGCGACCTTGTCAGACTGTGGCTTTTGGTTCCCAATACCTCAGCACACAAAAAGTTTCCCCCAAATACTGATACTAGTTATCCCTTTTTAGCACAATAATTGCTCTGGGACTCTCTCTGAGTACTCTTCTCTAACTTTACAGACACTTCTCTAGGTGAGTCATCCTTTTTTAAAGAGGTAGCCTTCCACTTGGCTGCCTGCTTTTGGTAAAAACACCTTAAATACCTGGGATATCAGGCAGGATTCTAAAAATGTTCTTATTGTGTCAATAGTGCAGCTGCAATCTGACCAGTTACTCCATTTCCTTTGGTCATGGCCATGGAAAGCAGAAGGAAATCATGAGGCAGGGATGCCTGCTCTCATCAGGTCAATCCCCAGTTGGGGATGCCCATAAGAGGGGAACTGACCCAGTATTTTCTGTTGCTCTTCTAGATGGGACCTGCCTCCCTCTAGTCTTCCAGCCTCAGGACCTAAGCAGTCTCTGCTGGCCTGTCTAGTGAAATGTTGGAAGGACCTTGACCCCAATAATCTAAAAAAAACAAAACAAAAAAACAAAAACACTCATCTTTCTTTGTACTGAGGCCTGGCCCCAATATCCCTTGGGTGACCAAGAGAAGTGGCCTTCAGAGGGCTCCTTCACTAATATTACCATATTCCAATTAGACCTTTTCTGTAAAAGGGAGGAAAGTGAACTGAAGTCTCCTACACACAGCTATTCTTTTATCTCTGGGATTACCTGGAATGCCTCCATAATTGCTATTTAGATAGTCAGACCCTGACTGTTCTTTGTAAGCAACAGGATAAATGTGGGGAAGAAGGACAAAAAAAGCCCCTTACCGGTGAGAAGCCCCCTGTCCCTACTGCTCCCTCTACTGCTCCACCCTCTGCCCTGCCTTCTGACCACCCCAATATTTGGGACCTCCTAATGAATGTTTCCTGCTTCAACAGGCAGTGGTAGGAAAATGGCAAGTCTACATCCCCTTCCAGTTATCAGATCTAAGGGAGATTAAAAGGGATCTGGGTAGCTATACTGACACCCTAGACCAGTATATCCAGGCCTTTATTTTTGTGATCCAAACCTCTGAATTGGCATGGAAGGATATCATGCTTCTCCTAGACCAGACTCTTTCCTCATTAGAAAAGCAATGGGTCCCAGTCCAGGCCACTCAGGTTGGAGACGATTTCCATCTACCATGAGACCCAATACCTGTGGTTCTGGGCAATGAGGGACTGAATAGGCCCATGTCCATGGGGGCACAAGCAGTCCCCTTGGCAGATCCACATTGGGATCAAAATGATGAGGGGGATGAATGGCATCGATGCCACTTCATCCATCTTATAGTGGAAGGGCTAAAAGGGGCCAAAGTTAAACCTGTAAATTATTCCCAGGTGACTGTAGTACAAGGCCCTGATGAAAACCCTCTTACCTTTCTACAGCATCTTAAGGATATTATCTAAAAGCACACCACAGTAGACTCAGTCACAGGTGGGAGAGGTTCTCCTAAAAGATAAATTTCTAACTCAGTCAGCCCCAGGTATCCAAAGAAAACTCCAAAAGTCTGTGGCTGAAGGGGAAAAGTCATTGGACTAACTAATGCAACTAGCTATGTCTGTATACTATAACTGGGACCTCACTAAAAAAGAGAGAAAAGGATAAAAAACATCATTACTTAACTGCAACTGTCAGGGAGTACCCAAACTGATGGGGGCCTACATCTGAGCTTGCTACCATTATGGGCAGGAGGGGCACTTCCACAGGGAATGCCCAAAAGGGGGACAGCCACAGAGACAGCCCAGCCCCCACCAGGACCTTGCCCCCTCTGCAAAGGTAACCACTAGAGGTCTAAGTGCCCCTGTCTCTAGGCGGAAGGTGGAGTGCCACTTCCTATGGATTGATGGGTTCTAGAGCCTCCTGTCCAGGCTCCAGTTCTTGACATCAGTGTTGAGGAGCCTCAGGTAACCATAATAGTAGAGAAGTGAAAGGTCATCTTCCTCCTAGACAGTGGAGCCTATTTCTCTGTCTTACCATTCTCTCCTGGTCCCCAGTCCAATAACAAGGTTATTATTCAGGGCATATCTGGCCAGCTCCTAGAGTGCTATTTTACTCAGTCTCTGGTGTGCTCTTGGGGAGACCTCTACTTCTGTCACTCTTTCCTCATAGTCCCTGAAACCCCATTGCCCCTGCTGGCATGGGATTTGTTATTTCAACTAAAGGCTCAAATTCTACCCCCCCACCCCCAGGGGACTATCTCCATTGCCCCCTTCTTCAGGAATAAGTAGACCCCACAGTGTGGACTGAAGGAATGACTGTAGGGTGAGCAAAAATGGCCCTTCCAATTCAAATGAGACTTAAAGATCTCTCACAGTTTCCACATCAAAAACAGTATTCCCTAAAACCTGAGGAATGATGAGGCCTCTTACCTATCATAAATTCCTTAAAAAAACAAGGGCTACTAATCAGTTCTCCAGCCCCTTCAATTTTCCTATTCTTGCTATCTGAAAAGGACCACATAAATGGAGACTTGTTTAAGATCTCTGGCTTATTAATGAAGCAGTCATTCCCCTCCACCCAATTGTTCCCAATCCCTATACTCCATTGGCTCAAATACCCTCAAAAGTCCAATATTACTCTGTACTAGATTTAAAGGGTGCTTTCTTTTGCATTCCTCTGCATCCTGACAGTTGGCCTCTGTTTGCCTTTGAAGATCCCACTAACCTTTCACAATAACTAACTTGGACAGTTTTGCCACAAGGGTTTAGAGACAGCCCTCATCTTTTTGGACAGGCCCTAACCAGAGATTAATTAGATTGGCACTACCCAGAGGCCACCCTTCTTCAATATGTTGATGACTTACTTCTGTGTGGAGCCACAGAGCCCTCATATGCAGGATGACTGAATCCCTTTTAAACTTTCTGGCCTCCCAGGGATAAAAAGTCTCCAAGAAAAAGGCCCAATTTTGCCTCCCTCAGATCTCTATCTAGGCATGGTCTTAAAGGGACAGACTCAAACCCTCAGTCATGAGCAGATCAACCTGATCCTCCATTATCTACCACCCCAGACCATAAAGTAGCTTAGAGCTTTCTTGGGAGTTACAGCATTTTGCAGAATCTGGATCCCCAGACATGCAGCCCTTGCCAGGCCCCTATACCAGCTCCTCAAAGATACTCAGCAGGGCTCTCAATCCCTTTTGGAATGGGACCCTGAAAACACAAAAGCCTTTCAGGCCCTCAAACAGTCACTCCAAACAGCCACAGCATTGAGCTTGCCCACCCAAGACTGCTTCCGGCTATATGTCTATGAGAAGGGGGGGAAGCTCTAGGAGTACTAACCCAGCTTTGAGGGCTCACTCCACAACCAGTGGGATATTTGAGCAGAGAATAGACAATATGGCTAAAGAGTGGCCTGGATGCTTAAGGGCCCTAGCAGCAACCTGCCTCTTGATCCCACAGGTTCAAAAATTAATTCTTGGACATCCCTTAATCATATATACTCCATGTGGTCTAGGAGGGCTTCTAACAGCTAAAGGAGGACTATGGTTATTAGACAACAGGCTACTTAAATATCAGGCCGAATTACTAAAATGTCCAAATGTCAGCCTTCGGGTGTGCTCTGCCCTCAATCCAGCATCACTCCTCTCCACTGAGGGGAACCCACTCATGCATTCCTGTGAGGAGGTGCTAGCCAGGTGCTATTCAGCTAGGCCTGACCTCCTTGACCAGCCACTCCTGGACCCAGACCTCATTTTGTTCACAGATGGAAGTTCATTCATCCAGGAGGGAACTAGACAAGCAGGAGCAGCTGTGGTTTTTTTCTCACTGAGACCCTACAGACTAAACCTCTGCCTCTTTCCACTAGTGCCCAATTGGCTGAGCTGATAGCTCTCACTAAGGCATTACAACTATCCGAGGGAAAAACTGCCAACATCTATACAGACTCTAAATACGCTTTCCTGGTCTTATATGCACATGTGGCTCTTTGGAAAGAGTGAGGATTGTTAACTACTGAAGGATCCCCTATCAAACATTCCCAGGAAATCTTAAACCTCTTAAAAGCAGTTTTACTTCCAAAGAAATTAGCAGTAATCCACTGCCCTGGGCATCAGAGACCAGAGGATCAGTTTGCTAAGGGAAACCAGAGAGCCAATATGGCATCAAAGAAGGCCACCAGAAGGCCATATGTTCAGTCCCCTCTCTTGTGGGAACAATTCCTCCTTCCCTCTGAATGCCCCCAATACTCACCTACTGAACATTCACAGGCTTCAAAACAAGGGTATTGCTTAGATCATAGAGGATGGTGGATAACTTCTGAGGGCAAATTATTTCCCTCATAGAGTAACCAATGAAAAGTCCTAAAAACCCTACATCAGCCCTATCACCTAGGGGTCCATAAGACACTCTCCTTGGTGAGGTGGTTATTTGAGGGGTTAAAAGTCTGAGATATTCTCCAGGATTATTGCTAGAGGATGTGAAATCTATCAGCATAACAACCCCCACAACACTACCCTGCCTGTCCCTGGAACTCAGAGGTGGGAGACATATCCAGGGGAGGACTAGCAGCTTGACTTCACCCACCTGCCAGGAGGCCCAACCTCTAGATTGCTCTTGGTTCTGGTAGATACCTTTACTGGGTGTATTGAAGCATTCCCCTGCTCCTCTAAAAAGGGCCAAGAGGTAATTAAGATTATAATTACCCCTAGATTTGGACTCCCTTGGACCCTTTAAAGTGACAATGGGCTGGCCTTATGAGCTGAAGTCACCCAGAGAGTCTCTAAGACTTTGGGAATCAAATACCATCTCCACTGTGCCTGGAGACCCCAATCCTCAGGTAAGGTTGAATGGGCCAATGGACTACTCAAAAGACACCTGTCTAAGTTGGCTCAAGAAACTCACCTTCCCTGGCAAAAACTACCACCTCTAGCCTTAATCCGACTTAGAAATACCCCAAATAAAAAAGGCCTCACTCCCTTTGAAGCCTTATATGGGAGACTCTTTCTCCAATAAGATTTTAATTTTAGACTCCAAAGTAATAAACCTAGTCTCTCATATCACTCAACTAGCCAAGTTTCAGCAGGTCCTCTCTGAAGGAGAGAGGGAGGAGCCCCAAGGCCTCTCCCCAGCTGCCTTTTGTCCTGGAGATCTAGTTCTTATCAAAATTCCCCATGATCCATGGGATCTCCCTGAAGCCCCTCGGGAGGGGCCATACCCAGTCTTATTATCTATCCCCACAGGAATTAAGGTTGCTGGGCTAGATTCCTGTATGCACATCTCCCAAGCCAAACGTTGGACACCAGAGCCTGATGCACCCATCCTGGAGCCACATCCTGCTCCACCAGCCTATTCCTGTGAACCAGTGGAAGACCTCAACTATCTTTTCAAAAGGATCACCTCGAACACAAAACTTATGTCTTCACTTTCTCCTTTTTTGTGGGTTATTTATATTCTTTTTTTTCTTTTATTATTCATATGTGCATACAAGGCTTGGGTCATTTCTCCCCCCTATATTCTTGTCCCCTTTATCCTGAGGGTCAGTTTGTGGGCAACTTCTCCCCCTGAATGGATATGGCTCCAGTGAATAGCCTTAAGTGACAGGTATTTCATCCTATGTATCCTGCTCTTTGTTCTCTCCTCCCTCTTATAGTCTGCCCCATGACTGCAGTTACTACAGTGCTGAGCCTGGCTGTTTCAACAGCAACCTTTGCTGTTTAAGAAATGGCCAACTATATGGAAAGGCCTTAGGCACAGGCTTTGTCAGCATGTATGGTCTCACCCAATGCCTTGGCAGAGCAGGCCAATGGGTCTGTTGGTCACAGGAGTGGACAAAGGGAGAAAATAAAAAAACAAAAAAGGTTATAAAAACAAAAGTCAAAGTACTGGTTGACATGTCACATGAGGATCATGTAAATTATGTATGACAGAGACTCCCACTTCCCACTCCTCCTCCCAGAAAAAGAATAAGACCTCCACAGCCTCAGCCACTCATGGATCTAGATCCCCAGATGTACAGTTTACTTAACTCTGCCCATCATCTTTTAGACTCTACAAATCCCACTTTGACTGAGGATTGCTGGCTTTGTCTCTCTCTAAGCCTCCCACAGGTATTGGCTACCCCCATGGACTCACTTGAGGCCTCACCAGGTAATAAATTAAATGCTCCCCTAAGAAGACCAATATTACCAATATAAAACTAACTCATTCTTCTCCCTGATGCCTCCATAGTTTACAGGGGTCAATTCCACTTCGGGAAGTCTCAAAGAGTCTTTGCATCAATATCACACAGTCAACAAATGACACTCAGTGTTTGTTTTCTCCTGGAACTTATTTTGTTTGTGGAACTGCTGCCTATACTTGCCTACATCCTGGCTGGAAGAGAATCTGTACTAAGGCTCTCCTAACCCCACAAATTGACATTTTCCCTGGTAACCAGTCTCTTCCTATTCCTCTAGCTACCTACACTTGATTAAAGAGAGTTATCCAAATCATTCCCCTACTGAAAGCCATGGGATCACAGCTGGAATAGGTACATCAGGGGCATCTCCTTGCCAGTCCATACCTACAAGAGAATTTTCTAATGACACAGAACAGGTCACACAGTCCTTAAAGGCTTTACAAGACTAGGTAGATTCACTTGCATCAATAGTGCTTCAAAATAGATGCACACTTGACCTATTAACAGCTGAAAAGGGTGGAACATGCCTTTTCCTAAATGAGTAATGTTACTTTTATACTAACAAATCTGGGGTGGTGACAGACATGGCCAGACAGTTAAAAAAACACATTATAAAAAAGAGACAAGAGCCAGCCAATTCATGGTCCTTCTGGAACATATGGAGCTGGGCTCCTTGGGCACTACCTCTGTCTGGCCACCTTTTAATCCTCCTTCTAATACTCCTATTTGGGGCCTTGTATAGTAAATGCTCTCTCCAGGTTCATATCTCAACAGGTCCAATGGATCAAACTCCAGCTCTTAGTTAAGGAATACTCATCTCAGCCTACACAGGAATCCTCTATCCAGTTCTACCAGGGCCTCTGGAGTCTACATGGGTCAACCCCTGAGACAAGTACCACCACACCTATCCCCTGTCATCCCATTGTCAGCAAGAATCAGCTAGATGAGTCACCACCCCTCTCCCCACCAGCAGTTGGATACTTGTCTCAGAGGGGGGACTTATTGGGTCTGGGGGCCTAAAGGACAGATGAGTGAGTGAGTATCCCATCCCCCATGGAGAGCACCATGAGCTCTGTGCCCTGAGAATGAGACACATGGCCTCATAAATCTGCATTCCTGCACCCTGAGGGGGATATACATGGTCTCACAAATCTGCTACAGGGCCGATAGATAGGTTGTTCCCCCCCAGCCTCCACTAATAAAGGGGAAACAGACCAGCTCATTGAAGAGAGCCCAGGTGCACGAATCCACTGCCAATGGAAAGAATCCACCTAACCCTTACCCTAACCCAGAGTTAAAGGATCCATAAAGAGATTCCAAGATGGCAGCTAGAGGGAGGAAGCAGAAAGCGTGCCTCCTAAAGTAAAATCTTGGAGAGATGCTGGAGATACACCTTACAGGAAAAACCACTGAGAACAGGCAAAACTTTGACTCCTCCACACCTCCAATCTGTGCATAGCATCTCCACTTCACGTTAAATGGAGAAAGCAGGAGGGCTCCCATGCTGCCACCAGATGGCAGTGCCCAGACGGCTTGGGAAGATGCAGACCACAAGGTGAGCTGAGCGACACATGGTACTCCCACAGACAACCCTGGGCCACATCAGCATATTCCCCTGGACAGACGGACCCCCACTCAGGGAAAAAAAGAAAAAAAAACTGAATAATAAGCAATAACAACAAAAAAGACACACAGCAAAGAGGGCAGGGTGCCCTGAGCACCAAAGGGTGGGGAGGGGAATCCCTCACAACAAACTGGCCAGAGAAGGAAGCAGCGCCAGCACACACCCAGCAACCAGGAGTGGGAAAGCTTGTAAAAGTGGCAGTGGTAGGAAAACTCAATGGGAGAGGGGGGAAGACCCACTTCCCATGTGAGCTGTAAATAAACACGCAGGCCTGAGAAAGCTGGTGCAGTGTCACCTCCCCCAGTGAGCTTGGAAAGGGGAAAGCTCACCCAGGAGAACTCTAAGTAAACAAAGCCTGATGGGCTGGGTGAGTGTTAAGCTCAGTCCCGAGATCTGCATACATAAAGCCTCCAGCAACAGCAGGCTGACAGCAGCAGGCAGGCGAGCCACAGCTGCAGATAGGCATTCTCAGAACTGTCTCCAGACTCTTTTTTTTTCTCTCCCTACCTTTGATGAGACAACAACCGAACTACACCTGCATATTGAAAACTTACTGAAACTGTATTGCATTTGAACTTGGGACACTTTGTGGTGTTTTTTTTTTTTTGTTTTGTGTTGTTTTGGGATTTTATTGTTTTTTTCCCCTTTGATGAGACAATGGCAGAACTACTTTTGAGACACCATCTCCAGGATTGGAGGCTGAGGGAATAACACCAAAATTATTAAGACTGAAACTTTATTGCATTTGAACTTGGGGATTTTAAAAAATTTATTTTATTTTATTTATAATTTTTTATTTTTAAATTTTTTTTCCAATTCCCTCACTGTCTCTCTAATGACTGTTCAGCTTACTGTTGATTAGTACGCTATCTCTCCCTGTTTATATCTTTAAAATTTTTTTGTTTGTTTCTTTGTTTGGTTTTTTTCTACTTGTCTGTTTATTTGTTTTCCCTTTTTCTTTAACTTCTTTGCTTTCCATCTCCTCTCACCCTTCCATTGTAAATATCACCATTGTTATTATTACAAGCTAGAAAATACTTAATTGCACACAGTTCAGGGACAATAACAACACCAAGGGCAATGATGGGAAGACAGAAAAAACAGGGAAACCAGTTTCCCCACAGCAAAAAATTAATACAGGAACCAGAGGGAAATGAAGAAAACAGATACTCAGATCCAGACTTCAACAAAATGAAGATAAACTATGGCAAAGAACCCAATGAAGCCCACAAGAATAATTTAAAAGAAGACATACTACAGGTACTCAGTGAGAATTTTATAGAGATGATACTGGATATGGTAAACCAAAAAGTACAGGAGACACTCAAGAAATTCCAAGACAACAAAAATAGAAAATTTGAAAAAGCAAAAGAAGAAATAACGGAAACCATAGAAGCACTGTATAAACACCAAAGTGAAACAGAGAACATGATTAATAAAGAGGTAAATGAACTTAGGACAAAAATAGACAACGTTAAAGAGGAAATGACCCAGGATATGGAAAACCTCAGAAAAAAGAATGAAACAGAATTATAAAACAAAACGGAAGCCCAATCCAGCAGAATAGAGCAAACAGAAGACAGAATCTAAGAACTTGAAGATGAAATGGTAATTAAAGGAAAACCCAAAGAAGTATTAATTAAACAACTCAAGACCTGTGAAAAGAAAATGCAAGTACTCACTGACTCCATCAAAAGACCAAACCTGAGAATCATGGGTATTGAAGAAGGAGAACAGGTGCAAGCAAAGGGAATGCGTAACATATTCAACAAAATAATAACAGAAAATTTCCCAAATCTAGAGAAAGATACTCCCATACAGATGCAAGAGGCCTCCAGGACACCAAACAGACCAGTTTAAAATAGAACTACCCCATGACATATCATCATTAAAACAATAAGTTCAGAAACTAGGGAAAGAATATTGAAGGCTGTAATAGAGGAAAAACAAATAACATACAAAGGTAAACACATCAAAATCACAGCAGATTTCTCAACAGAAACAATAAAAGCAAGAAGAGCGTGGGGAGAGATCTTCCAGGCACTGAATGAAAATAACTTCAACCCCAGGATACTCTACCCAGCAAAACTATCATTCAAAATAGATGGAGCAATAAAAATCTTCCATGATAAGCAGAAACTAAAACAATATGTGACCACAAAGCCACCACTACAAAAGATTCTTCAAGGGATTCTGCACACAGAAAGTGAAACCAAACATAACCATGAAAGGACAGGCAGCACCAAACTACAGGAAAAGAAAACGCAAGAAAGTAGAGAGTAACCTTAACTTAGGTACACGCAATCAAAAATTCAAACAAATAAGACAACTAAATGACAGGATCACCACATACATATCAGTACTAACACTTAATGTTAATGGACTTAATTCACCCATCAAAAGGCACCACTTGACGAAGTGGATTAAAAAGGAAGATCCAACAATATGTTGCTTACAGGAGACACATCTCACCAACAGAAATAAGCATAGGCTTAAGATGAAAGGCTGGAAGAAGATTTACGAAGCCAATGGCCCCCAAAAACAGGCAGGAGTAGCAATACTTATCTCTGACAAAGTAGACTTCAAACCTACATTGATCAAACAAAATAAAGAAGGACATTCCATACCAATAAAAAGGGAAATAGACCAAAAGGAAATAATAATCATCAACCTATATGCACCCAATGTCAACGCACAAAAATTTCATCAAACGTACCCTGAAAGACATAAAAGCATATATTAACTCCAACACAGTGGTTGTGGGAGTCTTTAACACCCCATTATCATTAATAGATAGGTCATCCAAACAAAAAATCAATAAAGAAATCCAAGATCTAAAATATACAATAGATCAAATGGACCTACTTGATATCTACAGAACATTTCATCCAACTTCTACACAATATACATTCTTCTCAGCAGCCCATGGAACCTTCTCCAAAATAGATCATATCCTAGGGCACAAAGCAAGCTTCTGAAAATATAAGAAAATAGAAATTATATCATGCATACTATCTGATCACAATGCAGTAAAACTAGAACTCAACAACAAAAGTAAAGACAAAAAACATGCAAACAGCTGGAAACTAGCTCATTACTTAATGAACAATGGGTCATTGATGAAATAAAAGAGGAAATTAAAAAGTTCCTGGAAGTCAATGAAAATGAAAACACAACCTACCAGAACCTATGGGACACAGCAAAGGCAGTCCTGAGAGGAAAGTTTGTAGCCATGAGTGCCTATATTAAAAAGACTGAAAGATCCCAAATCAATGACCTAATGATACATCTCAAACTCCTAGAAACACAAGAACAAGCAAATCCCAAAACAAATAGAAGGAGAGAAATAATAAAAATAAGAGCTGAAATCAATGAAATAGAAACCAAAAAAACCATACAAAGAATTAATGAAACAAAAAGTTGGTTCTTTGAAAAAATAAACAAGATCGACAGACCCCTGGCAAACCTGACTAAAATGAGGAGAGAAAAAACCCAAATTAGTAGAATTAGGAATGCAAAAAGGGAGATAACAACAAACACCATGGAAGTCCAGGAAATCATCAGAGACTACTTTGAGAACCTATATTCAAATAATTCGAAAATCTTAAAGAAATGGACAGATTTCTAGATACATACGATCATCCAAAACTGAACCAAGAGGATATTAATAAACTGAATAGATCTATAACACAAAATGAAATTGAAGCAGCAATCAAGAGTCTCCCCAAAATGAAAAGTCCAGGACCTGATGGATTCTCTGCTGAATTCTATCAGACCTTTAAAAAAGAACTGACACCAACCCTCTTTAAACTATTCCATGAAATAGAAAGGGAAGGAAAACTGCCTAACACATTTTATGAAGCCAGTATTACACTTATCCCAAAACCAGGCAAAGACACCTCCAAAAAGGAGAACTATAGGTCAATCTCCTTAATGAACATTGATGCAAAAATCCTCAATAAAATAATGGCAAACTGAATTCAACAACACATCAAAAAGATCATTCACCATGACCAAGTAGGCTTCATCCCAGGAATGCAGGGGTGGTTCAACATATGAAAATCAATAAACATAATAAACCACGTTAACAAAAGCAAAGACAAAAACCACTTGATCATCTCAATAGATGCAGAAAAAGCCTTTGATAAGATCCAACATCATTTCCTGATAAAAGCTCTAAGAAAACTAGGAATAGAAGGGAAGTACCTCAACATTAAAAAAGCTATGTATGACAAACCTACAGCCAGCATTATACTTAATGGAGAAAAACTGAAACTATTCCCTCTAAAATCAGGAAGTAGACAAGGATGCCCACTATCTTCACTCCTATTCAACATAGTACTGGAATTCCTAGCCAGAGCAATTAGGCAAGAAGAAGGAATAAAAGGAATACAAATAGGTAAAGAAATTGTCAAAATATCCCTATTTGCAGATGACATGATCATAACTTAAAGACCAAAAAAACTCTACTCAATGCTCCTAGACACCAGCAATAGGTACAGCAAGGTAGCAGGATACAAAAATCAACATAGAAAAATCATTAGCATTTCTAAACACTAATAGTGAACAAACTGAGAAAGAATGTATGAAAACAATTCCATTTACAATAGCCTGAAAAACAGTCAAATACCTAGGTGTAAACCTAACAAAGGATGTGAACGATCTCTACAAGGAAAACTATAAACTTCCGAAGAAAGAGATTGAGGAAGACTATAGAAAGTGGAGAGATCTCCCATGCTCATGAATTGGTAGAATCAACATAGTAAACATTTCTATACTCCCAAAAGTAATCTACATGTTTAATGCAATTCACATCAAAATTCCAATGGCATTCATTAAGGAGATTGAAAAATCTACCATTAAATTTATATGGAAACAGAAGAGGCCACGAATAGCCAAGGCAATACTCAGTCAAAAGAACAATGCTGGAGGTATCACGATACCTGACTTCAAACTATATTACAAAGCAATAACAATAAAAAGAGCATGGTACTGGTACAAAAACAGACATGAAGACCAGTGGAACAGAATGGAGGACCCAGATATGAAGCCACACAACTATAACCAACTTGTCTTTGGCAAAGGTGCTAAAAATATATGATGGAGAAAAGACAGCTTCTTCAACAAAAACTGCTGGGAAAACTGGTTAGCAGTCTGCAAAAAACTGAAACTAGATCCATGTATATCACCCTATAACCAATATTAACTCAAAAGGGATCAAGGATCTTAATATTTGACCCCAAACTCTATTTCCTCCAGAGTAGGAAATACTCTGGAATTAATAGGTATAGGTAAGAACTTTCTCAGTGGAACCCCAGCAGCACAGCAACTAAGAGATAGCATACATAAATGGGACTTCATAAAACTAAAAAGCTTCTGCTCAATAAAAGAAATGGTCTCTAAACTGAAGAAAATATTTGCCAGCTACACATCAGACATAGGACTGACAACCAGAATATATAGGGAACTTAAAAAACTAAATTCTCCCAAAATTAATGAACCAAAAAAGAAATAGGCAAGTGAACTAAACAGAACTTTCTCAAAAGAAGAAATTCAAATGGCCAAAAAACACATGAAAAAATGCTCACTCTCTCTAGCAATAAAAGAAATGCAAATTAAAACCACACTAAGATTCCACCGCACCTCTGTTAGAATAGCCATCATTAGCAACACCACCACCAACAGGTGTTGGCAAGGATGTGGGGGAAAAAGGGACCCTCTTACACTGTTGGTGGGAATTTAAACTAATACAACCACTCTGAAAAAAAATTTGGAGGCTACTTAAAAAGCTAAACATTGATCTACCATATGATCCAGCAATACCACTCTTGGGGATATACCCAAAAGAATGCGACACAGGTTACTCCAGAGGCACCTGCACACCCATGTTTATTGCGGCACTATTCACAATAGCCAGGTATGGAAACAGCCAAGATGCCCAACTATTGACATATGGATTAAGAATATGTGGTATTTATAACACAATGAAATTTTATGCAGCCATGAAGAAGAACAAAATGTTATCATTCGCTGGTAAATGGATGGAATTGGAGAACACTATTCTGAGTGAGGTTAGCCTGTCCCAAAAGACCAAAAATCATATGTTCTCCCTCATATGCAGATTTTAGATCAAGGGCAAACACAACAAAGGGATTGGGTTTTGATCACGTGATAAAGTGAGAGCACACAAGGGAGGTATGAGGATACATAAGCCATCTAAAAAACTAGATATTATTTGTTGCCCTCAACACAGAGAAACTAAAGCAGATACTTTAAAGCAACTGAGGCCCATAGGAAAAGGGGACCAGGAACTAGAGAAAAGGTTAGATCAAGAAGAATTAACCTAGAAGGTAACACACACGCACAGGAAATCAATGTGAGTCAATTCCCTGTATAGCTATCCTTATGTCAACTAGCAAAACCCCTTGTTCCTTCCTGTTATTGCTTATACTCTCTCTACAACAAAATTAGAGATAAGGGCAAAATAGTTTCTGCTGGGTATCGAGGGGGTTGGGGTTGAGAGGGTGGGGTTCGGGTGGTAAGGGAGGGGGTGGGAGAAGGGGGAAGAAATGACCCAAACATTGTATGCACATATGAAAAAAAAAAAAGGATCCATAAAAAGCCCCAGCCTTCACCTCAGCAGGGAGCCACTGGTTTCTGGGCCCCACTGCACTGCTCTAGCTGCAGCCTTTTCTTTCTTTAATAAACCTACTTGTGTATGCGCACTCTCCATGTCTTGTTGAGTTTATTTAAGCTCAGCGAAGACAAGACACCCACATCACTGGCCTGTTACAGTTAGTAAGCTACTTTTATAAAGTTAATGTGTACAACTGTCTCAAAAGTTAACTAAAGTTCTAATCCCAACCATACCAAAATATTTTCTGCCTTAGGACTAAAGAAAATTTATGGACAATAATTTCAATCTGTTTCATTCTATCATGAATGTAATTTACATTTACCTCTTTTATAATTAGGTTTACAGACCCCTGTGTTCTTGTAGATTTCTTTTTAGAAAACATACTTGTTTCCCTATTCTTCTCAGTTCACAAATTGACTATATCCCCACGGCCTGATGTGAAAACTGACTGTGAGTGATGAGTTTTTATCAGCCAAGCTTACCTTGGTGTGATTTGGATTTGATAGTTAATTTTGTACTGGTTACAACAGTTCATAGCAAGATGTTTCCCTTTTAACACTCCACAGATTGTCTTCCTGCATATTGTTATTGTTTCAGTTTACATGTTTTGGTATCAGCCTCTTTGCCCAGTGCATAATAGTTCTGATGTTTGGATAGTTGGGTCAACATTCAGGACCAGCATTCCTTCTAGGAACCCTTGTTCAGGGGTGGAATAGTCTGACCCTTAAAGAGAACAATTGACTAGCAAGATTGGGTACCCTGCCACTTGTTTGGTCCTGAGACTGACAGAAACAGGTTGGAGGGGACATTTATGAGGCTTTCAAGACAAAAGGGGGATGCTTTGTGGATCTTGGAAGTTCTCATTTCTCTCTCCCAAGAGTAACTTTCCTCCCTTCCTTTTCCTCTCTCTCACTCTCCACCAGCCAGCATAGGGAAGTTCATTCAGGAGCCCTTGTGCAGAGGTGGAGGGGTGAAAGGATTTTCCCCCTTCCCTTTCCTTTCTTTCCACCATCCCACACAGGGGAAGCCAACATATTCTCTTGGCTGAATCCTTAGGTACTGGGAGATGCTTTTTTTTTTTTTTTTTTTTGCAGTATCAGGGCATGAACTTGGCCTACATGTTGAGCCACTCCACCAGCTCTCTTTGTGCTAGGTTTTTTGAGATAGGGTCTCTGAACTATTTGCCTGGGCTGGCTTTGAACCTCAATTCTCCTGATCTGTGCCTCCTGTGTAGCTAGGATTACAGGTGTGAGCCACTGACACCAAACTTGGGGGAGATGCTTTGATCCTGCTAACCAAAAATAAGATGACTATTTCTCTTCATAGCCCATTTAAAATTATTTACTCTTCTTTACATCCTGCCTAAATCAGTCCTTTACCAGACACAAAAAACCCTTAGGTATTTTTCTGATGACACTGAGAAAACTAAGTTTAAACTAAGTAAAAATTTCTAATACTGCTAATGCCTTGTATGTGTATCTAAATGCTATAAATCATTTACAGAGTTTAAAATGTACACACGTAAACAGCTATAGGTCTGTTATCTAAAGTATCTTCTAGCTAATAATGTCTTTGACATTTCTGCCCTTTATAACAAATGCTAAAAGTTCTGCCATTTAGGCCTGACATTTGTCTGTCAGATAAGCATTGGTTTACCTGACATCTGCTCATCAGATATACATTGTTTTATATATATATATATATATATATATATATATATATATATATATATATATATATATATAAAATATACAATTGAGCATCAAAACAGAGGCTAGTTAAAATTACTAACATTGCCTTCTTTTAACCATTAAAAAATTAGGATTTTTTAATCGCCAGTACTGACAACCACTAACTTATTACTTTACCTAACCAAAATTCAAGGTTTATTTTTTTTTAATTTTTTATTTTTTTTAGAACATAAAACAGAATGCTGGTATCGGGGGGCTACACATTCCTGGTGGGAAACGTGAGTGCCTACCTGAGCCAGAGTGTTTATTTTATTAGGTCAGTACAAGGAAAAGACTCAGGTAAAAATCAAGCTTTAACAATTCTTGATGCAAGGTAAAAGGAATGAGGTATGGTGGGCTGATTTTCCTAAGGCTAATGAAGCTTAATTACAGCACATCAGTTCTGGAATCAACAAGGCACGCAGGACACCTTATCTAAGGTACTGATTAGTCTGGCATCAAGGAGTCTCCTAACAGTTCTGGTACTTTGTCTAGTTTGGCATCAGGGGGCTGGTATGCAGACACAGCAGATTGTATCCTTCAAGGAGATGTGACATCAAAGGTCAAGACACCTAGGTACTGGGAAAATTACGGTAGAAGAGGCTGTGCAAACTTCTACATGGAGAGGCTGTGCAAACTCCATTATTCCAAGTAGAGGGTCATGTGTGGTCCCCAACAGTGGGAGATATTCTTCTATTTGATTTGAAACTATGCCCAAGGTGGTAGCAATTAAAACACTGTGAGCTTTGTCCAAAAAGTGACACAGACCAATACAACACAATAGAAAGCTTAGTAATGAACCCAAACATCTACAATGAATTGATTTTCAACCAAAGTGCCAAAAATGTACATTGGGAAAAGGAAATAACTTCAATACATTGTGTTGGGACCAACTGGATAGCCACTTGAAAAGAATGAAACTGGACCCTATCTCATACAACAAATAAGAATCAACTCTGTTAAAAACTTGAACATAACACTTGAGACCCTAAAACTGCCAGGAAGTGGAAGAGCTATACAATATTGATTTTTTTAGTGATGTTTTATACTTGGGAAGCAAAATTAAAAATAGGCAAATGGAATTACATCAAAATAAAAAGCTTCTGCATGACAAAGAAAAAAACATTAAGGTGAGGGACAACCTACTTACTGGAAGAAAATATATTTGAGATACACACCTCATAATTTTGGAGGTGTGGCCCAAGTGGTAGAGCACCTACCTAGCAAACAGGAAGTTATGAGTTCAACTACCAGGACCACCAAAAAAACGTACATATCTCATAAGGGAATCCTCTGGTAAACATTTAGTAAGAAGGCTGCTGGGCTAACCCTGCTCCAAAGTGCCTCTAAGAAGATGGGAGCTGGTCTGGGGAAGCAGGGGCCCTGAGTTCCATCTCCAGCAGCACCTAAGACCTGTGGCTTCTTGGCTGTCTACGCCCTGTTGGTTGTTGATACCAGGCAGTAGAGCTTCTTCATCCTTCTCTACCTCATCCACTCCATCTCCTTCCCTTGAGAGCCAGGAGGCTCAGTTGGACATGCTGCAGCTGGTTCTGGCTGGCGATGTCCAACTGATCCTGGGCCTCCTGCAATTCCCTGCAGACCATCTCAACAGGTAACTTGCCCTATACCACCTTGTGTGCAGGAGCAGTGTCCAGGAGCTGTGTCTGTATCAGAAGTCACCTGTTGATAGGTGACCATGCTACTGATAGGCCATCACGTACTGCTGCAGGTGGGTCAGGCATGGGTCTTGCTGCTTCTGCAGATGCTGAGCCTCTTGTCTACTCAGCTCCACCTTTACCTTCAATTCTGCCTGCATCTCTTGCAGCTGCCCCACGTTCTTGGCCAGCTCCTTCTTGACATGCTGCTCTGACAGCAGTGTACTAGTGAAATCCATGTTGTCATTGGTCAGCCTGATGAAACTACCCTGCTGCAACACCAGCTAATCCTTGAACCCATGCTTCTGCTGAGGCATGAGAATGATGGTCGTGCAGTCTTTGTCCATAGTCTCCAGCACTTTTTTGCACTTTTTTTTTTTTTGGTGTTTTAAGATGTCAGCTACCCACTCCAGTGCCAGCAGCTGTTCCTCCTGCCCCTGGTTCTCAACTTCTCATTTTCCTGCACCTGGGTGTGCTGCTGTCTTGCTAGGTTCTCCAGCTCTTTGCTCAGCTGCTAGGAGTCCTTCTGGAGGCATTCTTCTGCCTCAAATGGACATGCTGGTAGGGTTGGGAGGACAGACCCACCATCTGGCTCTTCAATTATGCCAACTGCTCTCCAGATTGGAAACCTGATGTATGCTTTGCACATTCTTGGCCCTCAAGGAGCAAATAAGCTCCAATACATGCTTCATATTCTGCT
Organism: Castor canadensis; assembly: GCF_047511655.1. Classification (NCBI taxonomy): domain Eukaryota; kingdom Metazoa; phylum Chordata; class Mammalia; order Rodentia; family Castoridae; genus Castor; species Castor canadensis. The sequence goes on along the minus strand of NC_133397.1, from coordinate 110,829,646 downwards.
CCCACAAGGCACTCTCACCTTTCAGAGTCTCTAAATTCTGCTCTGTCTCCACCTGTAGATCTCTCTGGAGCTTTGTCAATGTCTTCTGGACAAAGACGGACAATGAGGATGAAATCCTGTAACGTGCCAGCTCCTGCAGCACAGGGCTAATGGTACAGCATGATCACGTTTCTCTTCACAGCATTTGATGGTGGTTCCAAAGTGCTTAGAAAATGCACATCACTGGACAAGGACAGATACACAGGTCTCGTCAGTCCCTTGGAGACATTAGTCATTCAGTGGGAGTGGTGCCTCTGCTCCTCAGTGCAGTCACTGCACTTGCAGAAATAGTCATGAGGCTGCTGTATCCTGATGCCCTTCAGTAGCAAGCATACTTCTGGCAGTGAGCTGCCAGGATGATGGGCTGGAATCAATCAAGGTCCTCCTCATAGTTGTGGAAGTCCTTCTCCTGCTGCTCCTGTACAGGGGTTCAAGGTCAGGGACTTGTTGGCCATCAAGGCAAAGTGGTTGAGGATGGCCACCATGCCCACACAGGCTTTGCTTATGGCAAACAGTAAGGCATCCTGTTGTGTGTCAGATTCTGTCCTTGAACTGCAGCTTTCTCACCTCCAGGTGCTCATTGCCCACCAACAGCTGCAGTGCTGCTGAATGCCTGTGAACTGTGAAGCTGAGTTTATGAATTTCTGACCCAACCCACTCCTATTGTGGTGTAGGATATGGATGTTGTTACCTGGACCAAAAAATGATGGCTTCACCTTGTTGGATCTGGTCTCCTTGGAAATCAAAAAAACTTCCAAGCCTGCCACAGGCTCCAGAGGCTTCCTGAGAGCAGATTCACTTTATGTGACGGCTGTGCTCTTCATCACAAGCCCGTAGACTGTCCTGAAATCTCTGGAAGAGAGGGACTGTGACTTGGAAGCATCCAACTATGCATGTTAGTTCTGATGACCTCATACCTCCTCACAAACATTATAGCACTGACATCACCCAACAGCAGATGTGAGGAACAGAGCCCTATGCTCCAAACACCTCTGACAATAGCTGCACCAGCACAGATAATCATTCAAACTCTTTGCATAGATTTCCCTGAATTTGTAGAATCTGAAATTCAAGTTGAAAAGTAACCATGTGGTAATTTCCTGATAATCTGTGTCACTGTACAACTTTCTTTACATCTAGCATAGTCAAGGAACGGGGTTCAATCCCCAGCACTGCCAATCTTTCTTTCTGTTTTGTAACGAAGCATAACCCAGGTGAATAGAATCTTCAATGTCAGGGCTCTCAGGCATTTTTATGCTGTGAAGCTCATCAGCTGTTCTGCTTTTTGTGATATCATCTAAGTATTTTTAAAGTGCAGGCTCTTTTTTGTGAAAAAAGAAAATCCTTTCTGTCCTCTCAGAGCTTGGTAGTCCTTGTCTTCCTGGAGGAATTTCTCACATTGAAAGCAGGCAGCAAACTTAGAAATGACAGTTCTGGTTTTAAATGTCCATGCTGACTTCTCAAGTCTTCAGAAGAATCCATCCCACAAAATATGATCTGCAGATTTTCTGAAATGATTCTCCAGCCTGATCCCCACTGCCTGATGCACCACTCGCCTGACTCCCGCCGCCTGCATCCCCAAAATTCAAGGTTTAAAATGTGATTAAACCATGGTTTACTTAAGTTTTGTCATTACAATTCTGATCCTTCAGGAGAGCTTACAGGAAGCCCATGAGAAAAATGATTGACACGTGCTTATCTATCAACCAAGATAGACATCAGTATTTTATTTTGTATTTTCCTTGTAAAGTTTTATAATTGTTGTCTGCTGACACTTTACAGCAATCTAAAGGTGGCGCTACATCCCCTATGGGACAATTAGATTTAATTAAGTTCAGCCCATGAGCCATTTTTTAAAAAATCTCTTCGTTGCTTAATTTGTCTGAAAGGTTGCATTGGCACTGACTTCTGATCGGTTCGATGTGTTACTCTTCTCCTCCATGGGACAAAATAGGACTTTCTGGACATTCTGAGAGAAGCCACTCCCGCTTAGATGGACAAAACTGCCAAACTGGCAGTGATGATTGTTTAGAGAAACTGTTTGAGGACACGACCCCTGAGCAGTTAGTGTCCCCCAATTTCTTAGAGGAACAGTGGCATTCAGCCAGGTGAGACAGTTCAAAAGGACTGCACAAATGAGGGGACTTCTCCATATTCAGATGGAGTCAATTATGCCAGACCTCTAAAAGTAACCAAAGCCGAGAGATTTTAAAAAGGGGCTCCTAAGCAAGTGATCTAATATTTGAGCCTTCTAGGCTTCTGGGAAAAGGAAAACTCATGTCTTCTACCAAAGTCTTGTATTTAAACACAGGCAATATTACATTCATTGGTATCTAACACTGTGAGTCTTCTTTCTGTACAAAACTGACTCATTGATGTTTATGCTCTAATTGGACTGGCACCTGCCTCCTGGTACACCTTGCCCTAATGTAGTCAGCCCTTAACTGCCCACTATAGTGACAGTCCAAAATAAAGGGTCGTCTAAGAGTTAAAAACAGCTATAGATATAAGTACCTACAGGCAAAGTAACCATAAGACTCTCTGTCACTTTTCTTAATGAAAAGTTAGATTCCTTAGCATTCCTGTTACACTGGACAGGGCCCCTTCTGATGCTCCTATCCTTGTCAATGTTCAGGTCATGTCTTGTAAATCATGTTTATCTCTTCCAGCATGAAAGCCTTTAGGACCCAAATCATGAGGCAACAAGGCTACCAATCTCTACAAATGAACAAGATCTCCATGAGCAACTCAGAGCTCCATGAGAAACCTTCATTGTAATAAGCAATTATTCAGACTCCTTGTGTCCAAATGAGCCCCAAGGGAAAGCAATAGGTGAGACAATTACCCCTTGTAGGTAGGGTCTTCTGCCCCTTGTCGGCTCAAAGCAGGTACTGAAGATGGACCCACCTTCAGCAGCCCCCCCAAAAAGAATTTTTTGGAATATTGTTTCTTAGGGAGAATTTGAGGCAGGGCAAATTAGAGAAAGTTTGGGACTCATAAAAAAAGTACTACATCTTAGATCAACCTGCTTGGACTCAGGAACTGCCCTCACCTGGGTGGGAACCACACATGCCCCTCCCTACTCATTGATCATAGGTTTTAAAAACACCCAAAGAGCAGAAACTTGCTCTCTCAGCTTCTAGCTTCCACCTGGACATTTCCCTTCCCTAACTTTTAATAAATTCCATTTACACCCAAGTCTTGCCATGGATTCTTCTCCATGGGACAAGAATTTGGATGTCTTCTGATCACAGACTGAACCAGTTTCATTAACAATTGTGTAGCCCAACTGCTCTCAAACTCAAGGCCTGCCTCAGTCTCCTGAGTACTAGGACTACAAGTATATGCCACCATGCCAGGCCCAAATTTTACTTTTTATTTTTATATTTTTATTTATGTATTTAATGAATTTATTATTATTTTGCAGTGGTGGGGATTGAAACTGGGGTCTCACACATCCTGGCATATGCTAAGCAAACACTGTCCTATGGAGTTACATTCCCAGACCAATTTTCAGACAGGGTCTGGCTAAATAACCCAGGCTGTATTCAGATTTGCCATGCAGTGCAGGCTGGCCTTGACTTTCTAATCCTCCTTCTCCAGCCTCCTGGATTGCTGGGATATTACAGGCATGCACTACCAGGCCTGGCCTTTATTAAAACTATTGAGAGTGGTGAAATGTCTTGATTTTCAAATGTGAAAAAGAATTTTTTTCTCTTTTTAAAATTTTTTTGGCAGAACTGGATCTTGAACTCAGGGCCTACACACTCACTAGGCAGGCACTCTTACCACTTGTCACAAATTCACCAGCCCTTTTTTGTGATTTTTTTTGGAGATAGGGTCTACTTGCCTGGGGCTGGCTTCAAACCCAAGATCCTTCTGATCTCTGCCTCCTGAATAGCTAGGATTACAGGGGTGAGCCACTAGCACCCAGCAGAACTTCTTTTTAAAGACAGAGGATTACCCAAACCTGCCTAAGGTAGTTATAGCTAGAGGATAAGATTAGGAAATAGAAGGCTGAGGGCATAGCTCAAGTGATAGAGTGCTTGCCTAGTGTGCACAAGTCCCTGGGTTAAAAAAAAAAAATGGCAGAATAGCACAGAGTTTTCAAGGTATTGTTATAAATATTTAATTCTACTTTATTTATGTATAGATGTATGCTTGTATTTAATTTATTTTGTGGTGCTAGGGCTTGAACCCAGGGTTAGGCTTGCTAGACTAGCACTCTACCACTGAGCTATATCCCCAGTCCAATATTTGTTTTGCTTTGTTTTTCTGGTGGCACTGGGGTTTGAACTTAGGGCCTCAGGCTTGCAGGCAGACACTCTACCACTTGAGCCACTCCTCCAGCCCCACAATCCAATATTTGGTACCACTTTAAAACTTCACTCATATGACTATTAAAATTTATCCCCCTTCCCCCCAAAAAATGTTTTTCATGTAGAAAAAAAAAAGAGACCCTGACAACTATGGTTTAAAAACCTTCAATGATTCCAGAAAGGTTTTGGCATGGGGTATTAAAATACGTTTTTTTGAGCACTTAAAGGAATTGACCCTAGCTGCCAATGTGGATCCATTAACAGCAAGTTCATCCACCCTACAAGTATTTGTGTACCTTCTGGGTTCCAGCGACTGTGCAGAGCACAGAGATGAAGCAGAAAACAAACCAGGCACATTCCTGCCCTTTGTGGAGTTCTGGTGAGGAAGACAGATAACAAAAACCAACATAATTGCAACCTGTGAAAGAAAGTACTAGTTTATGTGAACACATAATTAGTGGAAGAAGCCTGGATGGGAGAGGAGGCAGGGCTAGTGCAGTCCTCCATAAGGAAGCCTCACTTAAACTGAGCCCTGAGGATGAAGAGGATTGGTGGTTAAAACCTGGACAGTGCTGTAGAGAAATCCTGATGATCCCATTTGAAAATACACTAGGCAGCAACAATGGGCCATCCAGCTGTGCTAGAGGAATGGAGAAGAGGCTGAGGTGGCTAGAACAGTAAACAGAAGGGCAAGGGCAAGAATGAGGCCATCCAGGTAAGCAGGTGCCATATTGCACCAGTGATAGCTATTTCCTTCTTCAAAGTGATTACTGGACAGGGAGATCAGAGAATGGCAAGATGACTGATCAAAATGCTTGGGAAGAACCAATTTTCCATTCTACAGCTAAGTCCTGTCCAAGATCCACTCACTTCCCCTATCTTCTTCTTAAATTAAGCCACCACCATCTCTCCTCTGGGCTTTGCCACTAATCTTGTCATTCCCTATACAGCAGTTAGGGAGATCTAAAATCTAAACCACACCATTAGGATTCTTTGCTTACAATCCTTCAATGGAGTCAGGAGGTGGTGATGCACACCTATAATCCTAGCTACTCAGGAAATGGAGATCAGGGGGATCTCAGTTCAAGGCCAGTCCCTATCTCAACAAACTGAGGGTGGGAGCCGGGAAGGGTGCTAGAAGCGTGACTCAAACTGTAGAGCCCCTGCTAGCAAGCATGAAGCCCTGAGTTCAAAACCCAATACCACCAAAACAAATAAACAAGTTGGGCATATAACCTCAGCTACAGGAGAGTGGATAGGGGGCTCTCTTTCTGGAGCTGGCCCTTGGGCCAAAAGCTCAACAACCTATCTGAAAAATAACAAAACAAAAAAGGGATGGAGGCATGATTAAAATGGTAAAAGCCCTTGCCTAGCAAGTGAGAGGCTCTGAGTTCAAACCCCAGCTTTACAAAAAAAAAAAAAAAAAAACCTTCTAATCAGGGGAAGATGGGAGGAGGGCAATGAGAGACTAACAGGGAGGCAAATTTGATCTAAGAACATTACATACATGTATGGAAATATCACATGAAACACCTTTGTACAATTAATATACGCTAAATTAAAAAAATCCTTCATTGACTTTTCATTTGTCACAGGTTGGGTCCTCTACAGAGGCAGAGGTCAAGTGTGAGATTAGAGATATTTATGAAGGTTTAGTATTTTTGAAATAAAGGGGAGGAAGCAAAATTGGGTAGAGGAAGAAATGAGTGATGTACTCCCAACAAAGCCTTGGCCAGTCCATGTGGGAGCCCAGAAACAAGCATGTCCATCAGAATTGATCAGCACATCTGATCAGAATGACTGGGGCTTTGTTCACACCCCTGCTCACTCACACTGTAGATGCTGACTGCCATCAGAAGCAGATGTCCTTAGGAAGTAGGGCTCTCAGCAGGACATGGCTCAAGCCTGTAATCCCAGCACTTGGAAGACTGAGATCAGGAGGATTGTGGTTTGAGGCCAGCCTGGGCAAATAGTTTTCAAGAGACCCCATCTTCAAAAAAAACTACAGTAAAATGGACTGGAGGTGCAGCTCGAGTAGTAGAGCACATGTTTTACAAGTGCAAAGCCTTGAGATCAAACCTCAGTTCCAGAGAGAAAGAGAGACTAGACTGCAAAATGTATTTACATGTGTTCTCAAAGCAGGCAAAACTCTTCTGTGCTGTTCAATTCCTGACTAGGGTTGTCTTTAGGAAGGAGGATGGGGCAGGTTTTTGGAGGGGCATGAAGAAGACCTTGGAGATTCTGATAACACCTATGCCTTGAACTGGTGGTTGTTCCATGGATCAATAATGAACTTGCACTTGCACTTCGGAGCTGTGTGAGTTATGCAGGTATATTACATATCAGTTTTAAAATTAATAGTAACAGAGCCCGGGAGATTTATTTCATTAAATGCTCACATATGGTTTCTGAATTCGAATGAAAGAATTTTAATATTTTGCCAGTTAAGATTATACTTGATGCTGATTTAGAGTAAGTAATCTTGATTGTATTTCCATGACTTCCTTTGATCTCTTGGTTCACAGGGATTTTTTTTTTTTTAATTAGAATGGCTGCTGAACAGGCTTTAATACCTATTGCTGCAGGGATGTGGGGTAAAGAGTTTTTTCATGTACTGTTATGGAAATCTAAAATCTCTTGAACTATTTCCCCAGGGTAGCTTCAAACCACCATCCGCCTGATTTCTGCCTAAGGGCAGAGTTCACATCTTATCTTCAGGCCCTGTTTGTCTGCTTTCTTATTATTTGGGGTTTCTTCCTGAGAAAAAATTCCTGACCTGGCAAAAATTCATAATAATTACTCAGGAGAAATGACAAAACAGTAACAAACAAAAAATATACTAATGAGGTTGGGGAAAAAAACCTAAGAACCTGGTGATGATGGGAGAGAAGTCTAAAGATCTGTGGAAGACCCACCCAGGAGCTTTTGATGTTTGAGCAATTATTATCTTATTATTCTTCCTGCTATAGACGTAACTGCACTTTATGTAACAGGATGTTTAAAAAGATTAAAGAGAATTTGTAGTAGGGTTCTCAGGTGATAAGAGTTCCTAGAATATATATTTAGGGACGTTTAAAATAAAAGTTCCTGTACATTCTTGGAATAAACCATCTATTTGTTTTTCTTTTATTAAAAGAAACAAGGAAAATTTGGATTGCAATATGGCAGCTTCCTCAGCAAATGATATTGGAACGAGAGAGCCAAGATAGGTTAGAAGACGGTCAATGTGTGGCCCCAGCTGCATCTTAATTAGCTTTGAGCTTATTAAGCTTCTTTTTTTGACTATAATGTCAAAATGTTTCATTTAGACATTATACAAGTGCTTGGGATTTATTTGGGTTTAACCCGTCTATCAGAAAATGGATTTTCTATTGTCCAGGATGGAGAGTGGTGTGGAATTTGTGACTGCAGTCATCCAATTTGGAGATGAAAGTTAATTTTTCTTTTTTTGACTGGAGAGTTTATGGAATTGAAGTTGAAATGAATTGAATTGACTTTGTGGTAAAAGAGCATTCAATAAGTATGTCAAGCAGAGAGTCACTCATGGGTACTCAAGCTTTCTGCCATGTGGGCTGCAATCTTATCTTACAAGCCAGACTGGCACTGGCATCCCATAGAGAGGTCTTGATGGGCATATCCTCAGATTTACTGAGGGGGCCATGAATTAAGTGCTTGCTAATTCCAATCCTTTCTCCTAGCCAATGTAAGCTTATACCTAGCAGACTTGTACTCTGTCCTGATGTATGTGTGTATCTAGACAAATATATCTATATCTATCTATCATCATCTATACATCTATATTTTGGTGGTACTGGTGTTTGAACTCAGTACTTCACACATGCCCTCAGCAATCTGGGTTTATTTTTTCTGAACATTTTTTCTGTTTAAGAATAAGCTGTAGACAAGGTGTCCCTTTCCTCTAAGAACTTCAGTGTATATTCCCTAAAAGTAAGCCTGTTACGTGCTAGTGTGAAATGTTGTGGGCAGGTGTTGCAGGTTCTTGCCTCCATAGGCAGAGAACTGGCTCGTGATAGGCAGCTGATTGACTCATGAGACAAGGCTGGTACACAAAGTAGGATTTATTAGAGAGAAAGGAAAGGCATTTGCTTTTATAATCACAGTACAATTATGAAAATTAAGAAATCAATACTGATTCAATACATTTTCTTTTTTCCTGCAGTACTGGGTTTTTAACCTAGCCATGCCCCTCAGCCCTTTTTGTTTTGCATTTTGTTTTTGAGAGAGGGTTTTACTAATGTTGCTGGGGCTGGCTCTGAACTCCAGATCCTCCTTTCTCTGCCTTCCAAGTAGCTGGGATTACTGACATGAGCCACCACACCCAGCTCAGTAATATTTTCTAACCTATGGACTTCATTCAAATTTTGTTAAAGTGTCTCAATAATGTCAATTATAGTAAAAGAAATTCCAGATCATGCATTGCATTCCAGTTGTTGAGAATTTTTTCTTCCTTTCTTCCCCCCTTCCTTCCTTCCTTCCTTCTTCTTTTTGTGGTAGTGGGGTTGAACCTAAGGCCTCAGGCATGCTGGGTTGTGCTCCTCATTGTTCTTTAGACTTTAATCTAGAACAGGTTTTCTGCATTTTCTCTTTCGTGACTTTGACAGACAAGTAATTTTGTAGAGTGTTTGTAGGGTGGGTGTTCTGAAGCATCCTCGTGATCGCACTAAGGTGAAGTGTTCTCAGAATCCAGAAGTGACGCTGTGATCTGTACTTACTTGTAGGAGGCCCTTGATTTGTCCCATGACGGCTAATGGTCATTTCCCTGCCTTGGTTAAGGCCATTTCTGCCAACTTTCTCCACTTCAAAACTTGTAGTTTTTGTTTCATAGTTAGCAAGTGTTTTGTTGGGAGATACTTTGAAACTATGGAAGGACCTTTTTCCTTATTAACCTATTTTTTTTTTTTTTGGGAGTGCTGGGGTTTGAACTCTGGGCTTCACACATGCTAGACAGGAGCTGTGCTACTTGAGCCACTCCCCTACTCCCTCCCCACACTTTTATCCACTAGTTTTATTTATTTTACTTTAAGTTTTAAATGTTTTGGCAGTACTAGGGTTTGAACTCATGGCCTTGCTCTTCTTAGGCAGGTGCTCACTCTACCACTTACACCAAACCCCAGACCTACACACTAGTTTTACATCCAATGATGATTCTTGACCAAATTAACCTTGATGGTTGCCAAATAGAAATTTTATAATCCCATCATTTTTTTCTATAATTTTTACATGGCATTCTAGTAAGAAATATTTTCTCACTAGGTGTGGCAATGTGTGCCTGTAGCCCTAGCATTTGGGAGGCTGGGGTAGGAGGATCATTTGAACTCACGAGTTCAAAATCAGCCTGGGAAACATAGACTCCATCTCAGAATAAATCATGTTTTAAATAATTAAAAAAAAGACTGCCTAGCAAGTATGAGGCCCAGAGTTCAATCCCCCAGAACTACTATGGAAAAAGAAGCAAATAAATTAAGAAAAAAAGAAAGAAAGAAGCTTTGATCCAAGCACCAGTGATTCATATCTGTTGTAACTCTAGCTACTTGGGAGGCTGAGATTGGGAGAATCATGGATGAAGGCCAGCCTAGCCAAGACCCCTATCTCTAAAATAATCAGAGCAAAATGGACTGGAGGTATAACTCAAGCAGTAGAGCACCTTCTTTGCTGCACAAACTTGAAATCCTGGTCCCACACACAAAAGATAGAATTATAGAGACCTTGTTTTGTTTGTTATCTGCTTAGCTATTTATCCCACTATGAACTCATAGACTCCTATAGTATTCAATGGATTTAATCTATTGTTGACAGTATTTATTATGATGCTCACATTGTCACTGATTTGGAAAGTGGGTGTCTCTTCAAGCTGTCCATTTTACAAGGCTCCCAAACTCTTTGAGCTTCCTAATTTTATGACACAAGATATTCCCATGTTATCTTGTATATTCCTAACACCAGTCCTGAAATCAGCCATTTCTGTAAGAAACCCTGGTTCCTTTAGTGGAGAATAACATTTGGAAAGATCTTGGTTATAGATGTGCCAATCTGTCCTGGGTTGTCCTGCATAGGCCCTGTTGGGATTGGCTACTTCACAATGCCATTCACACTTCTAAAGCCATGTGTCAGAGTTCACTCTGGCCTCTTCCATTCATTGTATGTAACTGCCATCATTGCCAGTGAGAAATCTGTATAACTACTGTCTTACCTACTACACTCAACAGCCCCTGCACCCTTCCAGCACCTTCCTTCCTACGTAGTTCAGTTCAGTACAACCACTGAACATGTCCACACCCTGGTGGTAGGCTCAAAGCACCTGATGTCATCAATGTCTGCAATATACAGCCAGTGCTCCCTCAGGTCCAATGCTGCTCTGCTTCCTTTGGGGCCATAGAGCTAGCTGCTTTGGCCCATAAGGTCTTCTATAGACATTACAGTTGGCAAAAGTACTCTTCACCCCAACTTTGGTCTACACAGAGATGTGGCCAATCTGAAAGAGCCACTTTAAAGCTCTGATGTCTCACAGGTTGTACAGAAACCACTCTTTAGGGTTTTACCTGTCCTTTTTAATTTTAGAATCATGAATCTGGTCTGTGCTAATTCTCTTCTCTTTTCCAGTCCTGTCCTGTGGTCCACTCTCCATTAGGATGACTTCTTCCCTCAAGATGAACTCCCAACGCATGGAACCTTGGCAGGCAGGTCCTCCACACATCAATGCCAGAGTGTGTTGACTTAAATTCTCAAAACACAGCCATCAGGTCTGTTACCCTCTCAAAGTATCTGCATTAATGTAAGAGGTGTTTAACTGTGTTTGCTGAAAAGTGCTGACTCCTTACTCAGGCCCACAAATTAACTGAAAACAGGAGTCACTTGTCATCTCTCCTCCATTCTGTATCTGTCTTTGCTCTAAGCCTTTCTCTCTGCAGTCACTTTATACCCATCTTGAAATTAAGGAAGAACAGGAAGGATAGATGATAACATCTTCATGGCAAGGGGCAGAAACTACCCTCAACAGTAAACTTTCCTCAGGATGGCCCACCTGCCAGTTGACAATAGATCCAGATAACAACTCCAGAACCTCTCCTGGAACCCTTGAACTGAGATAATGGTCAACCAGAACACACCTGGGACTGGGACTGTTTAACTATGCATACCTTTGTCCCCTGCCCCCATTTCTTTTGTTTAATCTATAGCTCATGTCTGTACCCCAAAGATGACTGAGAATGGGCTGAGTGCTTACTCTGCCTCTTCCCACAGCATATCCCAAGCCACGTAATAAATCTCCTTTCTCTGCCTTCACTATGTCTCTTTACTTGGTGTTTAGGGGTAGGTAGCCAGATCTAGCATATAGAATCTCAGGAGTTTGGGCCTTGGGTTTAAATGTAACTAGTCTTTGAGTAGTTAACTTAATAGCTGGGGAAGGGTGTTAATGATATCAAGGTTATCAACTCTTAGCATCACTATTATTATTATTTTATTATGGTCCTGGGGATTGAATCAGAGTTTCAGAATTGCTTAATTTGGAAGCGCTCTTGAAGACAGAAGGCTATACCATGGTGGCAGCAGCACAAAAGAGACTGCAATTCCATCCCTGGAAATTGATCCAAGGAAAAGAACGTTATGATCCCAAGAATTTGATCCAAGAAATGAACTCCTTTAGGGTTCTCCTGACTGATGGGAGAGCAGGGAGGCTGGAGAGCTTTCAGTTTGAAGACCACCCTGAGCCACATTTGATCACAATGATACTATTGTTCATATTGTCTTAAAAATGCAAGATGTAGACGTTAAATTCTTTTACAATGTGCTAATCCACGCCTAATAAATCATGTCCTCATTTCTCCTTTCTGAGTGAGTGCATCTCCAGGAGAACTGGCCAGGGTGACCGAATTAGCTGATGGTTGTGAGTCTAAAGAGCCTCAACTAACTGGTGGGGATTAAGGCTAAGAGAGACTGGGGGCATGGCTCACGTGATGGAGTTGATGGAGTGCTTGCCAAGCACAAGGCTCTGATTCAATCCCCAGGACCATAATAAAATAATAATGACAGTGATGCTAAGAGTTGATAACCTTGCTGTCATTAACACCCTTCCCTAGCTTTTAAGTTAACTACTCAAAGGCCAGTTACATTCGGACACTATTAGTAGGTGGATATTTAAGAATATGCTATCACTTGAATTAAGCATCTTCTGATTACATTAAAGATGTAAATGCAAGACCGATAATTCTGAATTAAAGCCAGAGTATATGAAATCATCAGCATTACAGATATTAACAATAGATGGTCTATTATGGCTACTGCAATTTTTCCTTTACTAAACTAAAATTAAGTTTTATGAGGGACGGAGGCTTGTTTTGTTCCCTGCTCTATTCTCAGTATATGTGTTAAGCATATATTCTTAACACATAGTAGGTCTTTAATAAATACTTCTTGTAGGCTGGGGGAGCATTGCTCACACAGTATAGCACCTGCCTAGCAAGCATGAGGCCCTGAGTTCAAACTCCAGTACCTCCAAATAAATAAATATCCAATCAATCAATGAATAAATACTTGTTAAACAAATGAAAACATTTTGTGGCATAATAGGAGGAAATAAAAAATTATTAAACTAAAACCTGAAGGAACTAATGCCAAACAGTAGTAGAGAATATGACTGCTAAGAAATGTTAGGTCCCTAGCATCCTTAGGGTCGGTGGAGAATCCCAAGGCTCTCATCAAAACCAGACCCCCCCTGATTTATGACCACTTGCAAAACTCCTCTGCTTGTTTCCCTGCTTGCAAAATCACAGGAACTTCCTGTTTATCACAGATAAGCAGGGGCCAGTGGCCTGGCTGTTCTGTGGGAGGAACACCCTCCCTCCCTCATGGTGCAGCCCCTCCTATAAAGTCCCCTATCCATTCCAGCTGAGCTGCTGCACTATGAACCCGAGAGTCAGCCTGGCAGTCTGGCCCCCAATAAATCTTTCTTTTCTACATGTGGCATGGTCATTATTCGGCAGTTCCTTACATCTAGTGCCAAAACCCGGGAGAGGTTAACAGGATGCTCCTGCCCTGGGCTGGTCCCTTGGCTTTCATGTCCTGCCCTCTCCCAGATCCAGACTGCTGAATTGACCCCACATGTCTACGGACTGTGGATCTCAGACCTTACTGCCTTGCCGGCTCTCTCATCCACCATTAGCCTCTCTTCCACTGCTCTCCGCCTGACCTGCTCCTATCCTCAGACTCAGTAAGTGTCACCCTTCTTGGGGCTGCCTGCTCTCTCTTGGTCTTGGAAGTTGTAGCGCTACATCAGGTATGCCTTCTACACCTGCTGGGGCACCCTTCTGCTTAGCATGGGGACGCCTGGTTAACCAGTTGGACATTCTCTATGGACGTCACACTTGGGAACCCGTTCAAGTGACACTTCCCCTCCCTCTCACACTCTCTCTCTTCCTTTCTCTCTCTTTTGCTCTCCTTCTCTATCTTCCTTTCCTCCACCTAGGGTGAGAGCTCGACAGTCCCTCCAGTTTATTTTGACCAAACAGCAACTGGATGATTCTAGTCTCTTTGCCTGAGTCTTGACCTAGAAGGGAAGCTAGATCTTGACCTATATCTATATTGGCCTGATGAGTAAACTCATCGAGGCACATATCTCACTCTCTCGTGCTCTCACTTTCTCTGTCTCTCTGTCTCTCTCTTTTCTTCCAACTACATTATGGGGACTCCACACTCTAAATTAGACGCATCCACGCCCCTGGATGCCTTCTGTGCTTCCTCAGGAACCTTGGTCTCCAACACAATATAAAACCTAAGCAACTGATTTATTACTGCAACACTGTTTGGCCTCAGTACAAGCTAGACAATCAATCCCAATGGCCTGAAAATGGTGCTTTTGATTTTCACACACTTATAGATCTTGACAATTTCTGCCATCACAATGTCAAGTGGTCCAAAATTCCATATGTCCAAGCTTTTCTCTCTCTCCACTCTGGGCCCTCCCTGCTCCAATCTTGTAAAGCCATTCAAATCCTCCTTGCCAGCGACAAGCCCCCCTCAAAATTCAACTCTACCTGACCCCTCTCCTGAAGATTCTTCCCTTACTTGTGACCTCACAGGCTCTGTCTGGCCTCCTCCCAACTCTTCTTCCCACCAGTCCTCTACACCAATCTCTTCTCCCACCCCATCCTCCCATAGCCCAGACCCCCCTTCTTCAACCCCTGCTGGCTCTCCTGAACATCTGTCACCATATTCTCCTTCCACAGTAGTCACTATTGACCCTGAGCCATCGGCTCCTCAGGGACCAACACCACCAACATTGCCCTCGGCCCCTGCTACAACTTCACCCTTCTCCTCCCCACCTGAATCCCATACCTCCTCCCATACCTCCTCCCAAGCACACCCAGCCCATCTATATCCACTCTGGGAGGCAGTAGGAGCTGACGGCATTATCAGAGTTCACGTGCCCTTTTCCATGACTGACCTTTCTCAAACTGAAGAGACTTGGCTCCTTCTCGAATGACTCAGCCTCCTATGTTAAAGAATTTAAATACCTAATCCAAGCATATGATATGACTTGGCATGATATATATGTTATTCTTTCCTCCACTTCAACCTCAGATGAGAAGGAAACAGTTTGGTTGGCAGCCCAGGCACATGCTGATGACGTCCACCACACAGATCTCTCTCTCCCAGTGGGATCTACGGCTGTGCCACGTGAGGACCCACATTGGGACTATCAAGACCCCACCATGCTAGCTATCTGGAATTATATGCTCACCTGCCTCCTCGTGGGGCTACAGACTGCTTCCTATAGGGCAGTCAATTTTGACAAATTTAGAGAAATTATCCAATGCCCAACTGAAAATCCTGCTGACTTCTTAGGGCATCTTACTGAAACCTTAACCTTCTATACTAAGTTAGATCCATCTTCCAAGGATGGAATAATTATTCTCAACTCTTACTTTATTACCCAATCCTCCCCTGATATTCAAAAAAGAACAAAACAAAACAAAACAAAACTTAAACAGGGAGAAGATGGCCCTCAACCCCCCCAAGGAGATCTTGTGAAAATGGCATTTAATGTATTTAATAACTGAGATGAGGCTTGAGACCAGAGAAAGGCCCAGCTCTTGACAGCTGCCCTGAGGCTACCTCCTCCCACTTCAAGATGGGCCAGACAACAACACAGGCCTTCAGGGGCCTGCTTTAAGTGCAACCAGATGGGACACTGGGCAAAACACTGCCCTTTACCTCACCCGCCACCAGGACCCTGCCCACGATGTGGCCAGAATGGACACTGCAGGGTTGACTGCCCCTCTTTGCCTCCACAAGGTAGGTCAGTCTCCCATCCCCATTCCCAGCATACTAAAGCCTCACAGCCCTCTTGGGCCTGGTGGCAGATGACTGACACAGCCCTGGAACCTTGGCCCCCATCAAGATCACTCTGGAGGAGCACAGGATAACTGTCCAAGTAGCAGGTAGGCCTCAATCACCTACTCGGTGCTACCTGACTTTTCGGGTAAGCTTTATCCTTCTCAGATCTCCGTGGTGGGTGTGGATGGTTTCCTCCACCAGCCAATTGGTCCACTCTAATATCATATATCAGGTTTTACCTTTACACATTCCTTCTTTATCCTGCCCTCCCCTTAATCCTGCCACCTTGTTTCCTGATGGCACACCCTTAGAACACTCCTGCTTAGAAACTCTAGAAATTCTTACATACTGTCAACCTCATCTATCCTGCTCATCCCTACCTGATCCTGATGTCTCCTGGTTCATAGATGGCAGCTCCTCACTAGATTCACTGGGCAAGAGACATGCAGGCTATGCTGTAGTGTCCTTTATGGAAGTTATTAAATCTAGCTCTCTCCCTGGGACACCACCTCTTGAGTGCCCATGTCTCTCAGGACAGTCTCAAACCACCCCCAACCTTCTCAATCCATCAGCTCTGGGGCTGTATACCTGGAGAAGACTGGCAGGTCGATTTTACCCACATACTCTGCTTAACTCCACCTTCTGTCCAAGAAGGGACAGAAGGGGCCTAAGGGATGTCAATCTTCTATCTTCCTTACCTTTGATATATCGAAGGCCTGCTCTGTCAGTTGTGACCTTTGGCAACTATTTTCTCCCTACTTCTTATCATCCTTGCCTTTTTAGATGCCTCCAGGATCATTTGGTGAGCTCAGCCGACAGACTTTTCACCAGATGCTACTACAACCTTCTCTGGCCTATCAACAACTGGCCTTGTCTGCTAATGAAGCCTAAGAGAAACCGTCTGCCTCTACTCCTGGGGACCTCACAAATTTCCAAATTCTGGCCGAATCCCCCACCCCCTTTTTTAGGATGCCCCTACTCAGCAGGAAGCAGATAGATCTAACAGCGCTCATATTACCAACAAAAGGCTGGAATGTTAGGTCCCTGGCATTCTTGGGGTGGGAGGAGGGTCCTGTGGCTAGCACTGAAACCAGAACCCCTGATTTATGACCACTTGCAAAACTCCCCTGCTTGTTTCCCTGCTTGCAAAACTGCAGGGCTTCCCATTTCTCAACTAGCTATGCATGTCAATCCATTCCATCTGGTGATCACAGATAAACGGGAGCCAGTGGCCTGGCAATTCTCTGGAAGAAACACCCTCCTTCTCCTTGCAGTGTAGCCCCTCCTATAAAGCCCCCTACCCATTCCAGCTGAAATGTTGCACTCTGAACCCGAGAGTCAGCCTGGCAATCTGGCCCCTAATAAATCTTTCTTTTCTACACGTGGTGTTGTCTCTGTTCGGCAGTTCCTTACATCTGTGCATCTGAATCTGTATAAGTTGTCTAATTGCCTGAATCTTGGATGCATTTTAGACTTTTACATAAGTAAAAACTTGCTGCCATGGCCTAAGTCTCTCTTTCCCGCCCCCTTGTTTTTTTTTTCTTTCTTTCTTTCTTTCTTTCTTTCTTTCTTTCTTTCTTTCTTTCTTTCTTTCGTGTGTGTGTGTGTGTGTGTGTGTGTGTGTGTGTGTTGGTACTTGGGGAGGGAGAGAGAGAACATCAAAATGAAACTTGAAGCACAGTGGCAGAGGTTTGGAAGAAAACCTCAGGAAAGGGCTGGCAGAATGGCTCAAGTGGTAGAGTGGCTGCTTAGCAAGCATGAGTCTGAATTCAAATTCCAATACCACCAAATTAAAAAAAGAAAAAAAAATCCTCAGGAAAAACTGTAAACTTGCCTGAGGAAGGCTGAATGATCAGTGCTTTCAATGGCACTGGTGACATTGCTGAAAAATCCAGATTGCAGTGATTTTGAGTCAGAGTGATTCAGAAGACAAATATGAAGCCATTCTGAACTACCTCAACTGAGTTACTTCTCCTATGTTTTTCTTTTCTTTTATTTTACTTGCACCTTAGCACAAGTGTGATATATAACAGAAGTCCATTTCTATAGGAGAGGGAAGGATGTAGGTCAGGGTACAGGATGTGCTCAGTATGCAAGGCCCTGAGTTTGATCCCAGCAGCACAAACAATAAGTCAAATAAGTTAAACTAAGCCCTTTTAATAAGGCTGAGTGACAACAAAGCACTGGGTCACAGATTAACTTGCAGCTTTTTTTCTGTTTTAGTAGTATACAATGGTGTGCCTTACATGTCTTAGATTCAGTGAGAATGCTCATCTTATATTTTATAAAAGCTCCACATTTATATGATTAGCTCACCTTGGTCATCACAATAACCTGTGATATTAGTAGCAAAATATGATTCCCCAATTTTACCTGTTGAAAAAATAAGGCAGATTAAGTAAACTACTCAGACCCCACAGAATCAGGATCTAAGGACTCATCTGAGTTCAGCCCTAAAATCCTTTTTCTTTTCTAAAGTTTTAAGGTTTGCATCAATCTTACAAATTTTTTTGTTAAAGGAACAGTTCAGAATGAATATTGAACCTACTTTCCTTTTGGCAAGGAAAGTGAATTTTCAGGATTTTAACGATAATACATCACTGTTACAAACAGCCTAGTACAGTGCCTCATGCATAAAAGGCATTAAATAAACAACAGGAGTTTTATTACTGAGGACAGTTAATGGTGGCTATCCCAGAAGTCAAATCCTGAACTCTCAGTGGCTTAAACAATGAAAATGTACCTGTCACCATGTCCTGTACCTAGCACAGGTTGGGAGGCAGTAAAGGCAGTGTGTTACTCTGCTCCTCGCCTTTGCTGAGAGTGATGGTTTGAATGCCTGTGCCCCCTCCAAAATTTATGTTGGAACTTGGTCTGCAGTGCCAGTGTTAAGAGTAGGGCCTTTAGGAGGAGTTTCAGCCATGGGGGTGAGTTCTTGTGAATGGAATTAGTACCTTATAAAAGAGGCTTCACCCAGCATTTCCCCCTGTACCCTTTTGTTAACTTGGAAGCAGAGCCTGATCCTCAGCAGACACACAGCTTGCTGGCACCTTGTTCTTGGACTTGTCAGCCTCCAGACTGTAATAAATAAATAATAAATTTGTATTATTGATAAGTTTCTTACTCTCTCTTTTAGACTATCTTTTTATTATTATTTTTGATGGTATTGGGGTTTGAATCAGGACCTCATGCTTGATAGGTGAGCTATACCACTTGAGCCATTCCACCAGCCTCCCTCTCTCTTTTAACAGCCACACAAACAGACTAAGAAGTTGCCAATGAGATCAAGATTTTTCTAACAAACACCTGCAACTGTGGAGGCAGTCATGGAAGTGCGTAACTGGTGGAGACTGGAAGAGTTGGAGGTGTATGCTAAAAATCACCTACAGTTTGGTGAGGGCAATGTTAAGGGCAGTTCTGGTAAGGGCTCAGGAGAGAGCCTTAGAGAGAACTTAAATCTTCTTATAGGTCACATAAGTGGCTGTGATCACAATGCTGGTAGAAATGTGGACAGGAAAGGCCATTTTGATGAGGTCTCAGATGGAAATGAACAAGAAACTGCAGGGAAGGGCATTCTGCCAAAGAACCTGGCTGAACTGTGTCCATGTCCTAATGCTTTGTGGAAGGCAGAGCTTACAGCAAGGACCTAGGGTATCTGATGGAAGAAATACCTAAGCTGTGTGCTGGGGTGGGGGTGGGGGTGGCTCCTTTTGACTGCTTTAGTAAAATGTGAGAAAACAAATTAAAGACGGTATTTATAATTAAAAAGGAAGCAGAACTTAAAGAGTTGGAGAATTCTCAGCCTGTGCCAGGTTGTAAAAGCCTGCTTGGAAGAGAATACCAAGGGTGTGGTCTGAGCAAGCATTTGATAAGGAGATCAGGATGCTAGAAGGAGACCACTTACTGTTCAACAGATGATGGAAGAATGACTCTGAGGCATTTCAGAGATCTTTGAGGCTGCCAGTTCTATCAGAGGCCCAGAGTGCTAGAGCCTCTATGGCAGAATGGCTTAGAAGGGGTGCTCATGGGACTTGTGAGGCCTCAAGGCTCACTGCCCAGTACTGTCTTATCTCTACTCCTCACGTTCTAATGCAGCACTCCTCAGCCACCCCAGCCAGGGCGCCTCAAGTGGGCCCAGGTGAGGCTCGGGTAGCCCCTCCAGAAAGCACAAGTGGCAAACGTGGCAGTGTCCTTGTGGGGCTGACTCTGTAGGCATGTAGGATGTGGGAGCTGTAGACATTGCTGCCTCTACCTCCATTTCAAAGCCATCTCGGAAAGCTTTGGGGCCCGAGAACAGAGCTTCCACAGGGGCAGGGCAGCCACAGAGTCCCTGTGGCAATGCACAGCAGAACACTGAGGTCAAGGCCACTGCAGAGAGCCACATAAGGACAATGCCTAGACATGTAATAGGGGCAGAGCCACTCCTGAAATTCCAAAACTGTAAAGCCATTTGGGTTCAGGACCAGCCTGAGAAAGGAACAGGTATCCAACTCCACCTCCTTCCCCACTCCCCAGAGCTGCAGCATGGGCTGTACCCAGCGAAACCGTGGAGATGGGGCTGTCCAGGACCTCGGAGAACCAACCTCTGTCCCAGTGTGTCTGGAAAGGGGAACATAGAGTCAAAGAGCATTCTTCAGCCTCGAGATACAATGTTTGCATTCCTGGGTTTTGGACTTACCTGGAACCTGCTTGCTGTTACTTTTTGGAATGGGAATGTCTATACTCTGCCTATGCTTTGGAAGTACATGTCTTACTTGAGTGCTCAGGCTTATGGATGGAGAGCTATTTGCATTAGGATGAATTATACTTTGAGTATCATCTGATTTAGATGGTATTTGGATGACACTTTTGGATTTAAAGTTGATACTGGAAGAAGTTAAGACTTTGGAGGCTGTTGGGATGGAATGGATGTATTTCATTCGTGAGAAGGGCATTGATTTTAGAGGCCAGGGATGGAATGCTATGGCTTGAATGTGTGCATCTCCTTCAAAATTCATGTTGAAACTTAGTTCCCAGTGCAAAGATATTAAGAGGTGGGGCCTTTCGGGGCAATTAGGCCATGAGTCACAAATCATGAATGGATCAGTGCCTAACAAAAAGGCTTGAGGGAGCAAGTTGTTCCTTTGGTCCCTTCTTCCATTTAAGGACACAGTTCCACCCCCTCCTCCCAAGATGCTATAAGGAAATGCTATTTTGAAAACAGAGAGTATCCCTTTCCAGATGCTGAACTGCTTCACTTTGATCTTGCAATTGTCAGCTTCCTGAGCTTTGAGAAATAAATTTATATTCATTGTAAATTATCTAGCCTCAGGCATTTTGCTTTAGCAGACTAAGAGACTCAGTAACCAAGATGACTCACATTGTACCTTATAGCTGTTGTGGAACATGTAATCTCTGTGGTTGTTGACAGGGAAAGAAAGGGTTGGGGAAGACACTAACCTGTACCTTCCTCAGCCTGAAGAGCCAGCTGTAATCTCGTGTTCCTAACTTAACTGCAGGGAGGCAATCAAGGGAAAAATGCAGTATTTGGAAAGATCTCCTCAAAATACTGATATTTCCAACTGAAATCCAAAGGATAAGGATTTGGCAATGGAAAAGTTAAAGGGAAGAGAATTCCAGATGGAGGGAATAACATGTTCTCACAATCCCACTACAAATTCATATAGGATTACAGTGTTTAATTGTATAACTGGAGAAGTTGTAGAAGAAAGAAGCTTGTCAAGGGACATTTTTAACAAAGAGCTCAGGCTGGGAGTGTGGCTCAGGCGGTAGAGCACCTGCCTAGCAAGCACCAGGCCTTGAGTTCAGACCCCAGTACCACACAAAAAAAAAAAAGAAAAGAAAAAGAGACAAGAGCTGAATTGGGAGCTGGGCCATACTCCCAACATTTCAGGACAGGGCACACAACTCTCTTTTAAGGTAGGTACTCTTTCCTGACTCAAAGAGTGGCTGAGCCAGTTGATGGCCACCAGGCCCATCAACAAACCATGAACCACACTGATGTAACCGCTATCAATTTACAGCCTGTTACAAGGCCTGCAGGATGAGAACTAAAGCACCCTAAATGGCTCTCAGGCAGGAAGAAGGTGGGGCGTAGCCACAGAAGGGGAAGCTTCACCAGTGAGAGCCAAGTGCTAAAAGCAGCTGTGTGACATTTCCGTCAGCAGCCCTCCCTGCTTCATTGTGTATGAGACACACATCAGATGTTCTGGTTTACGATTTTATTTTCAGAGTGCATACCCTTTGAGATCCCAGCTCATAGCTCTCTTCCAGTGGCACGGTGCCCACTCATTAACTGGGCTCTGAAGCCCATCTGAGTGAGAGTGACAACATTAAAACCCCCTCTTTCCTACCAAATTATGTCATAGAACTATGAAAACTATCCCCAAATAAATGTTAATTTTTTTCCTAAAGAGCAAAACTGCATTTGTGATGACAACAATCTGTTCTAATTTAAATGACAGCAGTGTCTGAGCACCAAGGCTGCTTGCTTTATCACTGGGTGGCCATGCTTAAATTAATTTTGTGTCAGAAGTCTTTTCATCACCAATTTTGGATGAGTTGAAGGATGGGATGCTTTTGGAAGGAGCACACTAGAGGTAAGAGGAAGGTCACGTCAGGGCTTGTTGCTAACCCATATCATTTCTCAATCCCCATAAACATATGTCAGAGGTAACAACTACTTCCTAATTCATGGCAAAGTAACCCCCAGCAAAACTCATCCATTTAGCCTATAAATACGCTGAGAAAACCTGCTACATTCATTGCACTGATAAATAAGATACCATTGCTGCCTTACAATATACATTAGCAGAGACTTACATATTAGAATAAGCTCCAAGGTCACAGTTTCGATCTGTTTCAGTTGCTGTTTTATATCCATGGATAACACAGAGCAAGTTTCATGGCAGGAGCTCAATCAATATTGGTTGAATGACTAAATCCGTAAACAAAAATACACACGATGTTAGAGCTGAGAACTTCTCCATTAACATTAATTTTATGTATGTATGTATTTTTGTAGTACTGGAGATTAAACCCAGGGGCTCATGCTTGCCTAACAAGCACTCCACCACTTGAGCTATGCCTTTAGCCCATGATGTTATCTTTCTAATACAAAGGGGTATCATGTTTTTTGACAGTCACACTAGGATTGTTGAAATTACATCAATCCTTTCTAACATTAGCCATCAAAAATTCACATTCTAGAGCCAGGCATGACAGCATACACCTTTAATCCCAGTACTTGGGAGGTTGAGGCAGGAGGATCTCAAGGTTGAGACCAACTAGGCTACATGGTAAGTTGAAGGCCAGACTGGGCTACATAGGAAGACTCTGTCTCAAAGAAATCAAACCAGACACCGATGCCTCACACCTATAATTCTAGTGCTTAGGAGGCAGAGAATCAGGAGGATGGAGGTTTGAAGTCAGCCCAGGCAAATAGTTATCTCCAAAATACCCAACACTGAAAAGGGTTGGCGAGTGACTTAAGTAGTAGAGTGCCTACCTAGCAAGCATGAGTTCCTGAGTTCAAATCCCAGTACTGTAAAAGAAACCAAACCAAACCAAAAACAAACCAACCAAAACCCCTGAGATTCTAGGCAGGTCTACAGAAAGTTCAGTCTGAATTTTACTTCTTGTATAAATCCATGGCTTTCATGGTCTTTCCCATGGCTGAGAAAGAAAGGAGGATGCTAGAAAGAGAGGGATATTTAAATCAGCATTATGAAATTGTAGTTAGAGGTTTTATTTCTGAAGATAACTACAAAGGGTATGGATGACTTTTAAATTTTTTCTTGGCAAATGTCAATTCAAAAACAGGAAGAAAGGACATGTTGGCATGTCATTTAAAATATCATTTTTCATTTTATTCTAAAGTTTTCCCATCTATCTTTACAGAGTTAAAACACACTTGTCAGCTACTGCATGTTACATAAATACAAAGGAAGAAGATGAGCTAAAGAGCCTGGAAATGAGAAAATCCAACTGTTTGGGTTCAAAACACTACCTGTGTGGCCTTGGATAAATCTGAACTTTTCTTCTGTAAAATAAAGGAGTTGGTTCGAGTTTTTCTAGCCCATCCTCCAGCAGGAATATTTTATGATTTCATCTGACAAACTCTCCTCTTTTTCATCCTTGTTGTGTGTGGAATGCTTAATCATTTCCAGTTTTTAAACCAATTGGAGGCTTTAAAATAGCTCTCCTTGGAGTGTCTGCTTAGTTCCTGATAGCCCCATGACTGAGGGATAAACACCATCCTTAACATTTTGAGTTATAATCTAATATTACTTTTTTTTTTTTGCTATACTGCAATTTGAACTCAGGGCCTCACACTTGCTAGGCAGGAGTTCTACCACTTGAGCCAAGCCCACAGAACTGTGTTGTTACTTTAAGAGTCTTGTCTTATGTCCTGTGTGGCCTGCATCTCAATCCACCTAATTGTGCGTCCCCACAGAGTGGGATGACTCATGCATGCCACCCACAGGCTGAGATGGAATTTTGAAAATTGTTTGCTTAGACTGGCCTTGATCCTCCTGACCTCCATCTCTGGAATAGGTAGATTACAGGTTTGAGCACTACAACCAGCCTACTATCACTTTTTGTGCCCAAACTTTTATGAGTATTTCCTTAAAAAAAAAAAAAGACAAAATTGTAATCACTTTATATTTAGTGTTTTGAAACCTGAATTCTTTATTTGTAATACATTGTAAACATTTTCCTATATTATCCTTCTTTTCTTTTTTCCTTGTGGTGCTGGGGATCAAACAGAAGGCTTTACAAATGGTAGGCAAGCACTGGCCCCATTCCTCATTTTCTGTCTCTTTATTTTTTTCTGTACTGGGGCTTGAACTCAGGACCTTCACCTTGAGTTACTCCACCAGCCCTTTTTGCATTAGAGTCTTGTGAACTCTTTGCCTAGGCTGGCTTTGAACCGTGATTCTACTGATCTCTGTCTCCTAAATAACTAGGATTACAGGCATGAGCCACCGGCACCTGGCCCCCATATTCTCTTAAAGTATGGCTGCTTTTCACGGCTGTATTTGTAAACTATCATTTGGAAATACTACTACTAACTCATCTGCTATTGTTTTGAAGGTAGGTTATTCTTTATTATGAATAACACTGCAATGAGCAAACTTGTACAAGAGAATATGATTATTTCCTAAGGTTACTAGCAATGATGCCTACTAGTAAAGTATGAGTGGTAGTTTCCAGATATACTTGAGGCACTAGATTATTTAATTCAAAGAAATTGTTGCTGCACTTGCATTTGGAGTTACATGCCTGTAGTCCAGCACTAGTTGGCTGAGGCAGGAAGATTGAAAGTTCCAGGCCAACTTTGGACTACATGGCCAGATCCAGAACAAAATGGACTGGAGATGCAGCTGAGTGAAGAGCCTTGCCTGGTGTGAGGAAGGGCTTGGCTTCCATCCCCACAAAAAGAGAAAGAAAGAGTTGCCAATAGGCTACATTTTTATGCCATATGAAAACCTCTTGAGGTACTCTGCTTCATAATTTAGAGAATTCCTTGTCAGTATGCTTGTTTAATTATTAATATTTTGAGACAGTGTCTTGCCCTGTAGCACAGGCTGGCCTCAAACCAAAGATCCTCCTGTCTCAGCCTCCCCAGAGCTGGGATCACAGGTGTTCACCTGGTTTAATTATTAATCCTTTATTTGTTGGTACAAAACTGTAATTCTAGCTACATGGGAGGCATAGGTAGGAGGATTGTGGTTTGAGGACAGTGACATAAAGCAAGACCCTATCTGAAAAATAACCTAACGCCAAAAGGGTAGGGAGCATGGCTCAAGTGGTAGAGCACCTGCCTAGCAATTGCTAGGCCCACCATTAAAACTCCAGTACTGAAACAAACAAAAAGCCCCACCCCATGTCTCCCTGTCTCTGCTGACAGCCACAGTCCCTGTCTGTCTCCGCTCTGGATGTCCATGGGGCTGGTTATGGGCAGGGCCCCCACTGGCAGCTGACACAGGTAGCATGGGAGTCCCTGGAAAGAAAGCTGCGGGAGCTCAGAGACTTTTTCCTTGTTTGTCCTGTTAGCTCTGCGTTGGCCACACTTGTGCCCATAGTATCTGAAGGAAGTTCTCTGAAGGAAGATGGCATGCAGACCTAGGGGGATGTGTCAAAAGAGGCTGACCAGTTCCAGGCAGTCTTCCAGGCTTTTGCCTCAGTCACCATATGGTAAGCCCATTAGAGGCACATTTGCAAAGTGTAGGTGGGGTCCTGCTGGACTCTCTTGTTAATGCTGGGAGCCATCCTAGGGTACATGACTGGCAAGGGCTACTAGAGTCCTAGGCAGGGTTTTCTGTGTTCATCCACACACAGGCACCAACTTAGAGTGGGAAGAAACACCTGATGGCCAGGGATAGGCAACCTGTGTTCCTCCAAGTTGGGGTCTTCCAGATCTCTGGGATTTCTGTGTGTTGGGCTGTCTGGCTGGTCACTGGGGGGGACCAGTTGTTCTTACACACATGCAGTGGGGCTCCTTGAACCCTGGCTGATAGAGCTTCCTGGGGACACCAATCCAGTCTCTGTTCAGACCTCCACTCTTTGGGGAACACCAGAACTGGCTGCCCTTGTTGGCACGTCACTCAGCATTGCATGAAGGGAACTTCTGCTTGTCTTTCTGTTCCTGTTTATTTGCCTCCAAGCCTTGGTCATCATAGCTTCTACCTGGGTCAGTTCCAGGGTGGGCAGCCTGTCCTCTCCATAGAACCTTCCAATCACCCTTCCAATAAATATAATTCTTCTCATAGAAAGAAAGCCAATTTTGAAGTGTCAGCATCTCAGAGAAGGACAGATCAGTTACATCAACCACAAGGCCTGCTTCAGAGTAGTCTTTTGTCACAAATGCTCTGCATGCATCTTGGCCATGACATCACCCACGCAACTCTCACAGTCAAAATCTTTGGCAAAAAGTTTATTTCTTGACTTCAACTCTTTTTCATACATTTTTTGCATTGCCAAGTACATGTTAGGATGCCAAGAAAATAGAGCAGCAGTGAGCAATCTCTGCTTACAGGTTCCAGTTTAATTATTGAACATTTTCTGTATTGCTCATTTGCATTTTAAACACCTAATCCATTCTTTTGCCCATTTTTCCTGTTTTGTTTGATTTGTGTTTGTATTTTGGGGTGCTGGAAATCAAATACAGGGCTTGTGCATGCTAGGCAAGCATTATATCTCTGAGTTACATCCTCAGCCCTTGGTGTTTTGATACAGGGTCTCACTATGTAGCCTAGGCTGGCCTGGAACTCACAATCCTACCTCAGCCTTCTGAGTGGATAGATTACAGATGTGCACAACTACACCTGGCATAATGTCTTCTTTTTTTCTGTTGTTCTCTGGCTTGTCCATGAATCATTTTATTTTATTTTGCTTTTCAAATCTAAAACACACCAGTAGAGGGCTGGGGATGTAGCTTAGTAGTAGAATGCTTGCCTAGCATGTGTAAGGCCCTGGGTTCGATTCCAGGTACTGTAGAAAAAGAAAGAAAAACAAAACAAAAAACCTCACAATATGCTGACCGTGTATAGACACCAGTGCTCATTTTCATGCAACTTCTTCTTCCTTTAGCTGTTTCTGAGTCTTTATTCTTTCCCCAAGAGTAGTAATCTCTCTCTCTCTTTTCTTCTTTTTTGCTACTGAGGATTGAATTCAGGGCCATGAGCTCTAGCACTTGAGCTCTGCCACTAGCTCTATTATTACACTTTTAATTTTTCTTTAGGTTTATCTCTTACACTAATTGCATATCACTATTTTTATAATTTTAAAAAGTATGTATTTATGTCTTTAGAGACAGCATCTTGCTATGTATCCCACTCTGGCCTTAAATTCTCAGTCTTCCTGCCTTAGTGCTGGAATTACAAGCTTGTGTCACCATGTGCAGCAAGGTAAGAATTTCTGATAATCTTTTGATTCTGAAATAAGCATTGTCCTTACTGATTTTACAGAAATTTTTTCAAGGTATTTTCTAGGGAATCTATTTTTTTATTAACATTTTAATATTTAAATATGTTGCCATGCTATTGACATTAACCTAATGAAGCCAAAGAGCAATCAATCTTTTTTGGTTTTTGGTGGTACTGGGGTTTGAATTCAGGGCTTCATGCTGTCAAGGCCACTTAAGCCACACCTCCAGCCCAACAGCAATAAATCTTAACCATTAAACTGATATGTGAGACATAGGGGCCTGGCTGCAGTGGTAGAATGCCTGTCTAGCAAGCACAAGGCCCTGAGTTCAAATTACAGTATTGCCAAAAAAAACCCTAAACCCAAACCCCAAAAGCCAGCCAAACAAACAAAAAACCTGTTATGTGAAAAAAGAATAGTGTATGTGGTATGCTGTCAATATATACCAAAAAGAATATATCTGCCAGGCTCACACCTGTAATATTAGCTACTTGGAGGCTAAGATCGGGAGGATAGCAATTCAAGGCCAGTCCAGGCAAATAGTTCTCAAGACCCCATTTCCAAAAATAACCAGAAAAAATGGACTGGAGGTGTGGCTCAAGCTGTAGCAAGCATGAAGCCTTGAATTCAAATCCCAGTCTTTCTCTCTCTCTCTCTCTCTCTCTCTCTCTCTCTCTCTCTCTCACATACACACACAAGAATATACCCGTGTATATTTTTTTATAGAGAAAATAATATAAAAGGGCCAAAAAATGTTAATGGCAACACTGGTTGATTCTGGAGACAGGAGGGTAATGGCTGGGGACCTGGGGTGCACGGGGAATTTCCTCTTTATTGTATGTTCCTTTGCACTTTTTGAATTTTATTCCACACATAGGAATTACTTAAAACTACAATTTCATTATACAAATCTTCCTAGTTGGTAGTCTGGTGCTAGCTGATATTTGAATACCTACATTGCACATTTGATGAACATGGCATGAATGAATACATACTTGAATGAAATAAAGTGATTAAATAAGTGTCTTAAACTAAAACAGCAATTATTAAAGTCCTGTGGAATCCATACTGTATAGGAGTCGTGTTACAATGAATGTACCAGCCCTAGCATGGTCATGCACACATATAGTCCCAGCTACTAAGGAGAGTCACAGCCTGGGCAAAGGTAGTGAGACTGTATCTCAAAAACAACATACAAGCAAATAGGGTTGGGGGCATGGCTTAAGTGGTAGACCGTGTGCATGAGGCTCTGGGTTCAATCCCCAGTACTGGAACAAGTTAAAAAAATGAATTTCTCAAAACCGTACCAAACTTTAAGGGTATAAGCGGCCACTATCTGTAAGTACTTCAGAGAGAGTAGAAATGCAGTGTAGCTAAGCAAGAGCTTTGGTTGATAGAAGAGCATTTTTACAAAATTAGCTTGAGGCTAATACTTAAAAAATTCCTCAGTAAACAAAGCCAGATTATCCTCTATCCATAAACCTGTGGAAGAATTGCTACTCATTGGCAAACCCCCTCCTCAGTCTAGAAGAATGAGTCAACTCACCCTTTGTGTAAGACCGAGTGTCACTCTGCTGCCCAGGCTGGCCTCTTTCTTGTGTGCTCAGTGATTCTCCTGCCGCAGCCTCCCAGGTAGCTGGGACTAAGGCTGGGGCCACCAAGTCCAGCTAACTCTTATGAACGATTAATAAGTCATGCCCCTCATTTGGATAATGACTGTTTTGGCAACTTTGTTTCTACTAAATAGTTAAAATTCATAATCATACCATATTAAAACTTTTTCCCAATGCTGGGGAACCCAGGGCTTTGTACCAGGAAAGCACTATATCCTATACCACAGAGCTACACAAGCAGCCCTAAATGTTTTCGGGTCTGTATTAGGGTTTGAAGTCAGCGCCTCACACTTGCTAGGTGGGCATTCTACCACCTGTGCCATACCCCCAGCCCTACTGCCTTATGTTGGAAGATAAGCAAAGCAGTTATCTGTTGTGTGTTCACATCAAGCCTTAGGGACAGGCACGAATCTAGAAAGTTGACAGCTTCTTGGAGTCAATAGAAGCAAGGGAAAACACTGGAATCCTAGTCATTTTTGTTGGGGAAGTGAAGATTGCATTGCGGCATAGATTCTTAAGAGTTTTCCAGGAAAATAAAGACAACCAGACAAAAGCAGTTTTACATTGAGCAACTCCATGAAAAATGTTTGTAACAGTGCCTGACACACAGGACACACGATGAAGTGCAGCTGCCATGTACGGTCATTATTATATGGACACCCAACATTTTGAGATAGCAAATATTTATTAGTCATACACCTACATGGACAGAAGTCAATTTGTAGGATACCAAAGATGAAGCAGGCCTGTGTGAAGAAATTTATAGTGCTATACTTTAAGGGAGAGAAGATAGGAAGTGACATCATTAAAGAAAGTAATGTTCAGTTTCCTTGTGACAATGTCCTTTGTGGTTCACTGGAGCCCTGAATCAAAGGCTTAGGAAAGTTCATAGCCCATTGTTTTCCAAACAAGTTAAAAACGCAAATCACTAATATTTGAGATAGCAAACAGAAACAAATTACACAATAACTATTTATTGCTTTTCAACAATTCTGGTGTCATAAAATTTAATTGAACCAAAGCCACATATAGTTTAGATGCAAGAATCAAACTATCCAGGGAAGTCAGACACTTGAGTAAGGACCTCTACCATATTATAACCACCTTTGTAATTTCCCCCAACCTCTTTATGAGAGCAGAATGCCAAAAGGCAGGCCAGGAAAATGACTGAGAAACCAGCTGCAGGTCAACTATAATCCCAGGACCAGGCAAGTAGAGGCAGGAGGATCTCTTAAGTCATGTCTGAAGCCAGCCTGGGCTACATAGTGAGACTGCATCCCAAAAACCCAAAACTAACCAAAAAACTTTCCAACTGCCTACAGTCCCAGTTTCATGGGAATGTCCTTAACTTTCACGTATGAGTGTTTCTACTTCTCAGTGCCTTTTTTTTTTTTGGTGGACTGGGGTTTGAACTCAGGGCTTTGAATCTGCAAAGCAGCTGTTCTACTGCTGAGCCACACCACCCCTTAATGCCTTTTACAATTCTTATTTATTTACTTATTCATTTAATAATTTTTATTAGAATTTATTCATTATACAGATGGATTCATAGTGACAATTTTTATTTATTTACTATTAATTTTTGTTTTGAAGCACTGTTGATAAATCTAGGATCTTACACACGTTAACCAAGTACTCTATCACTGAGCCACACCTTCACACCCTTCACTGCTTTTTAAAAACAAAAAGAGAGTGAGGTATGGTGGTTGGTATACATGAGGGAGGCTGAGGCAGGAGGATCATGAGTTTGAGGCCAGCCTCGTGTACACACAATATCCTATCTCAAAGACAATCAACAGACAGTAACAAAAAGGAGATGCAGGTCTTCCAGAGGAATTGAATTTGCAAACCAACATTTTTCCAAAAGTAATCATGCACCCTGGGAAGGAAATAGGAAATGAAACATACTATAAATAATTTGGATTTGGAGGTGAGCTTCCTAAGCAATTTATTACAGGGTAAAAAATAATTATGATGAAAAAAATGTGGTAGCTAGATGCTGTGGTATGAGCCTGTAATTCCAGAAACTCAGTGTTAGGAGCTTGGGTGGATCATGATTCAAGTTCAACCTGGGCAAAATGTTAGTGAGACCCCACCTCAACCAATAAACCAGGTGTGGTGTTAAGTGTCAGTAATTCCAACTACTGGCCTGCCCTGGGCAAAAAAAAAAAAAAAAGTAAGACCCTATCTGGAAATCTGGAAAAAAGAAGCAAAACAGTGATGGGGCGTGGTTTAAATGGTAAGACCTTGAGTTCAAATCCCAGTAGAGGAAAAAAAATGTTCCAGGTTTAGTTGGAGGAAACAGCTGTTTCTTACACATCACTAATCTGACCATGGTGAAAACAATTTTCTAGTTCACAGGGCTTTTCCTATTTGGTGAAGGCATTTACCATATTGTCTTGGCAGGGAGAAATTTTTTTCCTATTTTATCTAAAATATAGCCAACCACTTAAAAACCTCCAAACCCAATTCACTCTATCTCTCACCATTCTGTATCCTTATACACCGGCCACTCTCTATTAATATGTTACTGTGTATACTTGTTATTGCCTGTCTTACATACAAGAACATAAGGTCCTGATGGCAGGGACCTGTGTTTCTATTCACCACTCTGTTCCCTATGCTCAAATAGCAATGCCTGCTGCATAACATAGCAGTCATACAATAAATACTTGTTGAGTGAATACAAAAAAAAAAAAAGAAAAAGAAAAATCTGGGAAATACAAAAACTATAAAAGGCTCATTTACTCATATTAATTAGTAAGAAAGCTAAATTGAAAGAAGGTTCAAATTGTATAACAGAATTGCTACAAGCACTCCCTTATTAGTGTACTTGCCTCTCTTCCATGCTGTTACATACACAGCTTGCCAGGTAGGAGGAAGAAACAACTCCTTATCTCATGCTAGCAAGGAGCCAGAGAAGTAACTGATTAGGAAGCTGAACTGATATAGGCTGGAGATTAAAGAAGGGTCAATTCAGAGCAAGAAGAGCTGAGGAGGGCTGCTGTTTATCAGCTGAAGTAAAAAGTTACTAGCTCCTTGGGCTGGAGGTATGGCTCAAGCCACAGTGTGCCTGCCTAACAAGTGCAAAGCCCTGAATTCAAACCTAGTACCACCAGAAAAAAAAAAAAAAAGAGCTAAGGAGAAACAGGGAGAGGTCAGAAAGGTCCCTGAAGTGCATCTTAGTTACACTAAGTTATTAAAAGCCTCCAAGTTCTTTGCATAAATCACACTTAGGTTTTGAGTAGCAGCAGGCCTATAGTTAAAATTTAATAAGAAATTAATGAAGATGCCCCGAACTGGAGGTTCTCAACTTTAAAGAGGGTTTGTTTCTTTTTTTAAATTTATTTGAGACGGGGACTCTCTGTGTAGCCCCAGCTGGTCTTGAACTCACATCCTCCACCTCTGTCTCTCAAGGGGATTACATACGTGCCCCACATATGGCAGAATGTTTTTGGGAATGGCATTATTTCCTTTACTCTTAATGGCTCAAAAACAAACTTTGTTTTCCCTGCTAATTGTAAATTATGAGGGTGGGGAAGGTTCTTAGTGGATTATGTTCAAAAGAATGCTTCCTTGTATTATTTATGGTTAGTGAGATGGGGATAATAGCAACTTCCTATTTCGTACATCACAAAAATGATGGAATCATTGAGGAAATGTGAGGTAAGTAGTTTCAGTTTTCCAGCAAAACACAGTCATCTTATTTTTCTCCTTTCCAGAAAAAATCAATGAGGCAACTTACTTAACTTGAAGAATATCTACATTGTTAGAATTTTCAAATTTTGCATTTGCATTTGTTTCTGTTTGCTTGTTTCCCTTTTTCTTTGTGGTGTAGGTGACTGAACTCAGTAGTTCATGCTTGCTAGGCAAATGCTCTATCACTTGAGCTATGCCTCAGTTTTGTTTTGTTCTTGAGGTAGGGTCTCACTAACTTTGCCTGGGCTGGCTTCAACCTCGAAACTCCTGATCTTTGCCCCTCAAGTAGCTGGGTTTACAGATATGAGCCCAGTTCTTGCTATGTAGACAGGGTCTTGCTATGTAGCAGACACTGCCTTCAAACTCGGGATTCTTCTGCCTCAGCCCATCCAATGCTGTGCTTTTAAAGGTGCACCACTATACACAGCTTTGCATTTGCATTTCTCATCTCATCACTAATATCTAAAGTTAAAACTCTTACCTAGAAATCTTCAGAGTTTTGCTCACTTAACAACTTTGCAAACAACAGTTCAGTACAGCATTTCCCTGAGGCAGATCAGCATAGCATCATCCAGGCTGTCAACCTTTAAGAAAGACAATGTGAATCCTGGGAATTTTTACCATAAAGCTAAAAGCCACTAGAGAGCACCATGCCTTCTCTGATTTTGAAAGACCCCATGACAAAATGCTTTTATCTTTTTTTCTTTTTTGGTGGGGCAAAACAAGGTTTAGTGCTTGCTAGGCATGCACTCTACCACTTGAACCATGCCTCCAGCAAAATGCTTTTATCTTGAAGACTGTACTTGCTGCAGCAAGGCAAACCTGGAGCTTGTGTATCTAGTTCTTCAGATCATGCCATTCATGAAACAGGTGGCTTCTCCAGGCCTCCATTTCCATTTGTGTAAAATGTGGGGTATGCTAAATGATCTGCCCTTCTCAGCTTGAAATTCTCATCTTATGCTTCTTAGTTTATTCCTTCCATCTCATGACTTAACTCAAGAATACCTGGCAGAAGGACAAGAATTTTACCTGTACCAGCAGGCTCTGGTTTCATCTCCAAAACTGGAAGAAAAAAAAAAAGTCTGAAATAAATATTAATTTTATTGTTATAATAACCCTATGAGGTAGGTATTATCCTTTTGTAGAGCAGAGAATGAGGCTTGGAGTTGTAAAATGACTTGCCTAAGGGCTCGAACTTAGTACCAACTATAAAAGTTGGCATAGATCTGGCTCCCAGGTCCACCCCGCCTGAAATCCACCTATTACTGCTTTTGGAAAAGAAGTCTTGTTAGAATTGGACCCCTCACCCTTGCAGGCAGCTTACTGACAACCCACAACCCACTGGAAGGAGCACATCTAGCCTCAAGGAAATGACAAATAGCTTTCTAGCCAGGGGGCCCGGAGCTGAGCGACTTATCTACCTAATTGCCACTTATCTCCTCTAGCTTCCCCTGGAGATGGTTGACTCCACTCCTAAAGAATTTTCCCACCCAGCGGGGTTTCCCTTCCAGACCGATTCCTTATAGCTACTCAATTCTGTAAGTGGTTGTGGGCTCCAGCTCTCTCGAGTCCCCCTCTGCAGGGCTCCTTCCTGAACAATAAACCCTGAGCTGGCTTTTGAGCCCTCTCTCTGCCTCTTCCATTTCTAGCACTGCCCCCTCTGATGCTGAGGAATCAAACCCAGGGACTTTGTGCCTTGCTAAGCGAGTGCTTTACCACTAAACTACATGCCAGCATCTTGGAGTTCTTTAGTTTTTTTCCCTTTATAAAAACAAATTCTAACAATATTAATTCATAAGTACTTGCAGAGCACGTTCCAAGAATTACCAATCACTAATTTTTTTTCTTCTTTTTTGTTTTTTTTGTGGTACAGGGTGTGAACTCAGGGCTTCATGCTTGCTTGGCAGGCATTCTACAACTTGAGCCTCTGCACCAGCCTTGTCAGTTTACTTTGGGGAGGAAATTGAAGCCCAGAAGAGTTTAGTAAATTAACTGCCCAGATAGTAGTGGAGGGACCAGGTCCTTTCTTTTTTTTTTTTTTTTTTATTTTTTGAGACAGAGTCTCATTATGTACCAGGATTACAGGTGTGCACCACCACACCCAGTGATGAAACCAGTTCTTCTGATCCAAAAGCCTACACTCTTTATAACTCTGGGTCCCTATCAGGGCAGAGCCAGATTTTATAGAGTTTGAGGTGTCTATAGTTAGCTGGGTATCTTCAAAAAGAAAAAAAAAAGGAATACAAAATTACAATACAAAACAGATATGATCTTCTGAATGCATTACTAGGGCTCTGCTCAGGGTGGGCCTTAGAGGAGGCCTATTCAAGTGAGGACACATGAGGCCGATGTTATGCTCTGTTTTTTTGTTTTTTGTTTTGATTCCCCAGGTCCCAGCCTGAAAAACAGATTTTCAAGCACATTAAAAACAAAAAACAAAAAATCCTGAAAAGAAAAGAAAGCAAGGCAGGCAGGCAGGCTGGCTAGGGATATATCTCAGTAGTTGAGCACTTGTCTAACAGGCTCTGGTTCCACTCCCAGGACAGAAAAAAAATATATTAAGGTCTGACACAAATGTTAGTTCTATTGTCATAATAACCCAATGAGGAGGATGAAGCTTGGAGTGGTAGCATGAGTTGCCCAAGAGCACAGAGCTAGTAAGTGCCAACTATCAAAGGTGGAACAGGAGACCTGGCTTCCAGGACCACACTGTGAACCTACCAGTGCTTCTCACCACATTCCATAGCACAGGTCCTGATAGACTCACACCTGAACCAGAGCCCGGTCTCCCTAACTCAGCTTTCCAAACCATCTACCTGAATGCTGCTGCCACTCTAAAAATCCTGACACACTGGTGGCCAAGTCCAGGTTACCCCACTGATCAGAAGTGTCCTCCCATTCTCTGCATGCATCGAATGTAAAAAGTCATTATCGCTCACAAGCTGTACTTGGCCGTGGACTTCATATTGTCTTCCACTAACATGTTCAACTTTTTTTTTTTTTTTTTTTTTGTGGTACTGGGGTTTGAACTCCCGCACCTTGAGCCACTCCACCAGCCCTTTTCTGTTATGTTTTTTTTCAGAGATAGGGTCTCGTGAAATATTTGCTGGGACTGACTTGGAATTGCGATCCTCCTGATCTCTGCCTCCTGAGTAGCTAGGATTATAGGCGGGAGCCACCAGCACCCTGGACGTTTTGAGCACTTTAAACTTTTTTGTTGCCTGAATTAGAGGCACAGTGAGTGAAAGAAAGTACACAGGAGTTCCCAGGGCCTGATGCCGTATTCCACCTCAGTCTCAGGTTCTTCATTTGCGAAACAGAAACTGCCTGCAAGGCCTACGTGGAAACGTAGTGAAAAGGAGGGTGGGGGTGATTAGTAGGAGGAGGAGGGGGCGCCGGCGCGCGCACGAGCGAGCGGGCACGCGCAGCCGCGAGCGTGCGGAGGCGCGAGTTGCAGCTCAGTGTGTGGATGGCAGGGAGGGGGCGGTGGCCGGGAAGGGCGACTCCGCCCCCTGTGCGCATGCTCCGGCCCCCGCGGGTTATAAGGCAGCCGCGCCTGCCCCGCCAGACAAAGTGGCGAGCTGCGACGTGACGGGTGAGTTGTCCGCGTGGGTGCTGGAAAGCGCCAAGCCGGCGGCGGGCGAAGGGCACGAGCCGGGCCCTGAGGAACTCAGCACGCGCCGCCGCGTCACGCGCGGTCTCGGCGCCGCAAGCCGCGCACATAAAGGTTAGTTGGGGCGCAGCCCGCGCGCACCCCGAGTTGCCCTGGGGGGTGGAAGAGACCCCAGCGTGAGCGCAGACCTTGGTCTGCCGGGAAGGGAGGGCGGGAGGCGCCCGATAGAGGGCAGCGTGGTCGCGGCAGCCGCGTGGCCCCAGAGCGCGGCTCTGGTGAAGGGGACCTTGAGGTGCTTGGGGACAGTGTCTCTCCCAGAGCAGCTACTGGGCCCCGTGGTCAGGTGCTGGCCACTGGCCTGGCCGAGGAATCGGGTCATGGTGCCCGGCGACCTTGGGGAAGTCGCTTCCTCTCCAGCCTTTAGAATGCTCCTGGAGAGATGCTGGGATCTGAGAAAAGGGAAGTTTCACATGGCGTTTGGGACTCATGCTGGCTGGAAGGGACTCAGGGCGAGAGTTATTCTGGACTAGGCAGCCATTTGTTAAGTATTCACAGATTACTTTCCTAGATGCTGTTTTACTCCCCAAACAAGTGTCAGTAATTTATTGCCCCCGCCATCAAAAGGGCGATGATATAATAGCCTGGGGAAAAGGAGCCTTTGCTGAGGCTGTGAAAAAGGCAGCCATGAGGGCGTTCCCAGCAGGCTGTCTTCTATGGTAGAAATCTCTGATTCCCGTAGGGAATCCCTCTTACCAGCAGGAGGAAGCCCAACATTCCTGAATTTGAGGTGGCCATCTGCATCATAGAGGCTGGTGGATGTCCCCTGAGGGTAGTCTATGGTTTCCTAGAGTCCTCAGTAAAAGGTTTTAAAATCACTTAATCAACTCTACCATCTAGAATTAGAAAATACCCTAATCTCAAGGAAGCTGTTCAAGGGAGTAGGGCTCAAAGACATGGTTCAGTAGATAGTGCAACCATATGAAATACACCAGAGAACAAATCCCAATAACAGGTGCCTCCAGGTCCCAGGGACACAGAGGTAAGGGACTTACCCTGGTGAGTAGGCAGTTGGATTTTACCCATATGTGTGTGTCTGTGGGGGGGGGGAGGGGGGGACTAATTCAATTGCTGCTAGTGCTAGAGGACACATTTTTGGGATGGGCATAAGCTTCCCTTGCAAAACTGAAAAGGCTAGAGAAGTAGCCAGAATCCTAATAACTGAAATCATTCCCCAATTCACCCTCCCTGAAAGTCTCCAAAGTGAAAACTGCCCTGCCTTTGAAGCCCAAGTGACCCAGATCAGGGGCTTACTGGAGCCTTAGGGATAGATTGTCATCTCCACTGTGCTTGGCAGCAGCCATCCTCTGGTAAATTCGAAAAGGTCAATGAACTCTTAAAGAGACAACTGACCAAACTCATCCAGGAGACCTAGTCCCCGGGGACCAAACTTCTGCTCATCACACTCCTCAGACTTAGAAATACCCCCAGGAAGTAGGGCCTGACTCCCTTTGAGTTTCCCTATGGAAGGCCATTTCTTACTAATAACCTCCTTGATCCAGAACAGCTCAGTTGGTCTCCCATGTCACCCAGCTTGAAAAATTCCAGCAAATTTTGTCTGAGATCCAACAGGAAATTCCCAGGGAACAAATGAGTGGACCCTCTCTCTTTTGCCTGGGGGGCCTAGTCTTCGTTATATCTCTAGACCCTGACTAAAACTTTCTTGGGAAGGACCATTCCCAGTCATTTTATCCACTACAAAGGCAGTGCAGTGCAGTTGGCAGGACTAGACTCCTGGATTCGCCATTCAAGGATAAAGCACTGGAACCCTCCAACAAAGGAAGTCCCACTGGACATTGGAACAGCAGACACCGAGCCTGACAGCTCCAGACTATGCTTTCTCATGTGCTTACTCTTCAGGAAGCAGACTCCTACTTCTCCAGATAAGTGATGCCCTGACTTTTTTGGGCCTTTGTTGTCTTTTGAACAGTCATGATAATTATTTTTGGTGTGGTACTATATTCTGTAGACCCCTCTGACTGAACTATCCCAGAGATACTGCTTTACTTCTCTTTCTATTCTGTATCCGCTCTGTTTTGGGGTTTCCTCTACATCTGAACCTTCAACAAGCTCCTCTTCAAAAAGGCTGTGCCCAGTTCAGCCAAGTAACTATGTTCCTTACATTCCTTTCTCTAGTTTCACTTTTCCCCTCTATGTGGGGTATCTGGGAGAAGAATTCCTTCCTCTCTATCTCTCAGGCCATGGCTGGAAAGAACTCCCCCCTAAAAAACTGTTGGGTCTGCTATGAAAGGCCCAGTGCTGGCAAAATTCCCGACTGGCTTATCATCAATTTCACTGACCCTTTCATGGCTCGTTCACTCCCCCTTACTGGGAAGCCTTTAAATTTTACTGCACCTCTAATTCACTTAACAGGGATAACTTCCTTGCCTCATGACAGTCCCCTTACGTTGGTGGATGTCTCTGAGTAT
Source organism: Castor canadensis (assembly GCF_047511655.1). Lineage (NCBI taxonomy): Eukaryota > Metazoa > Chordata > Mammalia > Rodentia > Castoridae > Castor > Castor canadensis. Next base: position 110,790,594 of record NC_133397.1, on the reverse strand, counting down.
TTGTGGAATACTAATATAGACCCTGGGTTCAATGTGTCAAGGGACCCCTCCTGCTCAACTCCCTACAGAACACATCGCCCAAACAGCAGTAATACCACAGGCATTCCTTGTTCTCCTGGTGACACTGTTACCTGTCATTGTAATGGCATCAAGGAGACATATGTTTGTACTGAACGCCATGATTTCCAACCTAGCAATTGTACCATCATTGGGCAAAATGTCTCTGAACCCTACTGCACTATTGTGCGCAACCAGACCTGCAATTATACCCAAACCCAGATCGCTAGGAGTCGATTTAATAATTATATACAGAACCTCCCCTGCAAGTCCTGCCTTAGAAGTCTTTATAGGACAAGCACCCTGGGTGTCCCTGGGAATCTTTCAGCTGATCCTAATCTATATCCCTCCAACTTCACTACAGTGAAGCTCCTCTGTCTCCCCCCGGGTTACCTGTTCATTGGAGTAACTCTCAATGGCACCAGATCTGAAGCTTTTGGCCTGCAGTGCTTACATCCCTACAAGACTAGGGGTAACTGGGCCATTGGACAGTTAGTTCCTAATGACAAACAGGTTACCTTCTGGAATAATTCTATCCTTCAAACTATGGAGTTTTCCCAACGAACTGGGGCTTCTAGTCACAGGAATAAACGGGAACCTGTAGCCTTAATAGCCAGCCTGGCAGGACTATCCCATGGTGTAGCGTCCAATACCATGACTGCCACCAGTTTAACTCATACAGTGGGACATGTGGCAGTGGAAACTGGGCTCCACCTTACAGATATGCAAAAATCTCATGACTCCTTACCAAAGACGGGCTTGGCCCACCGTCTGGCCCTTGACTTTGAATTAGCTGAGCAAGGTGGAGTCTGTGCCCTAGCCAGCACTTCTTGCTGCACTTACATAAATACCTCAGGAGCAGTGGAGGAACGTGCCAACCGCATTTTAGATCAAGCCAAGTGGCTCAAAGAACAGTCCCAGAACTCTGAGGTCACTAGCCAAGTATTGATATGGTTGCTTCCCATTTTGATTGTCATAGCCACCATCTCATTCTTACTCATCTTTAGGCACTATTTCTTTAACCTTCTAGTAAAGTTTGTTTCCTGTTGTTCAGAACCCAGATGATTGTACGTTCAGAGCCGCCATTCCACTAAAGCCTCTGCATCAGCCTAAATTCCCCTCGGAGGAACCCTGGCTGGCTGACTAATCTGCGCCCCCACCCAGCAGGAAGCAGTCAGAACGGTCATCGCCCCTGATCCCTAATGGCAGTTAGGGTGCCATCCGAGAGTGGGGAATAAGGGACAGATGGTAGGATACAGGCAGTAAGGGAAAGATGGTGGAGTCCACATGGCACTGGTGATGCAGAGGCTTCTTCTTCCCAACATGCTCCAGGTCTGGGGATACCCCTGCACTTCTGTAATCCTGTAATGCTCACAGGTGGGGGATCCAGTCACATAAAGGGAAAGACCTTGTGGACAGAGGGTGATGGAAATCCGGGCACATTGAAATGGAGAGAATATCCCACGCCCACCTGGTGGGGTGGGAAAGAGAGGATCTTCAAGGGGAAATGTTGGAGGATGTCAGTGGACTACGGATTTCTGGATCCCCTTCTCCTTGGAGAAGTTCCTTGCTTTACTTTCACTTTCTGTTTCCCCAATAAATCTTTGCTAAATTCTCTCACGATTTTCCTGTCTTTTAATTTTTTGTCCAGTGAAGAAAAAGAACCCATATCCCTAGATGATCTGTCAATCCTTGTCCCACCTGGTGACTTGTGAGAGTGGTGTGAGGAGCTGTGCCACAGCCCAGGTAACACTGCAGTGTTCGATTGGACTTGGCAGACTGAACCAGCTGGCTGACAGTGTCCCAGACTGGGTCAGACAGGTGCTCTCTGTCATTCAACTTGTGGCTTCCAGGAGCCCTCTGGCTCAATTCAGGGACATCACTCACAGGTAGTCCTGTGGAGGCATTGGAAGGATGGTGACATATTTGGTCAAAAGCATGGTTTTGAGGAGCATTTGAACATTTCCACATGCATTTGAACATTTCATTGCTTTGTCGTGACATAATTAGGTGCAAAAAACAGTTTGTAATCGATCTAAACCAGGAAACATCTGTTACTCCTTAAATCATGCTGGCTTTGAGAAGTGATCCCCCTGATCTGTGCCTCCTGGGTAGTAGGATTACAGGGGTGAGCCACCAGCAGCTAGCATTTTTTTTTTTTTTAGTGGTAGAAGAGATTGAAGATTTAGCTGTAACCCTAATAATAATATCTCTGAAATGATTAAGGGGAGTGGGGTAGGGAGAAGGCTCATGCCACCAGGGGATGAAACTGATTAGGATCTCAGTAGTCTACACATCTTTTTTCTTTCAACTATGAAGGCATATAATAGCTCTGGAAAGGGTCTTAAAGCAGCTGGTTAATTTCCTTTATTTTACAGAAACTGAGGCTGGGGAGGTTAAATAACTTGACATTTTGCCTTTAAAAAGTTGTTAAGGTTGGGCAGGTACTGTGTATGTCTTTTGACCCCCATTTTGTCCAATTAACTCTCCTGAGTTTTCTCTAAAATTGTAAGTATGGAAACAAATTATCTCCAGCTGGAAATAGATTTTTACAGTTATAACTTCCCAACTTCAGTTTTTTTTGGGGAGGAGGTTGGGACTGGGATTGAACTCAGGGCCTCACTTCCCAGCTCTTATGTTCATTCCCATTGTGTTTCAGTCACTTCCTAACATGCATTCCTGTAGAAATGCGTATTTGTTGCAGATGAGGACAAGGAAAATGGAACTTGGATATGAAGAAAACAGAGAGTTGTGAATTTTATATATTCACCTATTTGTTCTTAGTAACCAGGCACTATGAGAAATTTAGGGTTCAGCAGTGAACAGATTCTAGTACTTTCCCTCCTGGACTTTACAGTCTACCAGAAAAACATAAATAGTTAATTACTACAGTAAGTACTGTTTACTAACAAGTATTGAGTGTTGGGGGAGAACAGGATCCTATGCGAAGAAATCCTGTATTATGTAGATAACTTTTCTTGAGAAGCAATCTGGGTAGGCCTCTGTGAGGAAATGCTATTTAATTTGAGCCTTGAAAGATGAACAGCAAGGGAGTGCTGATAGGTGGGAAGGGAAGTTCAGTATTGGAGCTACTGACTACAGGATACAGGGTGCAGTGTAAGAACTGAAAGGATTTCACCAAAGCTAAAGCAGAAAGGGGTTGGGATAGGAGCAGATCAGGGAGGACTTGGTCATTTTGTAAGGGGACAAGGGTGAGGGGAAATAAAATTGCAGAAATGTTCTAGGAACAAATGGCAACCCTGGGATGTAAAGGGATGGCATGGCAGGAGTAACTTTGTTTTAGATAAAGGAGACAGGAAGGCATGCTTAAAAGCAAAACATTTAGGGAGACTGAAAAACGAGCCTCCCACACAGGTGCTGAGACACAGTAGTTTCTCTTAGATAAGGAAAACAAAACATTCCTAAAGGCAGACATCTAAAGAGATGAGATAGTGACCCCTAAAAGGAGAGTAACATAGCAAACTTTCCCAAAATAAAGAAAGGGGTTTCACTAGAATAATGAGCGGTAGTCATAAATGTACATGACAGGTTTCAAGGACAAGATGGACTAACAAGATCTTGGAATATCCGGCCTGATTAGGACATAAGAACAAACAGTCAATTTTAGCTATAGCTTCAAAGCAGAGTGGGGAGGGGTGCCTAAAGTCAGCCCCTATTTAACCTGGACTTCAGCCATCCTTTGTCTTAGCCCTTTCACCAAAGTCCCACCCATCAGGATACTTTCCTATCCTTTCAATAAACTTTGTTCTTGCTTTACTCTTAACTCCTGGTCTGTGGCGTGAAATTGCTTGAACTCTTAGCTGCTTGTCTGGCGCCTTCAGTCATCCACTGTGTCAGGACACGAACTCAGGGAACAACAATCCACTCCAGTATCAATTTTAAGGGACAGGACTCTTCTCTTGAAGTTGAATGAAAGCATTTGAAAGATTTTAAGTGGAACTGAGGATAGTCTGATCAGATTTTGCATTTCAGGGACTGGTTCTGGAATCAGTTTGGAGAGCACTCCAAGGCAGGGTGTGCAGCCACAGTAAGTGGACAATATGGACAGTAGGGGAGGGATAGAAGAGGAAGGAAAATAGGTTTTGGTGGTGGAGCGGTTTACTGTCTCCAGAGCTGCCCAGCTTATAAAGCTTAGAGCCACAATTCACATCCTGTTTTTTCTTTTCTCAATGCTGGTTCCTTATGCATGGTAGGCAGACCCTCTACCTCTGAGCTAAACCCTTAGCCCCTGTTCTCTCTCTTTTTTGGGGACATGGAGTTTTCTTCTATTTTCTGTTCTAAACAATTTAGCATGGAAAGTTTCAAAACACAAAAAAGTGAGACACTAATGCTTCATTCCTACCCCTACCCACTTTCCTGGATTATTGTGAGACAAATCCTATTATTATTTCATCTGTAAATATTTCAGTATTTATTTCTGAAACTGAATTCTTAAAAAAATATCATGATCACAATATATTATACCATCTTTAAAAAATAACTCCCAAATGCCAAATACCAGATTTTCCTTAATCATTTTTATTTCTGTCCACAAGATGTTTTAAGATAATTTTTTGGTATGATTTGGTTGGTATGTCTCCAAAATGTTTCTCTAGCGATAATTCCTTTCTTATTTATTGAAGGAAGCAGGTCATTTTTCTCCTCATTTCCCTTATTCTGGATACTGGTGAATGTGTCCCACTGGTATAGTTTTAACATGTCCTAGTTTAGCAAGTCCCTTTTTCCTTGTATTTCCTGTAAATCAGTAGCTTAACTGAAAACAGAGGAAACAGATCAGTTCAGGTTTGATTTCTGTGAGGGAGTCCAGGAAGAGAGGGCTGGTATAGTTCATATGTATCACTGTGAACTTCCATCAGAAGTCATGTGATTTGGTTTTTCCTCTTTCTGCTATAGTCACAACATATTTCATCATTTCATTACTGACTTACAAATGATGGTAATTTAACATTACCTTTAATTCTATCAATCCTTAATTTATTGACTAGAATATCTCTATAAAGATAATAGGTTGTAATAGAAAGGACAAGTTAGTGGTTGTGGTATTAGTGTGTGTGTGTGTGTGTGTGTGTGTGTGTGTGTGTGTGTAGTACTAGGTGTTGAACTTAGGGTCACAGGCACCGAGCATCCTTATGTCATTTCTTTGATCAGAAACTTCTCATAGCTCCAGTGTCTACCAAATTATTTGTCTGGAGAGGATTAATCTTCTTAAGTATATTGCTCTAACTCACCTTTCTAAGTTCTATTTGTTACTTTTTAATTTGTCCTGACAAAGTTGCATTCCTTGCACATTTTCTTCCCTGGGATTTTTTTTTGGGGGAAGGATAGTAAAGAGTAAAGTGGATCTATATGACAGAAAGACTAGTATAGGTGACATGTTTTAGCCCATGTTCCATACAGAGGAAGGATTAAAATAGCTAACAACCATCTTATAGAAATGGTCATTAGTCCTCTGGGGTCACAGTACGTGCAATGAAGTGATGAATTCACATCCATCCCAAATAACTGACTATGGCAATTGGGTCTTTGTTGGGTACCACTGACTGTTCCTGCAGAAACAGGATCCAGCTCTGATGGTTTTCCACACTCCCTTATTATTAGCACAACTCAGTGTTGTTGAATTTGGTTTAATTCAGTGATTTAGTCATTGTATAAGGGAGAAATTCCTCAAAATGTTCTGGTATTTTAAGATGCATAGTTGATTACTAGTTGAAAAATATGTCTTCCTGTGATTTTGTTCCTATATAAATCCTGAAGCTTTTTTTTCTTTCTTTTTAAAAAAACTGTTCTGGGAATCAAACCAGTGCTTTACACAACCCAGATCTTCTGAAAATTAATGAATGAATGAAGTCTCAATGACACTCTTCTGTTGTGTTATAGAATATTTTGGAGAATAACAGGGCCTTTATAAATTGGGGTTTCATCTTGTTTTGGTGGGACTGGGGTTTGAATCAGGTCTTCATGCTTGCAAAGCAGGCACTCTGCCTCTTTAGCCACACCTCCAGTCCATTTTGTTCTCATTATTTTAGAGATGGTGGCTCAAACTGTTTGCCCAGACTGACCTCGAACCTCAACCCTCCTGATCTCAGCCTCCTGAGTAGCTAAGATTACAGATGTGAGCCACCTGTACCAGGCTTTGTTGTTGTTTTTAGAGACTGGCTCTTGCTATGTTGTAGCTGAGGCTGGCCTGGAACTCACCATGCAGCTGGGGTCTTGATCTTGCAGCCCTTCTGCCTCCACCTCCCTCCTGGCATTCACAATGCCTGCCCTCTATAGCTTGTTTATTGAGTTTTGAGAACCAAAGCTGTTTTTACTTTATTAATGTTCTTTTCTGTTCAGTCAGAGGTTTTAAATTTGAAGTCTGCAAATTGATCCCCTGAGTGTATGGAATTCAAGGGATGTGTAAACTTGTTTGGGGAAAAATTGCATCTTTCCATCAACCTAACTAAACTTTGGAATTATTTTCAACTGCAGATGTAGCTATCAAACCATAGCTGTGTTAGCAGTACCTTTGACCTTGTTACCAATAGAAATCACATACTTCATATACTGTTACAGCTATCTTGGCCACAGACCCGGAGTTAAAGGTAAAGCAAGCACAAAGTTTATTGAAAGGATAGCAAAGCACCCTAGTGGGTGGGAGTTAGTGAAAGGGCTTAGTCAAAGGATGACTGAGGTTCATGAGATTAAATAGTCATTGACTTTAGGCACTCCCCACCACACACACTCAATCTACTTTGAAGCTACAGCTATAGCTAACTTCTGGTCGAGCCTGACCATCTGGTTGCCCTCTCATCCCTATGGGAGAGGATAGTCTGTCCTGTCCTTGAAACCTGTCATGTATATTTTATGACTACTGCTCATTATCTCTGTGAGACCCCCTCTTCATCTATCTTGGAAAGATTTCTACACCTCGGAGCCTGTGTGGGAAGCTGGTTTCTCACATCTCCCTAAATGTTTTGCTTTTAAGCATGCCTTCCTGTCTCCTTTATCTAAAACAAAGTTACTTCTGCCATTTGTCCCTTTATATCCCCAGGATTATTTTTGTTGTTTGTTCCCAGAGACATTTCTGCCATTTTATTTCCCCTCACATTTGTTCCTTACAAAAGGACTTGAAAGAAAGCCATGAATCCATCATTTCTCTTTACAAAGATCCATTTCCCAGACTGAGAAATGAGCAGTCAGCCTTAAAGCCATGTCAATCAAAGATGCCCAAATTAGAAATACAGAAATGTTCAACAGAGGAAGACACCAGGTCATTTCTAGATTTCTTCTTACTTCCCTGGTCATTGAAGTCTTTTGTGTTCCAGGAAACTAGACATTGGTGGCTCGGTGTACAAGAGGTGTGAGAGAAGCTGGTGTTGGTGGAGGAGCAGGGGGCAGGAGGCAGCCTCCTGCCAATGTGATGCCTGCCCTTTCCCCTAGACCTGTGATTTATTGTAATTTGTGCTTTTCCAAAAGTTCTCAGCATTCCATGCTTGAATCTTAACCTCATCTTAAACTCAAATTCTATTTTTTTTTGGCTTGCTGTACTGGGGTTTGAACTTAGGGCCTTGCTCCACTAATTGGACCACAATGCCAGCCCAAAAGTTCTGTTTTAGTAAAAACATCTGTGCCATCCCTAAGCCACCCTTAGGTCACATGTCTAAAGAACAAAGCCACTGAGGCAGCAGTAATTCACTGCTGGAAGGCGACTGTCTTTCTTCTCTGCACCACTTGTTTCTGGCATGGAACATTCATCCTCGTGTCCTGGCCTCCAGAGTTTGGTCTACAGAATGAGTAATTCAAACTAGTGTCTTCCATGCCAACCTTAACCACACACTTACTGTATTATGACTGAGGAATTCACCAGGCTTTAATGGAGTGTTTAGAAAAGAGGCAGAATTAAACTACTTGAGCTTGCACAGAACTGAAAAGCAGCCAGTCATTCCACATGTGTGATTCTACATATTGATTTTCATTCTGGCTTCTTGGAAGGGAAGAATAAAACAGGAGCTTACTGGTGAATGTTCCAAGTACTTTCTTCTTTGTTCCCAGATGTGCCATTTGTGCCATAAAGATGTCAGTTTTCTGTTTCCTGGCCAAATATTGCTCAGAGATGCAGGTGCCTTTTGTTTGAACTCCCATGAGTCTCGGGATGGGTCAGCGCTACAGTTCAGCTTGTCAGCCAGTGTGTTCATTTGCAGTTTCTCTTCTGGAGATCAAAGCATATTAACCTCTTCAGTGCATTTCAGCATATAAAGAATGACCAAGTCAGAGGACAATGATTCTCAGTAGAAAGAGGAGCGGCTTTGCAGCATGTGAGCTCTGCCAAATCACATCCCTGAGACAATTCCTTATTTGAGAAATTTGAAGAAAATTCTACTAGCCTGGCTGGATTGTTGGAAGACTGCATTAGTTTGCCAGAGTTGCTGTTACAAAATTCCACAGATCACATGGCTTAAGCAGTTTGTTTCTTACAGATCTAGGAACTGCAAGCCAAGATCATTGTGCCAGCAGACTTAGTGTCTTCTAAGGGCTCTCTTTGCCTCTTTGCACATGGCCAGCTTCTGTAACTCCACTTATGGTCTGGGGTCTTTCCTCTGTTCCCACATGTCTAGGTCTAATTTCCTCTTAGAATGATACCAACAGATCAGATTAGGACCCACTCGAAAGATTTCATTTTAACTATTTTACTATTTAAGGAGTTTGTGATCAACCTGGGCCCCTGTCTCAGTAGTGTTAGTTCTCAAAGATCTCAGAGTGAAGACTTCTAAATATTCTTCTAAAAGTCAGATATATCCTTTTTGGTGAATTATGACTCCATTTTGAGTACTGGAGACTGAGGCACAATTTGGTCACTAAAAAAGACAAGGTTAAAGGCAGAGCTTTGTGATAACAAAGCCATGTGGTAACAGCTCACTTTCCCCCCTTGGTATAAAGAAAGAACTTGTGCTTTAAGGTCCTAAAGACATAACTTGAACTCCTGGTTCTACTGTTTGCTAATTATGTGAATTTAGGCACATTGCTTTACCTGGTCCATTATCTATATCATTTTGGGTTTATTTCATTGAGCCAGGGCCTTGCTATGTAGCTAATGCCGGTGTGGAACTCACTAAGTAGCCAGCTCACCTAGCTTAGCCACCTGAGTGCTTGTATTACGGGTGTGTGACACCATGCCTGGCTACATCATCTGTAAAATGGTGATAAGACTCTCTCAAATGGTCTGTTGCCACAATGGAATGCTGAGTTTGTGAAGTGCTTAGTAGTAGTTGGAAGAGGGAGACAAAATGTATTTGCTATTCATTTTTATCACTTCTGCCCATCAGTAATTGTGATTAACACTGTTTACCCCTTCTTGTCAAAGTGCTTTGACAACTAGCTTTGTGATGGTCTGGGAACTAAATGGTAACAAACCTCCCTCTTAGAGATTTCAGGAATCAATGGCTGAACAAAGCAGCAGTGGTCTTGAATGAGACAGCCCCAACAGATCCTTCTCTAATTCATATCAGACACCAGAGGCAAGCAATCTTCTAGGCAGTATGACCCATGTACTGCCCTCCTCATCACCTACTTCTGATTGCCCTTGTAGCAAAAGTCACAGACTGCTCATCCCAGAAAGCACTAACCAAAAGACAGCACAAGAAAGCAAACAGCATGCTGCTAAAGATTCTACTCAGTAAATGGGGAGGTACAGCACAGGGGAGGTAGCTGAGCACCTGCCTAGCAAGCACAAAGCCCTGAGTTCAAACCCCAGAACTGCCAAAAAAAAAAAGAGTATCCCCCCAGAAATAAGCATGACCAATCCACTGTGATGCAAGCTGCCTTGTTACATAGTCACAGCAGTTCTGCTCTGATGTGGCCTGCTCTGACATGGCCTACAGACTGCACAATCCATAAACTACTTCCTACTTGTCCATGGTAAAGTACCAAAACTGAGAGTAAGCAGTTACAAATTTTAACAGCAGACTGAGAGTAATTTTATGTCTACTGAGACTACAATCTAAATCTGATGCTTGCATTCTGTCATTTTTTTTCATTTTTCTAGTCATTGTATTTTATGAAAATACTGGTCCACAGCAACTAGGCCTGCAGGACAGACAGCTTAAGCACTGGAATATGGCCTTCAAATATCTTTAAATGTGAACATGTACCTTTCAAAAACTCCACTTAGGCCCTAGAACAGCCCATTCCAAAACAAAAAGCAATAAAACCCCTGGGTTTTGTTGTTCTTGTTTTGGTTTTTTGTTTGTTTGCATTTCATCTTCTAAGAGGACAAAATAATAGTTGTATTTTTTTTTATAAGAAATTTAGTGTGCCCACCCCAAGTTCATACCCCAGTACACCAAAAAAAGTAAGAAAAAATGTTGAAAATCAACTTCCAGCTTCCAGGTCCAAACTTTCTCATTGGAAGTGATCAATGTCCAAAAGGTTTCACTCATATGTTTCTGAAAACTGTAGATAAGATACACTACCCAGAGAGTGTCGTAATGGAAAAACCCCTATAACTCAGTCAAGAATCTAGATTCAAATCCTAGGTTTATCATCTAAAGCTTTTTGATATCAGGCATGTGATAATCTCACTGAGCCAGTGTAGTTCCCTTAACTACGAAATGCAGGGATTAGAATTATCTGCCTGATAATCATAAGACTTTATGAGATTCAAATGAGATCATGTCTATAGAAAGTGCCTCATTAAGAACAAAATGCAGAAAATGTACCCAATAGGATCAATATTTATGACCCCGTCTTCAAAGAATTGATCCTCTGAAAGGCAATGCTCCCTAAGATGGCAGAGTAACAAGTCACAGAATACTGACATCCTTTAAGTATTCTGTTAACCAAAGATCTACCATATTAGAAAGGGTTACCTTCAGGTTCTTCCCTGTGCCTGCTCTATTAAATATACATTCTTATGTGTGAGAAAATATAACTGTACCAGGAAAGGGCCACACTGAGCAACTTGGCTTATACTTTTCTTTAGGTATGTCAAATACCAGCACCGCTCAGACTGACATCTTCTAATGGGGTGGGGAGAGGAACAGGAGAAAGTACAGGGTAGAAATAAGTCTCTATAGATTAAGAGGCCATGCTAAAGTAGCCAAGAGATATTTCAATAGCACTTGTCCACCACCTGAAGATCAATTTCTTTTTCAAAACAGTTACAGTTGGCACAAGATCACTTTACTCCTTATATCTGAAAACATGCACAAACAAGTCAAGCTGTTTCACTTTCACCCCACCCCTTGGGGATTATAGGACTACAAATAAACAACACACCATCCTGAGGGAGTGGATCCAAATCTTTACTCCTAAAATGCAACATCCCAGGGACTAGGGGTGTAGCACACATGCACACACTCACTCCACAAACCCTTCCAGTGATTCCTGGGTTGATTTCAGTACAGTTTGTAATACATCTCTTAATTCAGAACTTGTTACTTTTGTCGGTGATCCAGGCAATAGTCCAAAACAAGAAAAGAATCAAGGCTAACTGTTGTTGATTTAGATTATAATACAAACAAAAAGCTTAAAATAGAAGGGTTGGTGGGCATACCTACCTAATTGCACTGTCAGCTGTCACCCTTTCTTCATTAGGGACAAGCCCAAACAAATGCAGGCCAACCTTGGTGCAGTTAGATGTGATCAGAAACAGTAAAGCAAATGCTGACTTTGGGGTTTCTTCTGAACTCTGAGGTAGTAAATACACATTTAATGAACTCGAGTCTCTGCCCAGGTTTCATGTGGGAGAGGGTCTCATGTGCCCTCACTACTATCTTGAATGTTCCGAGTCCTATTAAAGTCAAAAGTTTGGTCATGTAACCTGTGGCAGGACACGGGGGAGGAACCGTTTGGATCCCTTTCTGCCAGGCCCTCGTTTTGATGAAGCTGTGGTGACTCAAGGACTAGTTGCTGGGAGGAAGGAGGCAGGCCTCGCTCTCTGTCTGTGTTCCACAGAGGCTGTGCAATGTTTCTGAGAATGAAAGACAACAATTATCAGTGTCAACTACAATTTAAAAATTCATTTTCCAAATCTTAGTGACCTTTTAACCAAATCCTCAACAAAATAATGATGCTCAATATTCCTGAATGACAGCGATATCAAATGTATACTTGCCATTTCTTTAGCCACAATTATAAACCAAAAGCAAAATCAAACTGGAGCCAGTCTATCAAATTCTGCTCAAGAAACCTAATGAGTTAATTTCTGAAACGTTACTATGTATAATGTCCTTCACCTGTTATTTTAGTAACTCTCTGGCTTTAAAAGGTTAAAAACAGCTGGGTACCAGTGGCTCACATCTGAAGTCTAGGTACTTGGGAGTCTGAGCTTGGAGGCCTCTAACCTCTAAGCTTAGAGGTCAGCATAGGCAAATAGCTCAAGAGACCCCATCTCAATAACAGCTGGGTGCATTGATACACCCCTGTCATTTCAAGCTATGGACAAGGCTGAGACTGACTGGACTGTGGTTCCAGGCCAGTCTGGGCAAAAGTTCATGAGACCTCATCAATGAAAAAAGATGAGCCAGGTAACACACACTTGCTATCCCAGCTGCAGCGGGAAGCGTAAGATAGGATCAAGATTCTAGCTGACCTGGGCAAAAGGTGAGACCCAGCCTCCGAGACAACCAGGGTGAAAGGCTGGAGGTGTGGCTCAAGTAGGAGAGCACCTGTCTAGCAAGCAGAGACCTTGAGGTATTTTTTTTTTTTTAAATGATTGCATGTTTTTTTTTGCGATACTGGGTTGTGAACCCAGGGCCTTAGGTAAGTGCTCTACTACTTGAGCCAAGGCACAATCTTTTTTTGTATTTTTCTTTTGTCATGTTTCAGCTCAGTTGGCCTCAAACCCTGATCCTCCTACCTATGCCTCCCATGTCGCTGGGATCACAGGCTTGATCATACCCAGCTTATTTTGTTGAGATTGGGGTGGGGGGGTCTCACAAACTTTGTGCCCAGGTACCCTGGAACCTTGATCTTCCATATTTCCATCTTCTGAGCAGCTAGGATTATAGGCATGAGCCCCTACACCCAGGCATGACTGCATTTATAAGAAGTTCTGAGGTAGTGCTCATACTGATAGTCCCTAGCCCACACTTATGCATAGCAAGAATTGAGTACCCTAGATAAAGAAGGATATAGCACCATGCAGTCTTATTCTCCAACCTTACATTCAGACCAGATTCAAAATTAAGGAACTCCAGAGGGTTTGAATAGCTGGTGGAGTGCCTCAAGAGGTAGAACACCTGCCTAACAAGCATGAGGCCTGAGTTCAAACCCCAAAACTTCCCCCTAAAAGCACCAAAGACTTAAAAACCAAGATGCACTACACTTTGGTTCTTCTTAAGCCCTTTTGTGTAATTTTTCTAGAATATGGAAAATGGATTTCATGTTGGTGCATTCTTTCATGCACTCTGAATGCAGGGATAAGAGGTTAACTTCAATAACAGCCCTTTTCTCTGACCTCATCCTCTTTAGAAATCTTTAGATTTGTCTCTTAAGAACCACAGCACTCATGTGAAATCTCATGTTGAATCACTTACTCCTGCCAGAACCATCCCTGCAAGGACCACTACACACTATCCCTTCCTCTATAAACCTGAACTACTCCCTTTTACAGTGTTCTTTCCCTTCAGGCTGAAAAAGTAGCAGCTAATGGATGGACAGGGGGACAAATTCAGTAGTATCCTTCATGGTCTAGAAAGAACTTGTTTCACTGACCAGGTTGGTAGCAAAGGCACGATCTGCACAATACAGTATTTGTCTTTCTGGGCCATGCAGGATAGAGGACACTGTCCTAAGACAGCCTTCCCACTCATGGCCCAATCCTACCTATTCTTAGATCTCAAATCGCCATTACTTATGTAAAGATGGGAGAAAACATTACTTATATGAAACTTGTTTACAGCTTTTTATGAGGGGTAGAGGTGTGTTTCAAGTCAGAGAGCACCTGCTTAGAATTGTGAAGTCCTGAATCCAAACTAGTACTTTCAATAAAAAAGTTCCAGCATTAGATGGATGCTGGTGGCTCACATGTATAACCTTAAGCTACTTGGGAGGCTAAGATCAGGAGGACCAAAGTTTGAGGCCAGCCTGGGCAAATATTCTTGAGACCTCATCTTCAAATAACCAGAGCAAAATAGACTGGAGGTGTGGCTCAAGTGGTAGATCACCTGCTTTGCAAGCTTGAGAACTTGAGTTCACACCCCAGTCCCACCAAAAAAAAAAAAAAAGAAGAAAATGAAAACCCACAAAACTTTCTATGTGACCTCTGAATTTTCAGTAGTAGGATTTTGTTTATCCCCACAAAAGTTCCAGCACTTTCCATCTGGAGACTGTGTAGCTCAAATATGGAACAACCTCTGGCTCTAGTTCACACCAGTTAACAGGAGCAATTACTCCAGTACACCAACTTGTTTGCTTCCTGACAAATGAGAGTGCTACCTATAAGAGAGAAGAAAAAAACCAATTAGGTGAAAGTGAAAGCAACACAAGCCAAAAACTCAAACAAAATAAAAGCAGCCCTTACCACTGCTCATCTGTGTGTAGGGGAGTTTCTTCTCACTCACTCTTTCATGGCAGCTGGGAAAAGGAGACTGCTCTCTGTCTGCTGATGATATCAGGCTCTCCAGGACACTGGCTTCTTGAGGTGGATGTGACACAAATGTCTGGGTAACTGGACCACGAGGCTGGAGAGGGTCTGATCTAGAACATCCTCCTCAGTGATATAGGTGTAAGCACAGTATTCTCAGGTGCTTGAGTAAATGTTGGCATTGTGGGAACAATCTGAGCAGATCACCCGGGTAGCAGGGCCTCCTAATGACCACACAGCGAAAAGCCCAAACATTTTTCTATTAAGGAATTAGTTCTGCCAATCACCAATTTCCTTCAGTACATGCTATCATCTTCACCAGCATTTACAGCACTTACTTACAAATGAGGTTCAAGGTGTTTCTATGAATTGATTCATTTAATTATCACAGCATCTCTACATTGCACACTTTACGGACAGGGTGACCATAGCTCACAGAAGTAACTTGACTGAAGCAACACTGGCACAGGAAGAGATGAAATCTAAACCCAACCCCTCTGGCTCAGAACCCGATCTCCTGAATACTATGCTAAACCATCTCTGTCCAGCCTGAAGGGGCCAAGATCACATCCAGGGATTTAAGACAGAGCTGGCATTGTGACACAAGACACATGCCTGGCTTAAGCAAATCAAAGCAGAGAATTACAGTTATGATGACTGCACTCCGTGAGAGCCCATGTAGCTCTCCTAAGAAAAGAAGTTAATCAACAGTAACTGCTAAAAGTATTCCTAGTCAAGAGTCCTGCCTGACAAGTGTGTGGGAGGCAGAAGTGAATAAGGAGTGCCCTATTTTTCCACAGTTTTTAGCCATTCTATTTGTTTGGTAAATAGTATCACCTCGTGGTTTTATTTTCTGTTTTCCTGATAAAAAATTTGAATATATTATTATGTATCAGTATAATACTCATTTATTTTTAAGTAGTGTTCATAATAGTTACCTGTTTCAAACTGAACGCTATTTTGTCTTATTGTCAAATTGTGAGAATTCCTTACAAATTCTGAATGAGAGTCCTTTCTCAAATATTTTTGTCAGCTTCACATTACTACAATGAAATACCTGAAATGATTAACTCACAAGGAGAAAAAGTTTATCTAGCTCATGCTTCTGAAGTTCCAGTCAAAAACTGGACACAGAATGACTGAGAGGCCATGGACCCAAAATTCACAGTGACTTAAGGACCTTCCTCTTGGCCTCATCTCTCAAAGGTTCCATCACCTCCCAATAGTGCCATGTTAGTGACCAGTCTTTTTCTTCTTGAATGCTGGCCTCCTGTGTGGCAGCAACTACTCTGTCACTGCCCTTTACCTCCACCAGTCCCTAAATAGGACCAAAGCTTTAGCACATGGACATTTGGGGGACACTCCTACAATCCATACTATCATGTCTATGTGTTGAAGATATTTTTGTGTCAACTCATAATCCACCGTTTTGGCTTTGGTATTTCAATTATGTTTCTTTTTTTGGAATTTATTAAATTGCACATAAGAGTGTTTTATGAACAGCAATGAATCTTAATTAGAATACAGCTTACATTATATTTCAAGTTTTTGTTTCTTGCCTAATTTGTACATAATCAAACATTGCTATCTGGTTTTCAATAGCATTATAATTTAGTTATTATATTTTGCACATTATTGTTAACACTGAAAAATTCATGATTTGAGGTGGTTTTATATAAGGACATACATCGATCCAGTACTGTTTCTTAAAAAGATTATATTTTCTCTTTTGAATTGTGCTACTGTTTTTCAAAATTCAATCATAACTAAGCATGTTAGATATATATTTATCTTTTTCTTCCAGTAATCTATATTTCCATACTTTTGCCAGTGCCTTGTTTTAGAATTCTGTGTATTTTTACTTGTGATATTATGTATATATATATGCATGTGCTAATTGCATTTTACAACTGTTCGCTGTTAATATATAAGTTAATTTTTGTATTGAATAATATTCTTGGGCTACCTTAAATACACTGGATAAAAAGGCATTTTTTGAAATTCTTAGGCATTTGTCGTGAATACTACAGAATATTTTTCCTTTCTTTTTAACATATATGCCTTCCAGAAAAATGTTGACTAGAAGGTTTTTGTCTTATTTGTGTGCATATAGGAAAACATACCACTTTTCCCCATTAAATATACAATTAACTGAGTTTTATAGTTTGAGAGCATTTGTCACATCTTCCCTGTGATCTTCGTAGAAGTCCTGGGTGACTGTTGGAACTTTCACACTGCTTTGGAAGCACCATTGTTACTCAGCATGCAAGGGCCAGTGACACTATAAAACACCCATAATGCACCCACTGAATCATTTCTGGGGTCCTGCAAAAACAGAAATGGGATCTTTCTTTGAAAGAATGAAAAACATCAGTTTTAGGTAGAAAACTTCATCATCTTCTCAAGCTACTTTTCCCTTCAAGTAAATATATATTCTTGCAATATCTCCAAAATTTGATTCCCATGAAGCAAATATCCCTGTCTGTAATAAAAGTTGATTTTGAATCAGTTTTTCTTAACCATGGTTTTGATAATATATTTCTTTCAGTGGTTGGATTACCAATGATTACCCTCCCACAGTTCATAGACTGGCACTGGAAATAAACAAGACATACATGAAAGAAGACCGACAAGGGAATTGCAGAAACTCATCACGTTAACTATTAAAAAAAAAAAAGTAAACAATACATTAGGTTGTAGCATTGTAGCACTTAAACTATTTTCTATTGCCATAGTTTTATTTTAGATAAGTGATAAATGTAAGGAGAAATAGAGTTCTTCTAAAAATTTTCCTAGTTCAAATATAATTTGGTAAATATAGAAAGTGCACTACAGTTAATGGGAATATTTTCAGAATTTCCTGTGAAAAAAATTTTAATGAACACAGCAGTACTCTTGTAAGTACTTTACAAAAAAACCCCAGAAAATAAAAAGCTTACAAAAACTGAAGGGCATGCATTGAGAGACAACAAGAAGCAAGAAATATGAGCTGAATTTTAAAAAGTAATATACTCTATAGAACAGATGTTTGTTAGTTATTATCTGGGCAGAAAGTGAAAAGGCCTTTATCAAAATGTATATCTGCATTCAAAAAGCAAATAGGAATTGGAAGTGAATTGTTAAAAGCGTTAAAAATAAGAAAAAATTACAGGAGATGCAAATTAACTAATATTCTCCTAAACTGCTGTATATAGCTAGTAATGGGGATCCTAACATTAGAATATTATAATTTAATAGCTTCACTGACTATCAAAAAGAAGTATGAAATTTTGTCATTTGCAAGTAAATGGATGGAACTGGAAAACATCATCTTAAGTGAAATTAGCTGGGCTCAGAAATCTAAAAGCCACACATTCTTTATAATACTTGGAATATAGACCTAATATGAATGTAGAATGTTAGGAAGCACTGGTCACACTACGGGAGGTTGCTCAGAGGAGAGGGAGGGTGAAAGAAGGAAACTAAGAACTTGAATGTGGTTGATACACTCTCCATACAAGAATGAATACAGAAATCTTAACCCAGCTTCAACCACCTTAAAAAAGACTAGGATAGAATGAATGAAGAACAGTAAGGAGATAAATTATTGGGGGTTATAATACACATATACATGGAAATACCACAAGGGAACCCCCTGTGTCATTACCTTTATCTCAAACAGGCAAAAATGTCATTTTTCTCTTTTTTCTTCTACAAAATTGGAGAACAGGAGGGCAGAACAGGTCCTGGGGAGGTGGTCCCAGTGGGACGGGAAAGTGTTGGGCAAAGGCGGTAGGAGGGTGAATGTCATACAAAAATGCGTACACATGTATGTAAATGCAAAAATGATACCTACTGAAACGGTTCCAGGAGTCGGGGAGGGGGATAAGGAGAGCAGAGGAGGGGTGAATTCAAGGATGATGTATTTGAAACATTGTAAGAGCCTTTGTAAATGTACCCTCACCAACTACAATAATAAAGGGGAAAAAAAGAAGGAAGCAGAAGAGAAGTGAGACTGTCAGATGAGAACAGAAAAAAAAATCAGTGTTGAGGGCAGCAGGATTAAGGGAATATATAGAAGAGGGTGAGCTTATTTAAAGTACAATATGTGCATCTTTGGAAGGATCACAACAAAACTCCTATAAATGTGTGCTAATCCAACCTTTTTGAAAGGATTTTTATCTTGATTTTTACAGTACTGGTGTTTGAACTCAGGGCCTCAAGCTTGCAAAGCAGGAGCTTTACCACTTGAGACACTGCCAGCCCTAATCAAAACTTTTTATAAAATGAATGCTGAATTACTGATTGATTCTGTAAGGAAACATCCAAGTGTATTTATCCAAAGGGAGAGTGGATTTGAAGGACAGAGGAAACATATTTCACAGCAAACACTTTTTTGTTTCACTAAAAATAGACTGTTCTTTTCTACTTCATTCATCAAGGCTGTAATTTCTCTCTGCTTGCCATATTGAAGTAGTTAGAGATGTCAGCCAAAATGGGTGGAGGAAAGATACAGAAATGACTGGCTCCTGGATGATATTGTGGCCTCACATGTTACCACATGTAGTTAGAAAGCAACAAATTCCCATTTCAGATCACACTAACTAGCCACTAAATGTGGCCTCACATGTGACCAGATGTAGTTAGAAAACAATTTCAGATCACACTAAGTAGCAACTAAATATTCTGTGAAATTCCTGGTAAATGGTAGTATGAAAACATTCTTTGAGTAGTTTTGATTTGTATTCCCTGTTCCCTGTTGGCTTTGAGAGCTTTACAAACCCCTGCCATTCAGCCTTAACAGATGTCTTAAACCCCCAGGGAATTTCAAGAGCCTCATAAACTATTACTGTCCTGTAAAAATTAAAATACTTGGTATTGCTAACAGGTTTTCCTTCTATTTTATTGATACTTGCCTCAAAGCTTTTGGAGGACAAAGATGGATAGATAGAAGGATGAAGATAGATGGATAGATGATAGAGAGATGAAGAGAGAGAGATGGATAGATAGAAAATAGACAAGCTACATACCCACATTCCATTCTTGTCAATAAATACCTGAATAGACAAAGAAATATATATAAATATATGTTTACATATATATTGTGTATCTCAAAACTAGTATGAATTACATCTGAGTTTAGTTAGCAATGCCAAAATAAAGGTCTTGAATTTGACATGGTAACTTATCTTTGAATCACATGCCTACAACACAATATGGAGTACTTTAAATATCCCAAAAGCAAAATCAAAATTACAAAACAAATAAAATGACATACATATAAATAAAGCAAAAAGTATATTCAAGGCCTTCTCTGATGAATAAATGAATGACTCAACACAGTAGACAGTGCTTAATTAGTTAATTAGTCATCTTCCAATTCTCATTGCATGTCAGGAAATTCTTTTGCATAAATAATCACATGCATACAGATTGCTAGGAAACTCTTTTTGACCTCTGTGTATTTGTGGCAAGGGAACTTATTTTAACAAATTTATCTAATTATTCAATGTCTGTGCCAGTTATGCTCTTATACAAATCAATAAGTCTCCTAAGCTAACATATAAAAATATTGTTAAGCACAAAATCTGAAGTTTATAGGGATAATTTTTAAATAGTTCAATAAAGGAAGAAGTTTTAAGTAATTAAGAAGATTATTGCTTTTATATTAAAGGTAACAGAGATTGCTATCTATGTGTTTGAAGGATGTACCAATTTATAACCAAAAGTTATTGATGAAAACATAAAAACTGAAATTCAATAAAACTCTTTTCTTCAAATATATGGTACAATTTTAAGTGGGATTTGGAGTTTAAAGAAAATGACCTACACAAAATACTTATTTAAAGTCATAGCTGTATCGACTCAGCCTGTGACTGAGAGAAAGGAGTCTAGCTGTGTGGTGCTTGTGATTGGTGCATATGAGAGGCCTGTGATTAGGTGGTACTGCACATGTTGATCGGTGGAATTGAAAACTTTGAAGCAGCATACCATGCCCTTCTTCTTCAGGCCTATTTTCATTGCATTCCAGTCTGGGATGCTTCTTATCCATGTGACCCCACCCCCATCCTGTACTGCAACACCAGGCCGCAATAATGCCTCCCCTGAATGGTATTTCACTAATTACTAGTGATCTTTATCATGGATAGACCTGTCTGAGCTGAACACCAAGAACAAATTCAACCCTGTAGTTCCACCTCCAGGACCTGGTAGTAGAAACTGGACAATTGTAGGGCCCCTTCAGCTCACTCTGAAGCTAGGAGGCAGCTGAAGAGCTCCAGTGAATGCCCAGGATGAGACTTCACATGCAGAGTCAATGGCGACTACAGAACTGCTCAGAAGGTGAAAAGCAGTAGAGAGCTAAGACTATGGAAGGCAATAAATAGGCTACAAGGAGCTGACACTGTGGAAGGAGAGAGACTGCAAAGAGCACATGGAAGAACTGTAGATCCCAGTTTCTGGAAGTGTTCCAGAGAGCTGGCAAGGGCTAAAGGGCAAGGGTCCTGACACTCAGAGTTGGGACCTGCAACAGCAGGTGACAGGTGCAGGCCCACTGGTTTGGAAGCTCAGAGTTTGCCCTGACCAGAGTACTTAGAGCTGTAAGTCTAATTTTCACAGCTTGGAGCCATACGTCTCTAGTTGTCAGAGCTCAGAGCTATAAGACTGTGAGGATTACAAGCTAGCTCATAAACCTCTGATGCTCAGGAGTTCAGGAATGCCGACTCTGAGGAAGCTGCCTCTTGCCTATTTGTGATTTCTACTAAAAAAGAACATAAGAACCCCAGCCAACCATTTGTGCCTCTATGACCTCTTTCACAGGTCAACTAATAAAAACTCTGAAGCCCTTTGTTTCAGTAGAGTTGAACTCAAGAAGTTATGACTTCTTTCTTTTTATTGAAATAAACAAAAGTTGGCAGCTAGACTTCGTCCAATTCAAGTTTCCTCGTGACAGAAATTGTAGGTAAAATCTGGCAGGTGTCTGTTTCATAATTCAATTGTGAGGGACTTTTTTTTTTAAAAGAAAGTTTAATCAATTTTAATAAGTATTTCTTATTAAGTCAGATTAGGTAAGAAATAATCATTAGATTTAAGAACTCAGAGATAATTGATGACGTTTGGTGGAGAAGGTCACAAGGAAAATATATTAAAGTGGAATTAGTAGAAGTGGGGAAAGAAAAACTTGGAGAAAAGAGATTATAGCTAATGCTAGCAGAAAGATGGTGCAGAAGCTGCAAAAGAAAATTGAATAAAAAACCAGCCCTATTTTAAAGATGGTAAAAAGAAGACTGGTTGAAAAAAAGGCAAATTGCAGACAAAGTCAATGATGAAGACAAGACAAACTTATTTTGGAGCAACTCAGGTCAGTGATGTAGGATGGAAAGAAGGAATGTGATCTCACTGAATCTCACCTTTGTGACTTCAGTTTTCTCAGTGGAGAAAGAATGAAGACTGCCACCAGACGGTGAGGAATAGGAAAGAAGTGTGGGAGAGGCAAGTGGGAAAATACACTGCAAGCAGGAGAGACTGGGTTAGGGGATGCCAGCATCACTGTTCCAAAGCAGTCAGGGCCCATTCGAGATGGCAATCCTGTGTTTCAAGTTTGTCTGCAGTCATACTCAGCAGCACTGTTGCAGGCACGGAGTAGGTGAAAAATTGGATGTAACGAAGATGGTGTTTTATCACATGTGTGGGGAACTAAGATGAGGCAAGGGGGCTGTTGCATCTGAGAATTCATCAAGTCCTGAGAACTCAAGGTTTGAGGGGTAGTGGCAAGCGTCAGGTCCCTGAATTAAAGAATCCAGTGAAAAA
This sequence comes from Castor canadensis, assembly GCF_047511655.1. NCBI lineage: Eukaryota > Metazoa > Chordata > Mammalia > Rodentia > Castoridae > Castor > Castor canadensis. Next base: position 110,768,162 of record NC_133397.1, on the reverse strand, counting down.
CTAAAGATTGTTAAAGCTGAGGTATTGAAATGAAGAGATAATGAATGGACAGTGAGAAATTTACAACTGAACTTAGGGAGGGATGCAGTATTGGTAATGAAGGGACAGTGACAACAGGAATGAGAAGCTGAAGAAGGATAGAGGTAAAATCATAACAAGAAGCTTAAGAAACAGAATCTTATACTTTAAATATTTCACCTATATGAATCTGGAGGAATAAAAAAATTAGAAACTGACCATAAACTAGGGTCAGTTTTTACTAATAAATAATTTTGCTTTCATTTTACAAAAGTAAAACTGCAGTTTATCCAGCATCTAAATAATAATCTTTGTGACACATTGCAAACTATTTTACTGTTAGTAATACAATTCTTCACTGAAAAAAAATGTAGATGAAGACTTTGAAAAATCATTCTGTGTACTAACAATGCAAAAAGCTAATGTGGGAAATATTAATAGTATTTGAGATATACTCTTTTTTTGTGGTGCTGGGGCTTGAACTCAGGACCTACATCTTGAGCCACTCCACCAGCCCCCATTTTTTGTGATGGTTTTTTCCCAGATATGGTCTCATATCTTTGCTTGAGCTGGCTTTGAATCGCAATCCTCCTGATCTCTGCCTCCTGAGTAGCCAGGATTACAGATGTGAGCTACCAGCACCCGGCTTGAGATATATTCTTAATTGATATATTCTTAATTTGTATATTCTTATTATACAAATGTTTTGCAGAATTTTTAAGCTTATGAATTATAAAATAATACATGAATTTAGTCAAAATTAAAATAATTTACAAAGAATAAATTTTTGTGTATGTAGTCCTTTAATTAACAATTAAGAAAATTTAATTTAAAATTAATATTTGTTCCAATTCAAGCAAACCATGGGCACATTACATCAGTTAGCACATGGTTGGGGTAAAATGATGTATTAGTGGGAGCTTTATCAAGTGTGTTCAGTGTTGGTACTTGGAGGAATAAAATATACATGTATTACAATGAACACACAATACACATTTTAATTTTGAAATGAATTTAGAGCACTTAAAAACATAATTGAAAGGTTTTTAAAAAAACAGAAGCATACCAATTTAAAGTGGGTTTCAAGTGTGCATTATTCATATTTGTGGGTTATAATAACAAAAGAGAAATTGAATATTGTGAAGTTAGATTACTAATATATAGTGTCAGTCATGAGATTCTTAATTAGTTGTATATATTAAACACTTTCATAAATTTAGTTATTTTTAAGTACTTATTACCAAATTCATTGAAAATATGTTGTTAAAAAGTCTACAAGATATTTTGATTGATAAACAATGGCTATATATAATATAAAAAGTTCAATTTCTGGTTTTGACATCAGTGAGTTTTTTGAACATGTTTCCAGGCAGAAAGTTTATTCATGAAGATGGTGGACTGGCAGAGACCATTTTATATAATTGATGCCTTTGAGCTCCAAGGTTCTAGGAACAGCTTAAATATGATTGAACTTCTGGTGTGCTTGAATGGGTTTGAAAATAGTTTCAAAGAAACACTAATTTTGATCTTTGTTAACAGTATCAGCAATCCATTATAAATAATTGTCCTCAAAGCTATCCAAATTCTAAGATGTTAGAAATTAGCAATATTTGAAAATTTGAAGACTTTTTAGTCTTTTCTCATGTAGAATATTATGAAATAAATTCTCAGTTATTGTTGTCTAGAGTCATAGCAATGCATCAGACATAAAGGTATTTTCAGGTAAAGGAAATAACAAACTTCATTCATAGGGCCTCTGTGTATGTGAGGAGTATATATTTAAAATGGCTACGTACTTTCTTAATTTTTGTAAAAGAGAGTTTACTTATAGGTATGCAGTCTTAATATCATTGAACTTGATATATATATGCATATGTATGTACATATATATATACTGATATTTCATATTTTTAACAATGAATACACATAACTCACTCTTCATTTTGTGTACTATGAGTCAAATTTCATCAAATCACATTTTCATCCTCCATACCTGGACCAAATCTTATTATAAACTCTTTTAAGAAAAAACAAGAAAAATAATGAGCTTTGGGTTTTCTTAGCTATTTAAACTGCAAAACATGTTAATGTTGTTAATTGCTTAAGTAAAAACAAATATGAGGTTATAGGAAATGAAATCAAATAGCTCCTGTGTACAATACCATCCCCACAGATTTTCATATGCACTCTTGTTGAGCTCTATTGCTTTTAACTGAAAAGCAATTTTATAGTTGAAGCCTTAGTTTTAGTTTCTGACATCTAAGAGTTCACAAGCACTTTATTTAAAGTTTTCAAAAGCAATATAAATCATCACAAAAATGGTTTACTAGAACATGGGTTTCTTTCTAGAACAAAATCTTGGACAGGAATCTTAAAAACCTGTCAATATTTTCCAGAATATATTGTATAACTATTACTTATAATGACATAGATTATATAATGTCACTGTAAGAAATAGCATTGTAAAAAATAATACTTTGAAGATAATGAAATAAACTAGGAATGATTCATTCTGCTTCACTATTTATAATAATTTGGGTTCATCACTTCATTAAAACACATAGTAAACATTAAAATTTCCAGCTTTATTGAATTTTGAAGAAATAATTAGAAAGACTTACTGAACCTCACACACTGTAGATATTTTGAGAAATTAGAAACTTCACATATTTTCAGTGAAGATTCTGTCATTTTTCTAATATGGATAAACCTAGAGAACATAGTGTTTAAAGAAATTAGCAAGATGCAGAAAGATGTATACTGCATGATCTCATATATGGAATCCAAAACAGTCAACTCATAGGAACAGAGTAGAGGTGATTATGAGAATAAGAGGATGGAGAAAAGGGGGAGGTGTTGATCAGAGTCTATAAACTTACAATTATAAGCTGAAAAATTCCATAGAAGTACTGTACAATGCAATAGCTATAGTTAATAATGTATTTTGTACTTCAGATTTCCTTAGATAATATTCTTACCAGAGAGAGAGAGAGAGAGAGAGAGAGAGAGAGAGAGAGAGAGAGAGAGAAGGTAAAAGAGTAATTATGGAACGTGATGGATATGTTAATGTTAATTGACTGTTGTAATCATTTCATGATGTGTATGGGTAGCAAAACATCACATATACCTTGGGTAGGTATAATACAATTTGCATATGTCAATTGCACCTCCAGAAAGCTGAAAAAATGGAAACACTATGTAACAATGATGTGAAATTGTACAGCATTACTATCTTTATTCTTCTTTCTAATATCAAATGTACCCTAGAACTCTATGCAGACCATTTTTATGCAACTAATATTCAATTCCATTTGTATTATATTACATTTGTAAATCATCTCTTGTTGATACAATGTCAGTTTGATTTCAGATATTTTGGTATTATATGCAGTGTTGCAGCAAACATCGTCACACTTTTAAAATGGTCATTCTTTGGTAATAATAGCCATCTAATAAACTTAAGCAAAAACTGTACACTTAAAAGTTGATTGATGTTAAATTGCTCTCTAAAATATTTTATTAGTTATACTTCCTCAGATATGATATGGGGATGTTTTTCTAATTCTTACCATGTCATTCTTAAAAATGAAAATGTTTTGTTTATTAATATCTTTAACTACTAATGAATGCAGCATGTTTTCCAATGCTCATTTTTATTTATTTTTCATTATTAATGAAATCTCTGTAACTTTTATGTTTTTAAAAACTAAGTTGTTCGTTTATTTTTACTGTGTTAAGATATCTTTGTAAGTTAATTGTTCTTTTGTCATATTTGTCTGAAGTGTTTGTTTTTATTTCATAGATGATTTTTAAATTATTTTTATTGATATTATTTAATTATACACCTATGGCTTTTGCAGTTTCTTCACATTTTTAAATTGTCATTGGTAATTTCTGTTTTCTAGATTTGTTTTGAGATAAAATTCACTTATATATTACACAAGTAGAATATAAATTATTCTGTTCATTTTCAATAGCAGTAATACTTAGATTGATTCCTACTATACTGGTTATGAAACTTGGTCATGGAATGGATAGAGCTTCAAGTTCCTTTTACTAAGTAAAATTTGAAAATAAAAAGTAGCTTCTCTTTGTTATTTGTCCCCTATCTCTGCCTCTCTGTTCCTCTTGTGCTTTCTCTGTGTCTCTGTAGCGCTCTCTTTCTCTGTACATATACATGCATATATACATGTATATATATTTGTATATACACATATATACACAAGCATATGTACATATGTGTAAAATAGAGAAGAAACATGTCAAGACATCTTATATTCTATTACTTGTTTTACCTGTAAACTAAAATGTAGAACCTGTTTTGTATAACAAGAATTAGGTTTATATTTCCTCAATTTTGTAATGACTAACAACACAACTTTCAGTTTTTCTAACCATTTCACCATAAATATATTTCATTTTTAAAGTTCAGATATCCTGAAAAGTTTAAACATGTAGGCTTCTGAGTATATTTTCTTTTCTTAAAATTATTACTTATAAAGCATTAATTGTTACCAGGTTTACTGTAAGAACTTCTGTAAAATTACTTTTCTTCATTTGTATGAATAGAAAGAGTAGACTTTAAAATTATTATACTAATTTGTTTCATATAATTGTAGTATTTAAATCAGACCAGTGAATTTTCAAGCTAATTTTATCCACATAAAATTATGTAAACATTTTTGTTGGCACTCTAATAATATGTATTTTGTATGCTATATATTTGAATAAAAATTTATATAAATTAAGACCTTCCCTTTAATCTTCTCACTTCCTAATTCACAGCCTTCCTGACCTTATACCTCCACAACAAGGATTGTGTTCTTAACCGCTTACTCATGTTTTTATTCATGATTTTCTGTTAAGATGTTAAAAATTCCTTCCCTTTTCTCATGACTAGTAAATGATGCTAGAGAAAATTATATGCACATATTATGAATAAAGATTTTAAATTTTCATTTGTCTTCTAATTATGACTCAATTCTTATTTTTTCTAAGTTTTCTTTCTGATTTTCTTCCATAGGTATTGTTTTGTATATATAAACCAATCTGAGTTGAACTCTATGGTAACAGTTTTTATCATGTAAAAATTGCTTGTTTATAAATCTCAATCAGCTTAGATGCCAAGTTACACAAATGCAAAACCATGACATATTTACTTTAAAAGATACTAAATTATGTTTGGATACAAGTTCCGTTATTTGTGTTTACTTTGTTTTTAGCTAAGATGAAACAATACTGTATTCCTTTAAGAAATAAAATCAGTGAATGAATAAAACCAAGACAAAAATAAAACCACCAAAAACTATAATGGGAGCGTTTTGGAACAGCCAAGATTAAAAAATGCACTGAAGAACCAAATCTTACAAGCCCCCAACCAGACCTGATTTAAAGATCTCAGATAAGTAAATGAATACTCCCTTCTCAATCCTGGCATTTACAACTGGTCTGAAACTTAGTGTGTTGAATTCATATTCCATACTAATGGGGAGGAAAATAAAACAAAAAAATAATAATCACAGAGCAACATAAATTTATACTTTGAAATTGTCCCTACCTGTATGTTATTGGTACATTGGAGAAAGAGGAGGCAGAGGCACTTTCTCTCATGAGGGTAATTCCCAGAGAACATGAGGTTGGAATTCGACAGGCAGCCAAACCCAGATGTACTTAGTGCATTTGGATGCCAGGGGATCCCAGTGTTTGCTCTGTGGATTATTAATTATAATACTGATCATAATTTATTGAGCACATTGTGCCAGATGACACTTTGGAAACAATATCCTCTTTAATCCCCAAAGAAGCCCTGCAAGGTAAATTGGATTATAGTAATCCTCATTTTTTAGGTAATGGATCTAAGGCTTTTCGTACTGTGCTAATATAGTCCCATGTGTATCATTCTCCCTCTGTTTTCCTATTCATAATGAATACTTGCATGTTTATTTTGATGCATTGCAATTGATCTGCTTTGAATTATACCACTCTGATGAGTAAAACACTAATACAATGTTTGAAGAAAACTATGTGGACAAGTTTTAAAGAGCACTTTCTCTTGTTCTTTATAATGAAAAAATTTGCAACTTAACTTGCAATGTTTTTAATAATTAAATAATAGAAAATAATGTTATATTCAGTCTTAGTCAATATATCATTTTTAATATATATCTTCATCTATGGTTAGGCATATATATGTGTGTGTATGTGTACACCTATATATATAAATATTTGCTTTGCTGTTATTCCTACATTGTTACCCATATATAGGTGTATTAAGATTTATAATTATATCTATTAATAACATTGCAAAAATACAGAGCTTCACTGCTTTATTTCTGAGTCAAAAATTGCAAATATAGTAGGACAGTACTTGAAGAACATTGAATTAATATTATCATAAAGCAAGACTTTTTAGGCCAATCTATATTGCTATCTTATATGGTAATGTAAAGTATTTGTCAACAGTAAATTTGTGTCCAAAATTGCATGTAATATCAAAAATATTTTGATGTCTGTTTTTCAAAAATGATGTATGTCCGGGGAGGGTTATTTTGGATTCTTAATTTAGGAAATAAAGAATGATAGTTAAAAATATGTACATAACAACTATGAAATAATGGATGCTTTTTATATTATTATTTAATTTTTCATTTCTATAAATAATAGGCTTTGAATAGAAGTAGTTCTTGAAGAGTTATTGCAAAAAGCAATTGCCTCCTGAAGCCCATGTTTTAAAAAGCAAAAGTGTGCCCTGGTCAAAAACTATGAGTTAACCTCACTGTGAATATTAGCAAAATAACAGATTCTTCAATTGATGAACCTGATAGTTAGTTTTGCATGTAAACTTTATTAGGTAAGGAGATAGTTGCTAAACCATTATTTCTCAGTGTGTTTTTGAGGATGATTCTGGAAGATATCAGCATTTGAACTGGTAGAATAAGCAAAAGGGGTCACCCATATGAATGCAGTTGGACTATAGTAGACCAAAAACTCAAGGAAAGGGTGAGTAGACTCCTGGGTTGAGGAGGACATCCTAAGATATGTAAAAATATACTTAATCTTTATAGCCCAGTATCGTGCTCATGTGAGCCTAAAGAGCTCTGGTTTTCCCAAAGTGGGGAAAATACTAAGTGTATGTGAGTTGCTCTCAGATTTTCTTCTATGACACCTAAGTATGCATTCTCAATATGATTTCTTGCCTTTGAGTGTCAACAGAACCTGTGAGTTGAATTTGATCAGTAGAATATGGTAGAGCTCATGGGATGTCATCTTTGGTTCTATTGTTTTACACAGAACTCTGTCTTACTAACCAACTTGGTTTAGAGTCTCTCTCCTCTCCTCACTGCCCCTACTCCACAGCTGACTTTGAAGAATCTAGCTGCTATGAATTCTTCAGCAGTAAGGAAATGAATTCGGCCAATAACCTGATTGAGTTGGAATTGGACCCTTTCCCCATCAAGCCATTGAATAAAAATATAGTCCTAATTGGTGCTGTGATTGTGGCCTTGTAGAGGGCTCAGTTAAACCACAGCCAGATTGCTGACCCATATGGTGTGTGAGATAAAATATATGTGATATATGTGATGTTTAAAAATGCTAAGTTTGTGATATAGCAATCTACAGCTACCACATGGATATATGGCAAAATCACAAATACAAAAGAAACAGCAATTCAGGAGAAAAAAATCATCAGGAGATCAAATCATCATAGCAGTAAGTAAACAAATTATTACACAATAGCCAAGTTTATGAAATTTCTCTTCTCAGAGCAAGTCAAGAGTCAGAAATTTTAAGAGCATTAAGATGAAACCATTTGATTTCAGCAAATTTGAGGGAACACAGTGCTAAGTATGTATATTATGGCAAAATACTAGCTCTCAAACATTAATGCTATAATTATTTTCTTTGTGTAAATCAAGTAAATTTAATATCCAGTTTAGCAAAAGACTTGATCTATGGCAATAGAATTAAGTAAAATTAAGTTAAAGTATTAAGAAAAAATCTGTACTTAAAAATTAAAACTGTATTAGAAAATATTTTGTGCATGGAAATAATTGCCATCATGTGATGAAGCTGTATTTCATCTATATCAAAAGTTCAAATGTCAAGAACAATAAAATGGCAGAATCATCATTATTCAACAACTAAAGAAACTGAGGACAAGAAAGTTATCAAACAGCTTATCTAAGGTCAGACAATTAGTAATCGGTGGTTAATTAAAATATGAAGCTGATTGTCTCTTTACAAAGGCTGCCTCTTTGTTTTGTTTACATATCACGCACCCAATTGTTTATCCTAAGTTTTTGTAGCTCTGAGTATTTCTAAACTTTGAAGCAATAACATAAAAAGTATGATACAATTCATGTTTTGTAATATAAATATGTTATAATGTAATTATATGCTTTTTATGACATTCATATGTGTTCTTCATGATGCAATTCATATTTTCTAAATAAAATGAATTAAAACATGCTCCATACAAGGCAAAATACATTTAGCCTAACATTAAGATAATTATCACATAGCATTTTATCATAAATAGCCTACTGTAAAATTTTTAGCATATATTGATGGAGGATATTTAAAGGTTCTATTGAATCTAAACTATGGTAACAGAAAATAAAAGCAATTTATTTAACACAATACACAGAACTTAAATATGGACCTAAATGGTTTTATCTTTAATCATATTTACTTTCTGCATATTCAATAATCTGACTTGTGTGCTATTTTGTCTAACAAAGTTTTTTTGTAATATTTTACTATTTTTTCATATTGTTGGATACACTCTTGCCTACTTACCTGAACATTAATATTAAATTTTTTTGCCATATAAAATTTAAAATATTTAATCTAAATTGATCCTTATGTTTTGTTGAAAAAATTCAATTTTATGATAGAAGACAAAACATTTTTGATAAAGCACATACATATTTATCAGTAATTTAAATTACTTCTATTTGCATGTTTGGTCATTCATTGTTGATATTATGGTCAGATTGTTTTATCTACATGTTTCTATATGTGAGTATGCCTAAGAAAGAAAATCTTTTGTGAAAACTTATATCCAATCTTATTTCTTTAGGAAAGGCTTTGATCACAAAACACCTACTACATAGAGATAGAGTTGGCCACAACACTTCTGGGGAAACATTTTTCTAGGTATCTGTATGATAGCTACTTTTATTTCTAAAATATTTGTAGAAAATTGTAAATCTTTTTAATCATAGCACATTCTTTATGCCTAATCTAATGTAGAAATATATAAGACAGTTTTGCTCTTATGTGCATTGAAACTATACACATTCTTATTAGGTGACATCTAATGAAGGTCATCCCTGTAATTAGGCATGAAATATGTTGTGCGAGGGTAAACCTTTCAGAATATTAATGATAAAAATATAATGCAAGACATTTTCCAAATTTTCTACAAATAGCATTATGTTGAAAATTAATCTGAATATGTCACAGCAACATTCCTATAGTACAACAAAATTTTTGAATCGTGTTGGAATTGAAAAAATAGAATAACTCACTCATAAAATATAGGATTTCATTATTGTGTAAAGTATATCTAAGCAGCATGATTAAATCAGCATACAGAATATTTAGAATAACAAGTCATATCACACCTTTATTTGCTTTATTAAAGGACATTATAACTTTTCTGAGTTTTGCCATATTTGGGCTTCCCCTCTGAAAATAAGATTTCAAGGTTCAATATAATTATTATAACAAATTGACTGGAATTAAACTTTACATCATATTTTAAGGGAAAAGTAAAAGAACTGGGAAAGGTATGGATGGTCACTATGCATAGTTACAGAAAAATAAGACTAATTTCACAAGTGTCATTATGCCTACAGGATGATAAAATTGAGGTACATGCAAATTTTTCTTAATTCTACTGATTTAACCTTAGTTTTGTTATTTACTGATCAGAACTATTTTTAACAACAATCAACACTTGATCTGTATATAGGCCATTGATATTTGCCGTTTAATTGTGTTTACATTGTAGTCTTTATCAATGAGACAATTCTCTTCTCATTGGGGCAAAGGGAACAACAGGATACTTTGATTTGCTATATTTTTTTAATTGTCAAATATGAGTTTTATTAAGAACCATGGAGCTCAGGATTGACATCAGAGCACAACAGGTGAGTTCTGACATCTTAATGTAAAATTATATATTATACATTGGCCATACTGATCTCCTACTCAGAGGTAAAGGGAGGGCTTTCAAAGACACCAAAGAGAGAACTTCAAGGTACCATGATATTGTTTTTTAAATTAATTAATTAATTAATTAATTAATTAATCAATTATTTTGTTCATTTATTCACATGTGCATACATTGTTTGGGTCATTTGTCCACCCTTTTCCCATCCCCACCCTACCCCCTTCCCCCCTCAGCTCCAGGCAGGTCCCCTTCTGCCCTTATCACTGATTTTGTTGAAGAAAGGACATGAGCATAATAAGAAAGACAAAGCATTTTTGCTAGTTGAGTTAAGGGTAGCTATACAGAGAGATTTCTACTATCGCTTTCATGTACCCATGTGTTACGACACGTTGATTCATCTCTGACTATCTTTACATTGGTCCCCGATCCCCTACTCATGATAACCTCTGTCGCTTTAAGGTTTCTGTATTAGTTCCTCTGGAGTGGGGACATCAAACACTTTCATGGTTTGGGTTTTCTACCTATTCCTATATCTCCCGTATGTGCTCTCCCCTTGTCTTGTGATCCAAATCCAACCACATTGCTGCATTTGTCCTAGATCTAAAGTCTGCATATGAGGGAGAACATACGATTTTTGGTCTCCTGAGCCTGGCTGACCTCGCTCAGAATGATGTTCTCCAGTTCCATCCATTTACCTGGAAATGATAAGATGTCATTCTTCTTCATGGCTGAGTAAAATTCCATTGTGTACAAGTACCACATTTTCTTGATCCATTCATCAATAGTGGGGCATCTTGGTTGTTTCCATAACTTGGCTATTGTGAATAGTGCTGCAATAAACATGGGTGTGCAGGTGCCTCTGGAGTAACCTGTGTTGCATTCCTATGGGTATATCTCCAGGAGTGGGATTGCTGGATATATGGAAGTTCTATGTTTAGATTTTTAAGAAGTCTCCAAATTTTTTTCCAGACTGGTTGCACCAGCTTGCAGTCACAACAGCAGTGGATTAGGGTTCCATTTTTCCCACATCCTTGCCAACACTTGTTGTTGGTGCTGTTTTTGATGATGGCTATTCTAACAGGGGTGAGGTGGAATCTTAGTGTGGTTTTGATTTGCATTTCCTTTATGACCAGAGATGGTGAGCTTTTTTTCATGTGTTTTTTGGCCATTTGAATTTCTTCTTTTGAAAAATTTCTGTTTAGTTCAGTTGCCCATTTCTTTCTTTTTTTTTTATTCATATGTGCATACAAGGCTTGGTTCATTTCTCCCCCCTGCCCCCACCCCCTCCCTTACCACCCACTCCGCCCCCTCCCTCTCCCCCCCTCAATACCCAGCAGAAACTATTTTGCCCTTATTTCTAATTTTGTTGTAGAGAGAGTATAAGCAATAATAGGAAGGAACAAGGGGTTTTGCTGGTTGAGATAAGGATAGCTATACAGGGCATTGACTCACATTGATTTCCTGTGCATGGGTGTTACCTTCTAGGTTAATTCTTTTTGATCTAACCTTTTCTCTAGTACCTGTTCCCCTTTTCCTATTGGCCTCAGTTGCTTTAAGGTATCTGCTTTAGTTTCTCTGCATTAAGGGCAACAAATGCTAGCTAGTTTTTTAGGTGTCTTACCTATCCTCACCCCTCCCTTGTGTGCTCTCGCTTTTATCATGTGCTCATAGTCCAATCCCCTTGTTGTGTTTGCCCTTGATCTAATGTCCACATATGAGGGAGAACATACGATTTTTGGTTTTTTGAGCCAGGCTAACCTCACTCAGAATGATGTTCTCCAATTCCATCCATTTACCAGCGAATGATAACATTTCGTTCTTCTTCATGGCTGCATAAAATTCCATTGTGTATAGATACCACATTTTCTTAATCCATTCGTCAGTGGTGGGGCATCTTGGCTGTTTCCATAACTTGCAGTTGCCCATTTCTTAATTGGTTCATTGATTTTAGGAGAGTTTAGTTTCTTAAGTTCCCTGTATATTCTGGTTATCAGTCCCTTGTCTGATGTATAGCTGGCAAATATTTTCTCCCACTCTGTGGGTGGTCTTTTTAGTTTAGAGACCATTTCTTTTGTTGTGCAGAAGCTTTTTAATTTTATGAAGTCCCATTTGTCCATCCTTTCTCTTAGTTGCTGGGCTGCTGGGGTTCTGTTGAGGAAGTCTTTGCCTATACCTATTTGTTCCAGAGTGTTTCCTGCTCCTTCCTGTACTAACTTCAGAGTTTCAGGTCTGATATTTAGGTCCTTGATACATTTTGAGTTGATACTAGTACAGGGTGATAGACATGGATCTAGTTTCAGTTTCTTGCAGACAGGTAACCACTTTTCCCAGCAACATTTGTTGAAGAGGCCGTCTTTTCTCCATTATATATTTTTGGCAACTTTGTCAAAAATGAGGTGGGTATAGTGGATTCATATCTGGGTCCTCTATTCTCTTCCACTGGTCTTCATGTCTGTTTTTGTGCCAGTACCATGCTGTTTTTATTGCTATTGCTTTGTAATATAGTTTGAAATCAGGTATTGTGATATCTCCAGCATTGCTCTTTTTGCTGAGTGTTGCCTTGGCTATTCGCAGTCTCTTGTGTTTCCAAACGAACTTTAGAGTAGATTTTTCAATCTCTGTGATGAAAGTCATTGGGATTTTGATGGGAATTGCATTAAATATGTAGATTGCTTTCGGTAGTATAGCCATTTTTACTATGTTGATTCTACTGATCCATGAGCACGGGAGACCTTTCCATCTTCTGTAGTCTTCCTCGATCTCTTTCTTCAGGAGTTTGTAAGTTTGTAGAGGTCATTCACATCCTTTGTTAAATTTACTCCTAGGTATTTGATTTTTTTTGAGGCTATTGTGAATGGAATTGTTTCCATATATTCCTTCTCAGTTTGTTCATTGTTGGTGTATAGAAAAGCTAATGGTTTTTGTAGGTTGATTTTGTGTCCTGCCACCTTACTGTAGCTGTTTATGGTGTCTAAGAGTTTTTGGGTAGTTTTTTAGGTCTTTAAGGTATAGGATCATATCATCTGCAAATAAGGATATTTTGACAAGTTTCTTTACCTATTTGTATTCCTTGTATTTCTTCTTCTTGCCTAATTGCTCTGGCTAGAAATTCCAGTACTATGTTGAATAGGAGTGGAGATAGTGGGCACCCTTGTCTCGTTCTTGATTTTAGGGGGAATGGTTTTAATTTTTCACCTTTAAGTGTGATGTTGGCTGTAGGTTTGTCATATATAGCCTTTACAATTTTGAGGTACATTCCTTCTATTCCTAGTTTTCTTAGAGCTTTTATCATGAAGTGGTGTTGGATCTTGTCGAAGGCTTTTTCTGCATCTATTGAGATGATCAAGTGGTTTTTGTCTTTGCTTCTATAATGTGCTGTTACATTTATAGATTTGCATATGTTGAACCATCCCTGCATCCCTGGGATGAAGCCAACTTGGTTGTGGTGAATGATCTTTCTGGTGAGTTGTTGGATTTGGTTTGCCATTATTTTATTGAGGATTTTTTGGATTGATATTCATTAAGGAATTTGGCCTGAAGTTTTCCTTTTTGGAGGTGTCTTTGTCTGGTTTTGTGCTGAGAGTAATATTGGCTTCATAAAATGAGTTAGGCAGTGTTCCTTTGCTTTCTATTTCATGGAACAGTTTAAGGAGAGTTGGTATTTTTAAGGAGAGTTTAAAGAGAGTTGGTATTTCTATCAGACATTTAATTCTGGTAGAATTCAGCAGTGACTGGACTTTTCTTTCTTGGGAGGCTCTTGATGGCAGCTTCCATTTTTTTTTTATGTTATAGATCCATTCAGGTGATTAATATCCTCTTGGTTCAGTTTTGGGTTGTAAGTTTCTAGAAATCTGTCCATTTCTTTGAGATTTTCAAATTTATTAGAGTACAGGCTCTCAAAGTCGTCTCTGATGATTTCCTGGATTTCCATGGTGTTTGTTGTTATCTCTCATTTTGAATTTCTGATTTTACCGATTTGGGTTTTTTCTCTTCTCATGTTAGTCAGATTTGCCTGGGGTTGTCAATATTATTTATTTTTTCAAAGAACCAGCTTTTTGTTTAATTGATTCTTTGTATATTTTTTTTGTTTCTATTTCATTGGTTTCAGCCCTTATCTTATTTATTTCTTTCCTTCTGTTTGTTTTGGGATTTGTTTGTTCTTGTTTTTCTAGGAGTTTCAGCTGTAGTGTTAGGTCATTGATTTGAGATCTTTTTGTCCTTTTGATATATGCACTCATGGCTATAAACTTTCCTCTTAGGACTGCCTTTGTTGTGTACCATAGGTTCTGGCAGGTCATGTTTTCATTTTCATTAACTTCCGGAATCTTTTAATTTCCTCTTTTATTTCATCACTGACCCATTCATTGTTGAGTAATGTGTTGTTCAGCTTCCAATTGTTTGCATGTTTTTTACTGCTGTTTTTGTTGTTGATTTCTAGTTTTAATGCATTGTGGTCAGACAGAATGCATGGGATTATTTCTATTTTCTTATGTTTGCTGAGGCTTGCTTTGTGCCCTAAGATATGATCAATTTTGGACAAGGTTACATGGGCTGCTGAGAAGAATGTATATTGTGCAGAACTTGGATGAAATATTCTGTAGACACCAGCTAGGTCCATTTGATCTATGGTGTGATTTAGTTCTAGGATTTCTTTATTGATTTTTTTTCTTTTAATGACCTATCTATTGTTGTTAGGGGGGTATTAAGGTCTCCCGCTATCACTGTGTTGGAGTCTATATATCCTTTTAGGCCCTTCAGAGTATGATTGATGAAATTGGGTGCATTGACGTTGGGTGCATATAGTTTGATAATTGTTTCCTTTTGGTGTATTTCCTCTTTTATTAGTGTGGAGTGTCCTTCATAATCTCATTTGATCAAAGTAGTTTGAAGTCTACTTTGTCCAAGATAAGTATTGTTACTCCTGCCTGTTTTTGGGGATCATCTTTCTTCTTCCAGCCTTTCACCCTCAGCCAGTGCTTTTTTCTGTCAATGAGATGGGTCTTCTGTAGGCAGCAGATTGTTGGATCTTTCTTTTTAATTCAGTGCCAATTGGTGTCTTTCGATGGGGGAATTTAGTCCATTAACATTCAGTGTTAGTATTGATAAGTACATGGTGATCCCTGTCATGTAGTTTTGTTGATTAAGGCTTTGATTTTGTGTAGCTGAATCAATGTTACCCTTTACTTTCTTGCCTTTTCTTCTCCTGTGGTTTGGTAATGCCTGCCCTTTCATGGTTTTGTTTGCTTTCACTTTCTGTGTGCAGAATTCCTTGGAGAATCTTGTAGGGGTGGCTTGGTGGTCAATGTTGTTTTAGTTTCTGCTTATCATGGAAGACTTTGATTGTTCCATCTATTTTGAATGATAGTTGCTGGGTATTGTATCCTAGGGTTGAAGTTATTTTCATTCAGTGCTTGGAAGACCTCACTCCATGTTCTCCTTTCTTTTAATGTTTTTGTTGAGAAGTCTGCTGTGATTTTGATGAGTTTACCTTTGTACGGTATTTGTTTTTTCTGTCTTACAGGCTTCAATATTCTTTCTCTATTCTCTGTGGTTGTTGTTTTAGTGATAGTATGTCACATGATAGTTCTCTTTTAGTCACGTCTGTTTGGTGTTCTGGAGGCTTCCTGTACCTGAAGGGGCATAGTATTCTCTAGATTTGGGAAGTTTTCTGTTATTATTTTGTTGAATGTATTATGCATTCCTTTTGCTTGCACCTCTTCTTCTTCAATGCCCATGATTCTCAGGTTTGGTCTTGCATTTTCTTTTCACCAGTCTTAAGTTGTTTAACTAATACTTCTTTGGTTTTTCCTTTAATTGCCATTTCATCTTCAAGTTCTGAGATTCTGTCTTCTGTTTGTTCTGTTCTGCTGGAATGGCCTTCCTTTTTTTTTTTTTTTTTGGTATTTCTGTTTCATTCTTTTTTCTGAAGTTTTCCATATCATGGGTTACTTCCTCTTTAATATTGTCAATTTTTGTCCTTAATTCATTTATCTCTCTGTTTGTGGTGGTCTCAGTTTCAGTTTGGCATTTATTTAGGGCTTCTATGATTTCATTTATTTGTTTCTGGGTTTTCTCATATTCTTTGTTTTTGTTGTCTTGAAATTCTTGAGTGCCTCCTATACATTCTGGTTGACCATGTCTACTAACATCTCTATGAACTTCTCATTAACTACTTGTAGGATTCCTTCTTTAAGGGTGTTCTTATGGGCTTCCTTGGGTTCCTTGGTATAGTTTATCTTTGTTTTGTTGGGGTCTGGATCTGGGTATTTATTTTCTTCATTTTGCTCTAAATCCTGTAGTACTTTATTTTTGTGGGGAGAATGGTTTCCTTCCCTTTTTCTTCTTCCCATATTTCCACTAGGCAACATTTCTAACCCTGGACTATGTGTAATTTAGTATTAGCTGGGTAACAATATTAATACTAACAAAAACAAGAAAGAAGGAAAAGAGAGAGAGAGAGAGAGAGATGGAAAGATGAAAGGAATATAGTTGAGAGGAAAAGAGAAAAAAATGGTAGAGATGGTGGATCATCAAACAGGAAACCAGGCAGCAAATCCCTTAAAGATGGGGAAAAAAAGAAAAAAAATCACCAGTTCTGGAACAGTAGAATTTCAGTCTTAGTTGTTCTGATGTTAGTTCTTTAGTATCCAAACCTGTCTGTGTGTTTCTCTTAGGTATGTTTGGAGCCTTGCTATGGCAAGTGGTTGGTGGGTGGGTTCCCATCAGCCTATGGGTGGAGGCCTTTAACTGAGGTGATTAGGCCCACTATGCCCTTTGGAACATGGGTTGGGCATGCCTGAAAGGTGCAGGCCAGGGGAGCGGAGATCCTGCGTGTCTGTGAATACCTGGCTGGACAGGTTTGGGGGCTGTGGTCCAGTGGAACGGAGATTGTGCGTGTGTGGGTCCCCAGCTTGGCAGGCCTTAGGGGCACAGGCTTGTGGAGTGAATATTGTGCAGGCCTGTGCAGGCCTGTAGGGCACGGCCTAGCCATATGGAGCTCATACAGGGCTCTGCAGGCCTTGAGGGTGTGGCTGGCAGAACAGAGATCATGCAGGGTTGTGCAGACCTGGGGGTTGCATGGCCTGGCAGAGATCGTAAATGTCTGTGGATCCCTGGCCTTAATGGCTCATCTCACTGAAGTTATGTGGTTCTGAGGGGTGGGAGTTTGGGGTAACACAGCCCTGGTGGGGCAAAGGAGCAGGGCCAGAAGATCAGAGATCACATGGCAAGCAGAGCTAGGGGTTCAGGGTGCTGATGTTTCAGCTTTCCCTGGTGCTTTACCTCAGTCAAGTGTGTCTCCAGCTTCTTATCAAAGTCCCTGGATCATGGAGGTCAGAAGGTCTGTGGCTGTGTTCTGGTCGCCATCTTGGATCTGTACCATGATATTGGATTGTCTAGGAACACCAGAATTTCCTTGAGTTTTACTGGCTCTTCCATTTTATATAAAATATTGGCCCCCATTGAAAGTGTTTTGATGTTCTTCTAAAGTTGGTGGTAACTTTATTGAAATCTGATGCTACTTTGGATGAAAATCTCACTAAAATATAGAGTTTTTATTGATTCTCTTTCTCTTGCTTTTTTTTTCTCAAAACAACTGTCCATTTAGGTGTTAGACCCTGATACTGTGGGTCTAATATACAGGCTGATGACTTATGAGAAAGATTGAGTAAAAATTCTCAATATAACTGCAAAGAATTTTCCTCTGAAAATTTTTATTAAGACAATGAAAAATTCTGCTAAACATTAATGAGGTATCAGGCAGAACTGCAGTGATGATGGTGCATCCAGGTCATCATTCACAATAACTTCTAGAAATGTCTTCTAGGCTGCATGCATGGGGGTTACAGTAGCTAATAGCCCCCCAGGAAACTGCAACCA
The DNA here is from genome assembly GCF_047511655.1 of Castor canadensis. Lineage (NCBI taxonomy): Eukaryota > Metazoa > Chordata > Mammalia > Rodentia > Castoridae > Castor > Castor canadensis. The sequence continues at coordinate 110,750,086 of NC_133397.1, read as the reverse complement.
CTGTCCTCAAGTTCCAGTGAGGGACTAGACCATCTTGCTAATCAATACCTCTTTCCTATCACTAGTATGACCCTTAGAAAAATGCAAATCAAAACCCACAATGACACTGCATTTTGAAAGCTCACTTCATCAACTTCTCTATGAACCTTGCTGGCTGTGCATACCATGGTGTCCTACCTGACTCCCAAATTGGATGTGGTAGTGCTACTTAAGCTTCATATTGAGTATCTGCTTAAAGCAAAAAGAAATGTGCTGAAGATACATCCATGAACAGCATTAAGAACTGAGAGTTCAACACAGAGTTCCCTAAGACCTGTTTATAAGATTAAATTAGTGGAAGTCTAGTGCAGTGTCCTTTCAGGAGAATTCTTTGTCAAGTGTGCTTCTCTCTTACCTTTTAGCACAGCAATTGTCAAACAATAGGTATTTTGGTCACTGCACTTTTGCCAGAGGGAAAACATCCAATGAACATTTCCAAGGAAATGTTTTTATTTCTGCCAAGAGTTAAGACAAATGAATAAGACAGAACATAATTTTTCAAGGTAATTCTAAGGCATTGTGTCTTTGTTTAAAGAGAGAAATCACTTTATCATATGTTAATTTGCTAACTTCACTTTAGTTGCAACACATACCTATGTTAATTTGCTTTCCTAGTGGAGCTGATTAGGCTCAGTGGTTTAAAGTCAACAACCCAATGACTTCTGTCTTCTAATTTAAATTTGATTCCTTGGAACTTAGGTGGTGAGTCCTGATGTGTGTACTCCCTAATGGTGCATTCAGAAAATCGTCATTGAGAAAATCAACCCCTCTACTGCACTGTATTTTAATTATTTAATTCTATTATCTTTTCTGTTTGATAGTTAAAAATTAAACTAGTATAAAATGGAGTTGTTGTTTGATAATTGATACAGTGACTTTTCTGAAACCTGAAATTAAATCTCATGATGCTACACATAATGCAATTCAGGAAATGCAATAGTTTATGAATGAAACTAGGATGTCCAGAAAAATGTATTATTTCTTTATATGTAAATTGTAATTATAAATAAATTATATATATATTATAAATGCATGTTAACATTTAGAAAAGTGCCAATCAGTAAATGTAAAATAGTCAACTATGATTATTTCTTAATATTTATCAATATACATCTTTTAAAGATTTAATTTAGCTGAAATCAATGAAGGTGATTTGCTAAGTTAAAAAGCTATACTATTTCAATACACGCAAATTTTCCAATGTTTCATGAAAGAAGAGCTTTTTTATATACTATTTTACCTCCTCATTGAATATTGCACAGATAAAAGTCTAATCTCACATGGATTTGAATTTAAGCAAACAGATATTGTACTCTGCTCTGGTACAGAAAATATATGTGACTTTGAATTAACCAGTCATTTAATTCACTGAGCATCAATGGCTCAAAAAAAAAATAGTATCAACTATAGGATTACTATAATAATAACACAAAACAAGCAAAGACATGCAAGGTTCTGAGTACATTGACTCTCATAGTAAAGGCTCTGTTAGAATTGTCTTTTCCTGGATATACACTTGATTTATGCTCACTCACCCAGCACAATTTATCTCTTTGCTTTATTCTCCTCCATAGCTCTCTCACTTTCTGCAAACCTAGGTGTGTTAATCTTAATTAGGCTTGCTGTCTGTCTCCTCTCAACAGCTTGCAATATCCACAAGGCAAATTGTTGTGTGTTGTAATTACTGTATTATCCCTACCACCTAGATTCATGTCTGCATAGGCAAAGATAAGTATTTAGTTTCTTGTTGAAGTGGCAGATAATCTAGTGCATTTATGTGCTAGTGGGATTTGTTAAGCAAAGAGGATATAATATAATACATAAAAGAGAAAGATTTAAATGATCACTTATTGTTTGGAATGGAAGACAATTCAGTGTACTTACAAGAGGTTAGGCTTTTGCTAGAAATAGAAGTGAGAAAAACATCATCAGTGTAGGGCATATGTATACCTTTACCTCTATATATGTACCTGGATGGATAAAATTGCCAGCATTCTTGTAGATTTAGAAAAATGGTGAGGGTAATGATTATAATGATAAAGATGAGATAATGATGATGAAATACTGTTTTCCCTAATGAAATAATCAAGAAGGCACCTAATGGAGAAAGTTAAATGATGGTATAACGAGTTAGAAATATTTTAAATAGGGGAATAAGAATATGAGAGTGTGTATGGTCATAATTTGAACAGAAAGAAAAATAAAGACATACCTACATTGCTAATTTCTCCCAGACATATTTAGCTATTTGTAGGTAGAAAGTCATGTAGGGATTTAACAAGTAAGCATGATGGAAGACAATAATGAGTAGTTAGAGTAATGGACTTTAGAAACTAATAATAATAAGGAGGATAAAGACAGAAGCAAGCCATGAGATTTCAAAGTGAACTGATGAATGTCAAAGCTGGTTTAAGAAACTGGTAAGGAAGGACTCACCATGGCAGAAAGCTGGGCTGAAAGAATAAAATAATCATAATTTAATCAGTGAAATGATTGTATTGGTGTTGACAAATTCTAAGGTATGTAATTTCATGACTAAAGTAAAGAATAGGTTATTGGATGAGGAAACTGAGGAACTAAAGGTCCTTTCTTTGGACAAACTAATCAATGGATGTTGAAGTTACAAAAATGAATATAAGACAAAACAAAGTTTTATCAGCTTGGTAAAAAAATTTAACTTATTTATGCAAAGATATCTAATTTTGGTATTTAAAAACATTTTAATTTTTTTTGTTGTTTCATTCTCCCTATTTAGTAAATAGTTATTATTTGCATAAGAGTTGATAATTTCCAAAAATATGTACATTAATTTATTCAAATTTTTACAACCAAACCTACTTAATAAATAGGGAAAATATAATAATTTTAAAGAGAAGGAAGTCAAGATTCAATATTTGCATCTATCTTTATGTAAATGAAATTTGCTTTTTAAAAATTTTTATTAGCATAAATTAATTGTATAAAAGTGTGTCATTGTGATATTTGCAACATGCATATACTGTGCTTTGATCAAATTCATGCTGTCTATGTTACTTTCTTAGCCAGCCTTTTTCCTTCACCCTCCTTTTGAACAGTTTTAGCGTTTCATTATGCTATTTTAATACATATGATGTACTTCTGTCATATTTGCCCTATTACTCTCTTCCTGCTGTCTTCTTAACACCTCCACTTTCAAGTATCACAAATGTCAGACATAAGTTGTCATGTGAACACTGAGAAAAGTATGGCATAAGTTATTTGCTCCTAGTTGAGTAAGAGACGTCTAAGTGTGAAAACTGTGACTGTGACCACAGCAGGCAATAGCACTCTAGCACTCTGAAGATCCTGTGTAACTCTATTGATGACCTTAGCTCCAGACACCTTGATCATTTTGGTTCCAGTCTCCAAGTTGCTTTGTGTTCTCTTCTTCTTTACTGCAGTTAGACCAGACAATGCTAAATCTCAACAATGGTCCATGTTGACTTGACTTGTTGTCACTCTGTGCTGAAGAAAGAAAGAGCACACATATGACACTAATCTCTGGTTTGTTTTTTCAAAGTAACATGAGATGAGGTAACAGTGTCAGATATCTGCTACTTCAAACCTTGTATGGATCTGTAGGACAGAGGCCCTCCTGAAGTATGTGAGGAAGTAGTATGAGAGGTATGACTGCACTGTGTGAATCATATTTCACCATGCAGCATGATATAATGTATCTGGATTGCATAAAATATGTCAGTTTGTTCTTTGTTCTTGCTAGAGGAATTCACCTCTATCCTTACAAAAATTGGAAATGCAAGATACTCATTATGCCAACTTCTCTTATGGATGCAGTGGTCACATAATCTAGTCATGATCTACAAAATATAGAAGATACATATTTGGAGGAGGTCAGGAGACTTGTAAATGGATTTTTCACAGTGTTAAAAGTATAAAGATTCTTGAAGCAAAGTCATTTCCCATTCTAGTTGAGGATAACATTGCATAATCTGTATCTTTGGAACTGTTATAATTTCTTGTGGTTATGAATGGAAAACCAAGACTTGCAGGTAAGCCAAAAGAGAACCATAGTATTTCAAACATGGGTCTGTCTATGTACATCCTAATGTACTTGGAAATATTTGTCTTCAAGTCCAATTTATCTCATTCAAATAAGGATTATGAGGAAATTCTTTAATCTGATGACATAAGGTGTTTACCAAAAAATTGGCAGCTAATTTTGGAAAAAGAAAAGGGTAAATACATAGCACTTCCATTCAATGTTGATCAAAAGTCCTCACCAGTACAACAGGTCAATGGAGATATGATGGTACATAGATAGATAGATAAACAGAAAAAATAAGTAAATGAGTGTAAGAAAGAATGAGTAAATAAATAGCATAAGGGTAGAAAAGGAATGACTATATGTTCTTGAGTGTTTAGTCTCTGAGAGTTTTCATTTTTGGATAAAAGTACTCTATCAAAGATGACAGTTTAATGTTGGTGATGATGTGGAGAAAAGGGGACACATACATGGCTGTTATTATAAATTACTACAACCGTTTTGAAAAATATGAAGTTCCTCAAAAAAGCAAGAATAGACCAGGGACAGTGGTTCATGCCTGAGATCCTAGCTATTTGGGAGGCAGAGATCAGGAGGATCACAATTCCAGGCCTGGCAGAACAAAAAAATTCATGAGACTCCATCTCAATGAACAGAAGTTGGGCGTGGAGGCATGCACCTGCATCCAACTGGAATAAGATTGTAATTCTGGCCAGCTTGGGCACAAATGACAAGACACTATTCGAAAAATACCTAAAGCCAAAAGGGCTGAGGGTGTGGCTCAAGTGGTAGAGCATCTGCCTAGCAAGCACAAGGCCCTGCGCTCAAACCCCAGTACTGATAAGAAAGAATAAACAATACAGTTACCATATGATCCAGCCATCCCACTACTGACGATATACACAAAGGCAATGAAGTCAGTGTGGGAAAAGATGCACTCCATATTTGTACTAGCATTCACAATAGTCAAGATATTTAAAAAAACTTAAGTGCCCATGAATGGACGAATGGATTAAAAATGCATTACAAATACAAAATGACATATCATTCAACCTGAAAATCACCAGGATATTCTGTTATTTGCATAAACATGCTGAGCCTAGAGGGCACAATGTTAAGTGAAGTAAATCAGGCACAACTACCACAGGATCCACGAACATTAGGAACCTGAAACAGGAACTCATAGAGGTCGAGAGTAGATTGGTGGTTAACAGACTGGAAGAGAGAAACTGGACTTGAGCATGAATTTCGTTATATGGAAGGAACATGAGCTGATGTTGTATTGTAAGGCAAAGTGACAAAAGCTAAAAGTCATGAATTACACCAATTCAAAATGGCTGAAAGACAGGATGTGAAACTTTCTCACAAAAATAATAAATATTTGAGATCATGAGTATGCTTGCTTATTATTCTGATTATCATTTTACAATGTATACATGTACTGAAATATCATTTTGAACTCCAAAAATATATAAAATTATTACCAATTAAAAATAAAACTAAAAAAATTATAGTACTAAAAATAAATTCTGAAAAAAATCTACCATAAGGCCATATGTTATATTAATTAATAGATATATAGCTACTGCTTTGACATCAAATTATAAATTTCATGTTTGCAATAGTAAACTTAGATTCTTTAAAAGTTTTGTCATTTGCAAATTGACTTCCTAAGTCTTTGAAGAGGAAAACAAATACTGAATGTCCAGCTTCCTTCTCTACATTCTTCCAGAATCTTGTTCATTCAAGTACTGTATGCTTTGAGAACCTTAAAGGGCAGTTTTTGCTGTCTAAACAATTCTGGCTTCTCTGTTTTTCAGAAACCCATTTCTGTCTATCTTCTCATCAGTTATGGCCGAAAGGAGTAAAAAGTAGCTACTGATTTCACTATAAACTATGGTTTGATGCAGCTTTCTATTTCCTAAACAGGAGCAAAATTCCTCTTAATTTTTCTGATGTTTATTTTTTTCATATTTCAGCAGCTCTGAAAATGAGATGCATCTTAACTCCACAATGCCACATAACTGCTGCTGGGAAATGTTAGTCATGACATCATTGTCGTTATGTGAGTGTGTGCATGTGAGACGTGTGAATTCGGTCACAACTTTTCATAGTTTTCACATTTCGGTTGAGTTATGTGCATTTTTGTTACTGAACCTCTTGTATGGAATCGTTTTTCTAACATTTGTGAGATGATGACTAAAGGAGAATAGATCCCTGAGAGTCCTGGGCTAGCCTAGCACTTTCTCCTTTTTCTTACAATTTTTGGTCAGAGTATATGAAGGCCACATCCAGAGATGAGGAGGAACTTTCCAGAAGTTTCCAAACTTTTTCCTCATTTCTCTCAGAACAGAATGCACTGTAAAACTTGAAATAAGGAACCACATTGTGTTAAGGGTACAGACTCAGTGTTCTCAGAGTGCTTTGGGGGTTCTCAGCTCTGGGGTGAAGGGGGGCTGGAACAGACTAGACCTCCCCCCTCCTACACAGCCAGTGTGCTGGCTCACCATGGCCTTTAGGCTTCTGTTAATTATTTGTTATTTATTGGCAAGTCATAAAGTTACTTTGCCTAACTCCTTCTGCCAGTATCTCCCTCCCTAGATTTGACCTAAAAATGCAAGTTGTGGAGATGTGACTGCTGTGGAAGCTAGATCTTCTGTGAGGCTGTCAGTCGAGAATTTTTGCAGAACTCTGGCTTCTGTATGATGAAGACTTGGGGAACTGGATATGTGTTAGGGAAGTGTTCAGGTCCCTCTCTGGGCTGTTAGTGAGTGCATCATGTTCCCTTCTCAGGGATGAAGATTAGTGCGTGTCATTTCTGCTTAACAGTGCCACTATATGACTGCACTTGGACTTGGAACACTAAGTCATTTAATGCTCAAATATACCAAACAGAATCTTGGTAAAGCAAAGACTCAATCTAAGAACAACAATTACAATTCAATAATTTATTTCAGAGGAATGATTGAGTTCTTAATGGAAATTAAAGAAGATGTACACGTGCAGGTGAGATTTTGATATGTTTTGTCATTGAGATTTGGGCAAAAATATGCTGTACTACCTACTGAGTGAAGGAGCTGTAGACATGAGAACTGGTTAAATCCCACAGGAGAGATGAAAGACATTTTAAAGTAATGAGAGGCTGATCACGTGTGGCTCAGGATCACCCTTAAGGCATGAATATCAATTTGTCAGAGATATCCTGTGCCTTACACAGAAGGTGCCTACCCTTGAGATTTACGTGAATGTATTGAGAAAAGATGAAAAGATTATTTCAGAAATAAAAAAGTGCTAGAATCCAAATTTATAGACTACACAGTCAGTGTTCTGAAAAAGGATTTCTTCAAGAGAAGAAACTCTACATCATCAACAGCTTCAATGTCACACAGGACTATATTGCACAGAAAGAAATAGTGTTTATGATAATAATTAGAAAATTATTTAGAAGAGCTGGAGGTGTGGCTCAAGTCGTAGAGCACTTGCCTAGCAAGTGTCAGACACTGACTTCAAACTCCAGTACTGCCAAAAAAATTTTAAAAGGAAATAATTTAGAAAACCTGGACCCAGAATGCAAATCAGACTCTTTTCTTTACATCTATGCACAAGATTTAAAGGTAAAAATCTGTTTAAATGTAAATAAATAATTCTTTAAATGGTACACAAATTCTTGTCTTTTCAGTCACTCCATTTGTGGAACTTTTTGATCACAGTCCTAAAAAATGAACAAAATTGCTTTCCCTTATCCCCACTTTTGTTTTCTGCAGCTTCAGTTTATGTGGCAAATTGCAGTCCAAAAATACCAAACCCCAGAACTAAACATCACAAGGTTTTTTTTATTCTTTTATTCATATTTTTTTTTCTTCTTTTATTCATATGTGCATACAATGTTTGGGTCATTTCTCCCCCCTTCCCCCGCCCCCTCCCTTTCCCCCACCCCTTCCCTCTCCCCTCACCCCCTCTCTACCAGGCAGAAACTATTTTGCCCTTATCTCTAGTTTTGTTGAAGAGAGAGTATAAGCAATAATAGGAAGGAACAAGGGTTTTTGCTAGTTGAGATAATGTAGCTATACAGGGAGTTTACTCGCATTGCTTTCCCGTACATATGTGATACATTCTAAATTAATTCTTCTCGAAGTAACCTTTCTCTAGTTCCTGGTCCCCTTCTCTTATTGGCCTCTGTTGCTTTAAAGTTTCTGCATTAGTTTCTCTGCATTGAGGGTAACAAATGCTATCTAGTTTTTTGGGTGCCTTACCTATCCTCGTAACTCTCAAGTGTGCTCTCGCTTTACCATGTGGTCAAAGCCCAACCCACTTGTTATGTTTGCCCTTGACCTAATGTCCACATATGAGGGAGAACATATGATTTTTGCTCTTTTGGGCCTGGCTAACCTTGCTCAGAATGATGTTCTCCAGTTCCATCCATTTACCTGCGAATGATAATATTTCATTTTTCTTCATGGTTGCATAAAATTCCATTGTGTATAAATACCACATTTTCTTGATCCATTCGTCAGTGGTGGGGCATCTTGGCTGCTTCCATAACTTGGCTATTGTGAATAGTGCTGCAATAAACATGGGTGTGCAGGTGCCTCTGGAGTAACCTGTGTCACAGTCTTTTGGGTATATCCCTAAGAGTGGTATTGCTGGATCATATGGTAGATCTATGTTTATATTTTTAAGAAGTCTCCAAATTTTTTTCCAGAGTGGTTGTACTAGTTTGCATTCCCACCAACAGTGTAAGAGGGTTCCTTTTTCCCTGCATCCTCACCAACACCTGTTGTTGGTGGTGTTGCTAATGATGGCTATTCTAACAGGGGTGAGGTGGAATCTTAGTGTGGTTTTGATTTGCATTTCCTTTATGACCAGAGATGGTGAGCATTTTTTCATGTGTTTTTTGGCCATTTGAATTTCTTCTTTTGAGAAAGTTGTTTAGCTCACTTGCCCATTTCTTTATTGGTTTATTAACTTTGGGAGAATTTAGTTTTTTGAGTCCCCTATATATTCTGGTTATCAGTCCTTTTTCTGATGTGTAGCTGGCAAATATTTTCTCCCAGTCTGTGGATGGTCTCTTCAGTTTAGAGACCATTTCTTTTGTTGAGCAGAAGGTTTTTAGTTTTACGAAGTCCCATTTGTCTATGCTGTCTCTTAGTTGCTGAGCTGCTGGGGTTCCATTGAGAAAGTTCTTGCCTATACCTACCTATTAGTTCCAAAGTATCTCCTACTTTTTCCTGTACCAACTTTAGAGTTTGGGGTCTGATATTAAGGTCCTTGATCCATTTTGAGTAATACTGGTATAGGGTGATAAACATGGATTGAGTTTCAGTTTTTTGCAGACTGCTAACCAGTTTTCCCAGAAATTTTTGTTGAAGAGGCTATCTTTTTTCCATTGTATATTTTTAGCACCTTTGTCAAAGACAAGTTGGTTATAGTTGTGTGGCTTCATATCCGGGTCCTCTATTCTGTTCCACTGGTCTTCATGTCTGTTTTTGTGCCAGTACCATGCTGTTTTTATTGTTATTGCTTTGTAATATAGTTTGAAGTCGGGTATCGTGATACCTCCAGCATTGTTCTTTTGACTGAGTATTAACTTGGCTATTCATGGCCTCTTGTGTTTCCAAATAAATTTAATGGTAAAGTTTTCAATCTCTTTGATGAATGTCATTGGGATTTTGATGGGAATTGCGTTAAACATGTAGATTGCTTTTGGTAGTATAGCCATTTTTACTATGTTGATTCTACCAATCCATGAGCTTGGGAGATCTCTCCACTTTCTATAGTTTTCCTCAATCTCTTTCTTTAGGAGTTTATAGTTTTCCTTGTAGAGGTCATTCACATCCTCTGTTAAGTTTACTCCTAGGTATTTGATTTTTTTTGAGGCTATTGTAAATAGAATTGTTTTAATATATTCTTTCTTAGTTTGTTCATTATTAGTGTATAGAAATGCTAATGATTTTTCTATGTTGATTTTATATCCTGCTACCTTGATATAGCTATTGATGGTGTCTAGGAGCTTTTGAGTAGAGTTTTTTGGGTCTTTAAGGTATAGGATCATATCATCTGCAAAAAGGGATATTTTGGCATTTTCTTTACCTATTTGTATTCCTTTTATTGCTTCTTCTTGCCTATTGCTCTGGCTAGGAATTCCAGTACTATGTTGAATAGGAGTGGGGATAGTGGGCATCCTTGTCTGGTTCCTGATTTTAGAGGTAATGGTTTCAGTTTTTCACCATTAAGTATAATGCTGATTGTACGTTTGTCATATATAGCTTTTATAATGTTGACGTACTTTCCCTCTATTTCTACTTTTCTTAGTGCTTTTATCATGAAATGGTGTTGGATCTTATCAAAGGCTTCTTCTGCATCTATTGAGATGATCAAGTGGTTTTTGTCTTTGCTTCTGTTAATGTGGTTTATTATATTTATTGATTTGTGTATGTTGAACCACCCCTGCATTCCTGGGATGAAGCCAACGTGGTCGTGGTGAATGATCTTTTTGATGTACTGTTGGATTCGGTTTGCCATTATTTTATTGAGGATTTCTGTAACAATGTTCATTAAGGAGATTGGCCTATGGTTCTATTTTTGGAGGCGTCTTTGCCTGGTTTTGGGATGAGTGTAATACTGGCTTCATAAAATGTGTTAGGCAGTTTTCCTTCCCTTTTTATTATGTGGAACAGTTTAAGGAGGTTTGGTATTAGTTCTTCTTTAAATTTCTGATAGAATTCAGCAGAGAATCCATCAGGTCCTGGACTTTTCTTTTTAGGGAAATTCTTGATTGCTGCTTCAATTTCATTTTGTGTTATAGATCTATTCAGGTGATTAATTTCCTCTTGTTTCAGTTTTGGATGATCATCTTATCTAGAAATCTGTCTAGTTCTTCAAGATTTTCAAATTTATTTGAATGTAGGTTCTCGAAGTAGTCTCTTATGATTTCCTGGACTTCTGTGGTGTTTGTTGTTATGTCCCCTTTTGCATTCCTGATTTTACTGATTTGGGTTTTTTCTTTCCTCATTTTAGTCAGGTTTGCCAGGGGTCTATCGATCTTGTTTATTTTTTCAAAGAACCAACTTTTTGTTTAATTAATTCTTTGTATGGTTTTTTGGTTTCTATTTCATTGATTTATGCTATTTTTATTATTTCTCTCCTTCTATTTGTTTTGGGATTTACTTGTTCTTGTTTTTTTAGGAGTTTGAGATGTATCATTAGGTCATTGATTTGAGATCTTTCAGTCTTTTTAATATGTGCACTCATGGCTATAAACTTTTTTCTCAAGACTGCTTTGCTGTGTCCCATAGGTTCTGGTAGGTTGTGTTTTCATTTTCATTGACTTCCAGGAACCTTTTAATTTCCTCTTTTATTTCATCAATGACCCATTGTTCATTATGCAATGAGTTTTTCAGTTTCCAGCTGTTTGCATGTTTTTTGTCTTTATTTTTGTTGTTGAGTTCTAGTTTTAATGCATTGTGATCAGATAGAATGCATGGTATAATTTCTGTTTTCTTATATTTACTGAGGCTTGCTTTGTGCCCTAGCATATGATCTATTTTGGAGAAGGTTCCATGGGCTGCTGAGAAAAATGTAAATTGTGTAGAAGTTGGATGAAATGTTCTGTAGACATCAAATAGGTCCATTTGATCTATAGTATATTTTAGATCTAGGATTTCTTTATTGATTTTTTGTTTGTATGACCTATGTATTGATGATAGTGGGGTGTTAAAGTGTCCCACGACCACTGTGTTTTAGTTAGTATATGCTTTTAGGTCCTTCAGGGTATGTTTGATGAAATTGGGTGCATTGACATTGGGTGCATATAGGTTGATAACTGTTATTTCCTTTTGGTCTATTTAGCCTTTTATTAGTTTGGAATGTCCTTCTTTATCTTGTTTGATCAATGTAGGTTTGAAATCTACTTTGTCTGAGATAAGTATTGCTACTCCTGCCTGTTTTCAGGGGCCGTTGGCTTGGTAAATCTTCTTCCAACCTTTCATCCTAAAACTATGCGTATTTCTATCGATGAGATGGGTCTCCTGTAAGCAACAAATTGTTGGATCTTCCTTTTTAATCCAGTTTGTCAAACAGTGCCTTTTGATGGGGGAGTTAAGTCCATTAACCTTAATTGTTAGTGTTGATAGGTTTGTGGTGATTCCTGTCATTTAGTTGTCTTAGTTGTTTGAAGGTTTGATTGTGTGTAGCAAAATTGATGTTACTCTCTACTTTCTTTCTTTTTCTTTTCCTGTAGTTTGGTACTGCCTGCCCTTTCATGGTTATATTGGGTTTCACTTTCTTTGTGCAGAATTCCTTGAAGAATCTTTTGTAGTGATGGCTTTGGGGTCATATATTCATTTAATTTCTGCTTATCATGGAAGACTTTTATTGCTCCATCTATTTTGAATGATAGTTTTGCTGGGTAGAGTATCCTGGGGTTGAAGTTATTTTCATTCAGTTTCCGAAAGACCTCACCCCAAGCTCTTCTTGCTTCTAATGATTCTGTTGAGAAGTCTGCTGTGATTTTGATGGGTTTACCTTTGTATGTTATTTGTTTTTTCTCTCTTACAGCCTTCAATATTCTTTCTCTAGTCTCTATACTTATTGTTTTAATGATACTATGTCGTGGGGTAGTTCTATTTTGGTCAGGTCTTTCTGGTGTTCTGGAGTGTTCCTGTACCTGTATGGGCATAGTTTTCTCTAGATTTGGGATACTTTCTGTTATTATTTTGTTGAATATATTATGCATTCCCTTTGCTTGCATCTCTTCTCCTTCTTCAATGCACAAGATTCTCAGGTTTGGTCTTTTGATGGAGTCAGTAAGTTCTTGCATTTTCTTTTCACAGGTCTTGAGTTGTTTAACTAATAGTTCTTCAGTTTTTCCTTTAATTACCATTTCATCTTCAAGTTCTGAGATTCTGTTTTCTGCTTGTTCTAGTCTTCTGAATTGGCCTTCCATTTTGTTTTGCATTTGTGTTTCATTCTTTTTTCTGAGGTTTTCCATATCCTGAGTTTCTTCCTCTTTAATATTGTCTATGTTCGTCCTGAGTTCATTCATCTCTTTGTTTATCTAGTTCTTTGTTTCACTTTGGTGTTTATACAGTGTTTTTATAGATTCTTTTATTTGTTGTTGTGCTCTCTCAAATTCTCTATTTTTGTTGTTTTGGAATTTCTTGCGTGTCTCCTGTACATTTTGGTTGGCCATATCCAGTATTATCTCTTTGAAATTCTCATTGATTACTTGCAGGATTTCTTTTTTCAGAGTGTTCTTGTGGGCTTTGTTGGGTTCTTTGGCATAGTTTATCTTCATTTTGTTGGAGTCTGAATATGGACATCTGTTTTATTAATTTCCCTCTGGTTTCTGTACTAATTTATTACTAGGGAGAAAATTATTTCCCTCTTTTTTCCATCTTCCCATCATTCCTCTTGCTACTGTTACTGTCCCTGTACTGTGTGTAATTCAGTATTGTCTAGCTTGTAATAGTAACAATGATGATATCTAGAATGGAAGGGTAAGAGGAGAGGGAAAGCAAAGAAGGTAAAGAAAAAGGGAAAAAACCCACAAAAACAGAGCTGAAGAAATAAACAGAGAGAGATAGTGTACTAATCAACAGTGAGCTAAACAGGCATTAGAGAGACAGAGAGAGGATAGAAAAAAAAGTAATAAAAAAATAAAAATAAAAAAAATAAAATTTCCCAAGTTCAAATGCAATAAAGTTTCAGTCCTAATTGTTTTGGTGTTAGTCCTTCAGCATCCAGTTCTGGTGTTGGTGTCTGAGTAGTAGTTCTGGTGGTCTCCCAAGCAGGTTAAGAGCTGGCATCTGGCGGTGTGGGAGCCCTCCTGGTTTCTCCATTTATTATGGCGTGGGGATGCTATGCGCAAGCTGGTGGTGTGGAGGTATTGGAGTTTTGCCTCTTCTTGATGGTTTTTCCTGCCACATGTATCTCCAGCATCTCTTCAAGAATTTGCTTTAGAATTCACTCTTTCTGTTTCCTCCCTATAGTTGCCATCTTGGAATCTCTCCCTCTCATTATACCTTGGAATGTGTAGCCCAGGCTGTTCTTGAATTCATGGTCATCCTGCTTTGACCTCCTGAGTGCTGCCTGGGATAACAGGCTAACACCACCATACATGACTCAGATTCCAGGATTTGTATGAACCTGATTTTTGATAAAGGCACCAACACATGATGGACAAAATAGCCTCTTCAATAAATGTTGCTGGGAAAACTGGTTTTCTCCATGCAGAAAACTGAAACTAGATCCATGTCTTTCATTCTGTTCAACTCAAAGTGGATTAAAGACGTTAATATAAGACCTGAAACTTTGCTGCTAGTGCAGGAAGGAGCAGGGAATACAATTAATTTCTTTTTTTGTGTGTGTGATTGTGGGTTGTATATTTCTATTTTTATTCCTATTATCTTTTTTCTTTCTCTTTCTATACTATCAATTTTACCATCATCATCTTCTCATCCGTATTCTCATCTCCTTCATTCTCCGGTGCTAAAATCCATTACTCCCCTCCACAATAACTCATTCTGCCCCTTTTCACCCACTCTCTTCCCCCAGCCTTCACCTTCCCTTCCCATTCTCTCTCAACCTGTCACCAGACTACCCCTCCCTCCTACACACTCATCACTTGCTTACCAAACTACTATACCAACTTTACAGAACCCCAAACCCCTGAAATCCCTAACACAAGCACCCTCTACTACAACAACAGAAATATACCCAAACACACACAAGGGCCACAAAAACTAGCAGCCCCCACTCACCCACCCCACAACCCACTTCCCCGCATAGTGCCACCCTATCCAACTCCCCAAAAATCTATAGCTAACCTTACAAATGTTAACCTCCCAACTCCCATTGCTTATAGATATTACCACCAAGGGGTCTCCTATGTAACATTTAAACTACTGGTTGGGTATTAAACCTATGAATTAGTTATTACTAAATTACACCCAGACCAGGGACAGAAATAGCACTCCACCTTAGCAAAAAACCCAAGACAGCCACAAAATAAAAATTAAATCAAAGGAAAGGAAACTCTCCTTATATTTTTCCCTAAAATAGAAAGGGCAGGAATACTACCTGACTCATTCTATGAAGCCAGTATTACACTCATCCCCAAATCAGACAAAGACACATCCAAAAAGGAGAACTATAGGCCAATCTCCTTAATGAACATTGATGGAAAAACCTTCAATAACATAATGACAAACTGAATCCAACAACACATCAGAAAGAACATTCACCACGACCAAGTTGGCTTCATCCCAGGGATGCAGGGGTGGTTCAGCATACATAAATCTATAAATGTAATACAGCACATTAATAGAAGCAAAGACAAAAACCACGTGATCATCTCAATAGATGCAGAAAAAGCCTTTGGTAAGATTCAACACCACTTCATGATAAAAGCTCTAAGAAAACTAGGAATAGAAAGAAAGTACCTCAACTTTATAGAGGCTATATATGACAAACCTATAGCCAATATCATACTTAATGGAGGAAAACTGAAACCATTTCCCCTACAATCGCGAATGAGGCAAGGGTGCCCACTCTCCCCTCTCTTATTCAACATAGTACTGGAATTCCTAGCCACAGCAATAAGTCAGGAAGAAGAAATAAAAGGAACACAAATAAGTAAAGAAACTGTGAAAATATCCTTATTTGCAGATTATATGATCCTATACCCCAAAGACCCAAAACACTCTACCCAAAAATTCTTAAAAACCATAAGCAGCTTCAGCAATGTAGTAGGATACAAAATCAACTTACAAAAATCATTAGCTTTTCTATAGACCAACAATGAACAAACTGAGAAAGAATATATGAAAACAATTCCATTTACAGTAGCCTCAAAAAAACCCCTCAAATACCTGGGGATAAATTTAACAAAGGATGTGAATGACCTCTACAAGGAGAACTACAAACCTCTGAAGAAAGAGGTAGAGGAAGACTACAGAAGGTAGAAAGATCTTCCATGCTCATGGATTGGTAGATTCAACATTGTAAAAATGGCTATACTACCAAAAGCAATCTACATGGGAATTCAATGCAATTGCCATCAAAATTCCAATGACTTTCATCACAGAGATTGAAAAATCTACCCTAATGTTCATTTGGAAGCACAAGAGACTGCAAATAGCCAGCGCAATACTCAGCAAAAAAAGCAATGCCAGAGGTATCACAATACCTGACTTAAATTATATTACAAAGCCATAGCAGTAAAAACAGCATGGTACAGGCACAAAAACAGATATGAAGACCAGTGGAACAGAGGAATAGAGCACCCGGATATGAATCCACACAGCTATGCCCACCTTATTTTTGACAAAGGTGCCAAAAACATACGATGGAAAATAGACAGTCTCTTCAACAAATGCTTCTGGGAAAAGTGGTTATCTGCCTGCAGAAACCTGAAACTAGATCCATGCCTATTACCCAGTAGAGTACAAGTATCAACTCAAAATGGATCAAGGACCTTAATATCAAACCTGAAACTCTGAAGCTAGTACAGAAAAAGTAAGGAATACTCTGGAAGTAATAGGTATAGGCTAGGACTTCCTCTGTAGAACCCCAGCAGCTCAGAAACTAAGAGAAAGGATGGACAAATGGGACTACATGAAATTAAAAAGCTTCTGCACAACAAAAGAAATGGTCTCTAAACTGAAGAGACCACTCACAGAGTGGGAAAATATATTTGCTAGCTATACATCAGATAAAAGACTGATAACCAGAATATACAAGGAGCTCAAAAAACTAACCATCCCCAAATCAATGAACCAATAAAGAAATGGGCAACTGAACTAAACAGAACTTTTTCAAAAAGAAGAAATTCAAATGGCCAAAAAACACATGAAAAAATGCTCACCATCTCTGGTCATAAAGGAAATGCAAATCAAAACCACACTAAGATTCCACCTCACCCCTGTTAGAATAGCCATCATCAAAAACACCACCAACAACAGGTGTTGGTGAGGATGTGGGGAAAAAGGAACCCTACACTGCTGGTGGGAATGCAAGCTAGTGCAACCACACTGGATAACAATATGGAGGCTTCTTAAAAAAACTAAACATATGGCTGGATCTGCCATATGATCCAGCAATCCCTACTCCTGTGGATATACCCAAAGGAATATGACTCAGGTTACTTTAGAGGCATCTGCACACCCATGTTTATTGCAGCACTATTCACAATAGCCAAGTTATGGAAACAGCCAAGATGCCCCACTACTGACGAATGGATTAAGAAAATGTGGTTATTTATACACAATGGAATTTTACTCAGTCATGAAGAAGAATGAAATTCGCAAATAAATGGATGGACCTGGAGAACATCATCTTCAGTGAAGTTAGGCTCAGAAGACTAAAAATCGTATGTTCTCCCTCACATGGTGACTTTAGACCTAAAACAAATGCAGTAATATTATTGGACATGAATCACATGCTAAAGGGAGAACACATACATGAAGTGAGAAAGGTAGGAAACCTAAAACTTGAAAGTATTTGATGTGCTCACTGTAGAGGAGCTAATACAGTAACCTTAAAACGACAGAGGTCACTATGGGAAGGTGACCGGGAAGTAGTGAAGAGGTCTGGTAGAGATGACTCAATTTGGGTTGTAATACACTTGTGCATGAAAGCAATGCAAGGAATCTCTCTGTATAGCTATCTTTATCTTAACTAGCAAAAATGCTATGTCTTTCTTATTATTGTTAATGTCTTCTCTTCAACAAAATTGGAGAAGAGAGCAGAACAGGTTCTGTATGGAAGTGAGAAGTGTGGAGAGGAGAGGGAGAGGGTGGCGGATGGGGCGGGGAACAGGGGGGCAGAAATGGCCCAAACAATGTGTGGACATATGAATAAATGAATAAAAAAAAAAAAAGCAGGGCATAGTGGTGTGAGCCTGTCATCCTAGGTACACAAGGAGCTTAAATAAGATTCCAATCCAACCCTGTCCAGGCATAAATGCAAGACCTATTCAAAAAACAACTAAAGCAAAAAGGGCTCTTGGCTTGGCAAAAATGATAGTTTGTCTGTCTCGCAAACACAAGGCCCTGTGTTCAAAACCTAGTGCCACAAAAAGTATTTTATTTATTTATTTTAAAGCACAAGTTTCATTGAAAGTTCACCTTATAAAAAAGTCTTTTAAAATGAACTTCCTGAATAAGGAAAGCTCCAGAACTGTAAATTGAATAATTCATGTTATGAGGATCTCAATTATATTTTAAGTAATATAAATGTGATTACATCATAGGTAATATTTTGGTATTCATATAAATAAATACAGCCTTTCTATATCATCTGTATATATACATGATTACATAAATAGATATGTTTTGTAGAATCAAAATATAAGTTTTAGGAAAAACAATGTTTAATGTACTATTAAATCAGCATCATCACCCCTTATTGAAAGCAAATGTGGAAAATGAAAAGTCATTTTAATGGTGTATTTATCAGTTGGAAAGGTCATTATCTAGATTAAGTAGATTACACTTTATTCTACCTAACAGCATTCACTTTAATTTACCAAATATCTGTTTTCCCATGGTCAAGATACATTTGATCTTAAAAAAAAGTTTATCTCTGAACAGAGCATAATATTACAGAGGACAGCAGCTCCAAATATTTAAATTGGCTGGTGTATATTTGCCCATGTCTATTTTATCTGAACAAGCTTGCTACTACTCATTATCAGAGGCAAGTGCCTACACATCACGAATGCTTCATTCATGTTTTGGGATCAGTTCAGATTGCAGAAGCTGTTCTGTGAAGATAAACTTTGCACTTCCTGACTTGTAATACGTTCGACCTGTTTTTTATATTACCTTTTATGCCTACAGAGATTTGCATTCATCATTATCATAGAACACCTACAGATTTCCTTGGAATATCTAACAGTGATGTGTGCTTTGGTACATTGTGACTGTGAGATTTAATAGTCCTGGGACGCTTAAATTGTATTAAACTTTTATTAACTAAGGATTTTCTCTATATAATTGAATGACTCAAGGCTCTGACAGTTAGCATGACTTAACAAAGATTAAATCTTTATATTATGTTAAAAAGGACTTTTATGTTTTGAGCTAAGGAAATAAATAGAAACAAACTTTAAGTAAAAATCACTTCTATTTTGTTGTTTGGACATACATCTATTTATAGTAATTATGAACAAAATTATCCTTCTCAAGTTTTACTTTTAAGTACTTATTTTCTTGAAAGTAGTTTTGCATTCTAAATTTTGGTGCTCCACAAGTAAAGCATTCATTTTTGTTTGATATTAAAACATGTTAAAAATGTTTATTCAAAAGCAAATAAGATCTTTGCGTGTCAATACAACTAATACAGCATATATTCAAGGAACTTTTTGCCCATTGTCTTTTAAATAAAGTCAAACATTGCCATATCATCGTCAATGGCATTACTTTCCTCAATTCTAAACTGTATGTAGAAGATTATAGTTCTAATTTTAATTCTGCAGTGTGTGCATGAAATTTTAAAAGCCTTTTCAAAAGCTTCATGTGTTTAATTGGCTGCTTAATTTCTAATATTTCAGAGTAAGATGAAATTTTACCACAAGAGACTAGACATATGTATTAATTACTGATTGGTTTTCAGGAGTGAGCTGCAGTTATTGCAGTGCTCAGTTTGAGTCAGGAATTAGATGTACTGCTGCACACTGCACACATATAACATTATAAGCTAGGAACAGCACTCCCAATGCTTTATAGTGAATTCATTTTTCTTTCCATGAGATCAGATCTCCCATTCCTCTTCCTCCTTCTCACTCTTATTCTTTATTTTTCCATTTTTCTCATCTTATTTTTTAACATTTTAGCTTTTTTAAGGATTAGCCATATTAGCACAGGTGTTGTTGTCAGACTGACCTGAGTTCCAGGGTTTTCTCCTTGAACATTTATCTGTGTAACTTAGGGAAATGATACTATTTCTATAAAATAAAAAGTACTGTAAAAGAGAAATAATTATAGATCCTAACAAAAGATTGCTAGAAATATAAAATATATTAGACACATGCACACACCATTGATATATTAACATATGTGGAATGTGTTATACATCAAAATTCATGTGTTAGAACATTAATCATTTACTATGTGCTAAATTGATATTTCATAGTCTTATCTAAAGAAGTAATAGTCCTAATGAGGATAGTCAGTCACAGCATCTTATATGAGGCAATAACTTGACATAATCAGCTAATTCAATCTTCACGCCACTCTTTAGAGGAATTTATTAAGACCATGTCATAGGAGAAGCTCAGAGAAGTAAACAATTAGCTTATGTCACAGAGTTTTTGCTAATAAAGCTACTTGTATGATATATATTGTATTAAATGTACCATGCTATGTATGGGAATGTCATAATGAAACTCTTCTCTTTGTACAATTAATATACACTAATAAAACAAAAAAAATTAACTGAAAACAAAAAGTCCCACTATTTCAAAATGGTGAAGTATTTTTGGACTGGAGAGGTGGCTCAAGCAGTAGAGTGACTGCTTTGCAAGCAGTGACCTGAGTTTAAAACCCCAGTCCCACCAAAAAACCAAACAATAAATAAAAAACGTAAAAACTGGCAAAGTATTTTTAAATTATGTGAAGTTATACAGCAATATTATAATGAAAGTTATACATACACAAGCATATGCTTATGAAATATGCTGAAAGGCTATTGGCAGGGAGCCAGAGTGCAGGTTCTAAGTGTCACAGAGGAATTCCAAGTTACTCAATGTTCATAAGAACATTAGAATTAGAGAATTTCTCTAATTCTCTAATGCATAATCATGGAAAATCACAGGTGCTTGCTGTTGTCCTGGGATGACTTGACAGACTCTTGGGCAATACCTGGAAAAAGACTCACTTCTGGTTGTGGGGAGGCACCAGAGATAGACTCATAATGAAAGGCACACACAAGCCATAGTGACTTTTAAATGGTTTAAGCAGGAAGGAGATGGAGGTTGAGTAAGCTGGAAGAGTCAAATCAGAGACCACATGTTGCCTAACAGATGTATTACAGTGACGTCGCTGGGCTATTTTAAAACTGGAAATACACAAAGAGAAGTATTTGAAGCTGAGGAAAATCTATCAGATATTATGAAGAATTTTACTAGATGGCCTAGGACACAATCTTTTTGAGGGATAATAGCAAGAATTACAAAATACTATGAATAACCAACTGGCGGACTTTTCAGGCACGAAGAAGAAGAAATGGGCAGGTAAAGCCCAAATGGCAATGGCAAAATTAGAAATGAGGTTGACATGAGAATTGAGGATTATGGCATTGCTTAAAGTTCCTTAGTCATTGCCAGGCCTGGATTCTGAGCCAGCCTACAAAGCTACTTCCCCTCGTATAATAGCTAATTAAATGACAGAATATTCATTCATTTTTATGCATTATTCATTCACTTCCTAATAAAACATATACTGGGCCCTTTCTTCCAACCACATATTGATTTCCACAATAGAAACCTTTAAATATATTGAATGCAATTCTTGCTCTTATTATTACCAAATTAAGGCTTATTTTAATGAGGTATCAGTGAAGTAAGCAAATCATTATAGCATAATCTGATATATTTAAATTTAAGTCTTCTGGAAAAGATACCTAATTCAATCTTTGAGGTAATAAAAGGATTTTGGAGAAAAAGAGCCTGACTTGTTTTGAAAGTCAGTTGGTAGCTTTTTAATTGAAAGAGGTAGAGAGCATAATGTCTGAAAAGATCTAAAAGTGAGAGAGAATATGTTCAAAGTATTGCAGTAAAACTAGATAGCCATCTGCTAATGATAAAAGTTGGGAATAGGTAAAATGTGAGACTGAATAATTGTCAGGGATCTGCAGAGTTCTTCCTTAACACCCAAGTTTGTTTTTATGGTATGTCATGGAAACACAAATAACATAGGTGTGGGGTTAGAAAAGAACAAGTCAGGCACCAGTAATCCTTGCTACTCAGGAGACAAGAGTTCAGGAAGATCATGGTTCAAAGCCAGTCTGGGCAAATACTTTGTAAGACACTACCTTGAAAAAAACCCTTCACAAAAAAGGGCTGGTGGAGTGGCTTTAGGTGTAGGTCATGAGTTCAAATGCTAGTACTACAAAGAGCAAAGAAGAGTAAGATTTAGAGTAGGAAGAAGAAAGAATATGCAGTTATCTCCAAAATGTGATTTACAACAGATGCTAACTAGAGATAGATAATTATCTAGAAGATAGATAATTGATGATAATATAGATGGTGTCTATGGCAGGTGCCACTTCTCTACAATTAGAAAACAAAGTCCCATTTATCCCATAAACAAGTTATAAATATCTAAGCCCCAGACAGCCTTCTTATCAAAAATAATCTCACCTGTAATTTCTACTCTAGCACTTTGTGGGTTTTCAAAGACTTAGTCATGTATGAGTTCAGAGAAATACCTTCAGGTTGCTCTTGAGCATTCTTGTTTTCCACAACTTCATAATTTCTTGTCAACCAACCAGCTTAATCATGCAACTCTCTCTCTTTTTATTTGTAACTAACATTCCCATTTTGCCATCTGAAACCAGAGGAGTCACTACTTTCTTCTACAGTCCTCAATACAATCATGACCTCTCTCCAAATTCCCCAAAGCACAAACTGGTAACTGGATGTAACTTTTAATGAGTATCTTCTTATAGTCTAATGATAATGAAGAAGAGTTCAACAAAGAGCAGTAGTTTCTTCAGCCTTTGTATACCTAAGAATTACCCGGACAATTTGTTAAAGCAAGAATTGCTGGACCCTACTCAAACAATTTTGATTTAATAGGGTGACCCCCAAAGTATTACATTTCTAATAAGCTCACGGGTGATGTTTTTAGTTTGCAGAACTTCCTCTGTGTATTCAGGAGGGCAAGAACTACTGCCCAAGCTGAGCTGTAAATGTCCCTTATAAGATTATCTTGTTCCTTCACTTTCCTCTCACCATAATTTGGATATGACTCACTGACACCAGTTCTAAGCATAACAAATCATCTCTATTCATGGGAATCCTAGAAAAAAAGAGATCAAGGCTTTGTCCTGAAACTCTTCCCCTACTTCATGCAAAGACTATACACCTAATTCTTCAAGTATTTTCCCACAATTGTTATTTTCTAGACATGAATTCAAATGGATAGTTCAATTTCCTTCAGAGAAGCCTCTTACTTTACAGAATGTGGTCTATTGTTACAGTTGACTCAAACACCACAGATACTTTTGGCGTTGGTATAAGTAAATACTTGTATAGGACTTACCATGTTCTTTTAAGCACTACATAAAGATTAATCTTCATAAATGTCTTATGAAGGAGCTAATGCTATTAACTCTACAAATATGAAAAATGAAGGATAAAGAGATTAAGTAAATTTCTCACCATCACATAGTTAATAACATAGAACGTGGTCTGCTTCTAGATCCCATACATACAGCTGTTATGTTATGGATGGAATCTTTCCATTTTGCATGGGTGCTATTCCAAATTTGTATTATTTAAGCTTTTCCATGTTTGCCTTGTTGTACTAAAGGTAACAGGTAAATTATATAGGAGTTAGGATGGAAATAACATAAGGATCAGAGGACAAACTGGAAAAACTGGAGGCAAGGTGGTAAACGGAAGTGGATCTCCAGTGTGCCTCTGACATTGTGAAACTTGAACATTTCTTTGAAGGAGGTCATTGTGACACAGAGCAGAGGAAACAAGATAAATTTCCTCTTCAATCACATGAATACATGTCAGGTCACAGAATGAAGTGTAAACAACTTCCAAAAAAATGAAGGATTGTGTTAGAGATGGGGTGATTGTAGAGTCACAACAGGAAGAAACGGGAATAGAATCTGACCCGAGGGGTATGCAGAGGAAATTTCCCAAAGAGCTCTATAAAGGATTTCTGAATTGACTTCACCAGAGGAATTCTGCAGATGTTACTACAAATGCTTCTAGGGAAAATTATGATAGAGAAACAAAAGAATACAGACAAAGCTATTGAAAATTTAAGGCAGAGCAGGAACATGGAGACTGGGCAGAAAAAAAGGAAGACACCCAGAGGAATTATCGAATCTCTGTTTAATGTATGTTATCTCATATAGCTGGGCCTGAAGTTTTTAGTTCTGCATTGTAGTGTTTCTTTGTTTTATTTAGCACCTGAATGTGGAAGGATGGAAGAAGTCAGGAATAGCTTTAAGCTGTTACATAAAAATAGAAAGATACAGGCTCTTCTTTCTTCACTATTCTTTTATTTCTGGAGTGTTTGTGTTTCCTGGGTATGTCCTGAACGCTGTGCCCCAGACATAATGCCTTGACTTTTTAAACCTGGGCCATAAACTAGCTGGTTTTATTTCCAGATTTTAGCCCCAATCATTGTTATCTGGCCACCTCTTCCACAGATTTTGGATTTGTTCTGAGACTTGGTGAGTTCTTCTTTCTTAAATTTTCTAGTAACATTTATGGGATTGAATTATTAAAAATATTTTCAACAAAGACAAGGAAAGCCTGTAATGGTTGATTCTGAAAACTCAAACAGTAAGATGTGAAACACAGGAAATGGAAACTAGCTCTTGTCCCCCAAGCTGGACCTTAGGAAGCAAGTATTCCTATGTATATAATATGATAATTAACAATTAAGATGGAAATATCTTTACATAGTTTTTCTTTCCTCATTTACCTCATATTTTTCCATACCCAAACCTATGTGCTAGTTTTATTCCCCAACTCCTAATATTATATCCTTCTAGTGTTAGTTACCTTTC
Source organism: Castor canadensis (assembly GCF_047511655.1). Classification (NCBI taxonomy): domain Eukaryota; kingdom Metazoa; phylum Chordata; class Mammalia; order Rodentia; family Castoridae; genus Castor; species Castor canadensis. The sequence goes on along the minus strand of NC_133397.1, from coordinate 110,725,269 downwards.
TCATCACGATGATACAATGCCTGACTTAAATGACTTAACAGAAGAATGATTTATTTTCATTCACAGATTCAGAGAGTTTGGTCCTTTTATGTCTGGGAGGGTATGGAGGAGCAGAGCAGTTCACATCATTGTGTCCAGAAAGCAGAGAAAAGGAATACAGGAAAGGGCCAGAGCAAAATACAGTCTCTAAACACACAACTCCAGTGACCTACTTCCTTCACCTAGGCTCCAGCTCCTGTTTTTCTCTGCTTCCCAATAACGTCATTACGTGAATCCATCAATTGATTAATCTTTTCATTAAGTCAGAACCTTCATGATGTAAATGTCTCTGGAAATGCCATCACAGACACACAGAAGGTGTGCTTTGCAAATCTAGGTGTTTCTTAATACAGTAAAATTATCAGTTGAAATTAATCATGATAATTTCACCACCCTTGTCAACGTGACAGGAAAACACATCTCCTGAAACCTTCCATGCCTAGCTCGTGAAAGACTCATGTCCATCTAAAAATGCAAAACGCTTTTGGTCCATGTCCACGAATCCCCAGAGTCTTCATAGTTTCAACATTGTCCAAAAGATCAAATACAGTCTCCTGTGAGAGTCTAGGTTAGTCTTAGCTCTCACCCTCTGTAAAAATCCCAAAGTAATTTATACATTCCCAACATACAATCATATAGAGTATATATAACTTACTCATAATTGGAGGAGCAGGAGAATAACAAGGAAGGATTGGAGCAAAGCAAGAATGAAAATGAGCAAACACTAAATCCTGTAACTCCATATAGTGCTATGATGTGTGTTCCAGTGTGTGTAACACCCAGGCCCCTGTGGCCTTGTTAGCTGCAGTCCACATGGCCTCTCTCCTCTGATGTGTCCACTAATTTTCTGAGGCTTTGTTCAGCAGGTATTTCATGTTCCTGGTATCTCTAACTGCTTGGTATCTCCATTGCACCTTTGACTTCACCTTGTATCTTCATGAATTGTATTCTCAAGGGCTGACTTCAGAGATCCTGACTTTGTCACACATTGTCAGACATTTCAGGCTCTCCTTTGTAATCTAAGTGGAAGATTCATAATCCTATAATTTTTGCATTTTATTTGCCTGTAAAAACAAAATCACATGGAAAATGCCAAGGTGTATTGCTAGCTCAAGCAGTATCCAGACCCCTTGGACTGTGACAGCATGGATTCTGAGTGTCTGTGCAGCAGAACCTAAGAAAACATTTCCCCTGATTACCTTGTGCAAGCAATGTATCCTGGTAGCCTCTCTTCTCAAGGAAAAGTCTTTCAAATGAGTTTATAATTTTACCCCTTGCAATGCGAGTGGCCCAGTCAATTCCTGGGATGCCCTCAAAGTGTCTATCCTATTGAAGCAGAGCAAAGTCTTTGGCTTATTTAGTAACGCTAAACTCTTCAATACCTACACCTCTTGTCCACAACTTTGAACTCTCCTTTGCAAGCCAGACTGCCTGTGTTTCAAATCTTTCTGCTCTGCTTTTTGCTCCCAATTCTCACTGTAGACTTGGCTAAAAGCAGCCGGTATTAACCAGACTTCATCCTGAATTCTATGCTGTCTTTAAATTTTCTTCACCAAATTAATTAGTATGTCAGCTTCAAACTCAGCTTCCCATGAAGTTTCATGACATGGACAAAATGCATGCATATTCTTGCCAGACTGTAACATAAATAGACTCCAGTTCAGTTTGCAGTAGGGACCTTGCTCCCATTTGAATCCTTATGAGTGTAGTCTTTACCATTTGAATTTTAATGTCATTCTAGTCACCTGAGAGCTCTCTCCAGAATGCCCATTGAGTTCTGCATCCAGCTTTCTAGGCTTTCTCTAGCCCACTTCTTCGAACTCTTCCAAATTCTTCCCCAAAAGTAGTTCCAAAGACCTAAAAACCATGTGGTCAGGTTTAGTCAGAACGATGACCCAATTTCTGTAGTTCCAGTTTTGGGTTAGCATTCTTATCACTGTGATGGAATGCCAGAAGTAAATTACTTAAAGTAGGAATGATTTATTTCGGCTCATAATTTCAGAGGGTTTGGTAGATTATAGCTGGAAGAGTGAAAAAAGAGCAGAGAAATTCACATCATGGGAGCCAGGAAGCAGAGAAGAATGAACAAAGGAAGGGGCCAAGGCAGGATATAGCTCCCCAGGACACACCCCAGTGATCTCTTCCCTCTGTCTAGGCCCCCTCTTGTAAAGCCATCCTATTAAACTATCAAAGGTTAGTCCATTGATCAGAACCCTCATGATCTAATTTATGAAAATGCCATTGCAGACACACGGAGATGTGTGCTTTACTAATCTCCAAGTGTTTCTTTGTCCAATCATGTTGACAATCACTTAATCATCACACCCACCATATCACTCTACCTTATTGCACGCTACCTTCATTGTATCTATGGCAACTTGTTAAAATTTAATGTGATTTTACTGCAATGTACATGAGTTTGGGCATAGAAAAGAACTGGGTTACAATAGTGAATCTAGTGCTTCTTTTCCTAATCTTGTCAACTTCTATGAGATGAACATGTGTGATTCCACATATGAGTGAGATCATGTACTGGTACTTGTCTTTCCTGTGCCTTGCTCATTTCACTTAAAATAATGATCTCCAATTTTATCATGTTGTCACAGATGACGGAATTACTATTTTTTATGGTTGAATAGCATTTACACTGTGTATACTTACCATCTTTTCTTAATCCATTCATCAATTGTTGGGCATTTATTGACTATTGTGAATAGTGCTGTAATAAAAATTGGAGTGCAGACATCTGTTCAACATGCTGGTTTTACTTCCTTTGGATATATGCCAAGTGGTGGCATCATTGAATGATGTGGTATTTCTACATATACTTCAACTCATCTCCAGGTTTCTTATTATACTTAATGTAATAATTACTCATAAGTAGTTATAAGTAATGCAAAATTAACTACTATGCAAATAGTGATTATTCTGTATTGTTTAGGGAGGAGTGCCATGCTTAGTGCAGAAGCTAATATTTTTTCCTGAATTTTCAGTTTGTTTGTTTGAATTTGTGGGCACAGATCTACTGGACATTGAGAACCATCTGTGTAGTTTTAATGATTTCTCTAGTGAAGTAGGCAGAATACAGTTCCTTTTTAAATACGAAGGAGATTAAGGTGAGGGACTATGGTTGATGGATTTACACAAACTAGAGCAATGAAACCTCTTGCAATTTCTTTAATTGGGGTGGAGAGGAGGTCAAGGGAGTAAGATGATGAGGGTGATCTAATGTAAGCCAACTTGGATTTGTCACAATGAATTCCCCCTGTACGACGAATATATCCTAATAAAAAATAAATCAAATAAGAAAATATGCTCAAGCCCTAATTCATAGATTCCATGACTGTGTTCATTTACTTGAGAAAAGGGATTTTCCAATTATAATTAAAGACTAAGACCCAGAGATAGTGAAGTTATTCTGGATTATTTAGGTGCGTCCAATTTCGTCACCAAGTTTTCTTAGAAGAGGAAGTTTCCCAGCTGGATCAGACAGAAAGTTGTAACAATGCAAGAGGAGACAGAGATGCAGTGAAAGAAAAACTCATGTTCACTGGCTTTGGAGATGCTGGAAAAGGGCCAGGAGTAAAGGGAAGCAAGACAAAGGGTCCTTTGTTCTGTTACTTGCAAGGAACTAAATTCTGACAACACTCAGAGTGAGCAGGAATGACTCTGTCCTTGATGTCTGAAAGGAGCAGAGCCCTACTGACACCTTTCTAACTCACAGAAATGTAAGGTAAAGAGACCTATGCTGTTTTGAGCACCTAAATTTGTAATTTGCTATGGAAACAATACAAAACTAGCATACCTAGAATTTATAGCATGCAGTGTTACAGCATTTTACACATAAAACAGGGTCCTTCGTTTCTTCATTGCCTGTGACATGCTATTTTGTCATGATTTCACTTCAGAATGTTTTTAGCCCACTGTATATTTTAATATTCCACTTTTGTCCAATGATTTTTACTCATATCCACTTTTAAAATTGTCTACTATGTTGTTTAAGTTCAGTGCTCTTTGTGTTTCAGAATAGGTTTAATATGTCCGTAAGAGCTTGCAGTGAGTTTATAATTTCAGGTGTCACATTCTTCATTCCAGAACTCCCTCCTGGTTCCTTCCCAATGTAGTTTTCAGCACTTTTTAACATCGTTTCTTTCACTTTGCCTTTATATTATTGAATATAGTTAATATGGTATAGAAAAGTTCAAAGTCCCCATCTTATAATCCCATTTTTCTTTGCCAGTTCTTATTATTTTCCTGTTGATTCACATTTGTCTGTTTATTGTCACAATCTCTTGCATCTTTGCAATGATGGTAAGTTATGATTTCTGAAAATGATGAATATTATGTTGTTGAATGTCTGGATTTTACTGTCTTCTTTAACAAAGTGTTTAGTTTTGTCTCCTTAGTTTTCTTTTTTTCATGGTAGTTGATTTCTATTGCTCAGTCTGGCCCTTCTGCAGTAGGTTTTAACTTTATTCATGGACACGGATATATTGAGAATCCTTTAGGCCTAGATCAGCACTGCCTCAATATAAAATTTCTATGATCGTTACTGAACGTCTACAATGCTCAACGAGCTTTCTTACGCATGGTATTTTGGACCTTTTGGCTCTAGTTAACTTCTCTAGGTTTTCATCTGTCCATTCCCTGGAGTTTTAGGCATGGGTTTCAACCAGAGCTTGTTCAGCTTAATGTTTGACTAAAACTCAAAGGCATCCACATGCAGATCCATGGCACTCAGTTCCCGTCTTCTCTGATTCCTTGACAAACCTTAGTATCCTGCATATCAGTCTTTGTCTCCTCATTTCAGTGCAACCATGGCATTCTCTTTTTGCACTTCTGTCAAGAATCTGTAAGAAATCTGAGTCAACAATGAGTTTCACATTGTGGTTCCCTTCATTTAGGGATCATAATCTTATATTTACTTTTTTTCAGAGTTGAAAATAATTATTTTAGATGATTTTCAAATTTAAATTTATTTATAGCTAATTATTCTTCACCACCATAAGAAATTAAGGTTACTTTTTTTTCTTTTATTGGTGGAACTAGGATTTGAACTCAGGGCTTCACTCTCAATAAGTAGGTACTCTACTACTTGAGCCATACCTCCAGTGCATAGGATCTTGTAACTATTTCCCCAGGCTGGCCTTGAACCACCATCCTCCCATTTGCAGCCTCCCAAGGCTAGCATTACAGGCATGAGTCACCAGTGTCCCACAAGCTTAGTATTTCACATGGTCAGCATTTACTTAGATTTATCTGCATTGTTAAAGGATTTCTTTTCCTGAGAATGTCTTTATTTTATCTTCATTCTTCATTAATATCAATATTTTTGTGCATTTGGAATAATGAGACTGTGAACTAATGTTATTTTGGCGTGTTGTGACTTGATTCTCTTATGTATATGTTAGGTCTTGGATATATGATTAGAGCCATATTAAACATTTTAGACCAAGAATACTTTGTACATGACATTAATATTTTATATTACCCAGTTTGCCTGCTGCAGAGTGGAATGGTAAGTTACAATGGTCATCAACCCGTGATTCTACCTCTATCAGTTATCTATGTTTCCTCCCTTTGAATCTGCTCAAATACTGTGACTACTTTGAGTAATATGTAATGATTTGATGTTAGTTTCTCCTCCCAGGCCTTATAAATGGATTCAAATTTTTTTGACTCTCAGCAGTTAATATTCAAGAATTGTGCTATTCCTGAGAACACCAGTCACTAGTAAGCTTACAAAATCTGAGAAGCCCAGTCTTAAGAAGCACCCTGTGGGGAGGGAGGTGGGGATTCAAAGCAACACAAAGATGCTGACTATGTGAATGAAACACAAAATTCTTGCTCAACATGCAAAGATTTAAGGCAGTGCCTCACAGACTAGCTCAGCTACATGAAGTTTTCTAAGGGTAAGAGTGAAAACTTACAGCCCAGGTCTATTAAGTAATAAACTTTCGAAGAATCAAAAAGGGCGAACGTCATCATAGACTTCAGGTATGAAAAAGTTTTGAGGACTTGTTTTAATGAATCATGTATTGGTTTTGTCTAGAAGAGTGCATTATAATTTAATATTCAGGAAGCTGTCAATAATTTTAAAGAAATTACATCAAATTGGATTGAAAAATGGTGATACCTGTTTAGAAAGAGTCCTTTCTACCCACTACTACCTACAGATAAAATAGGTTGTATGCAGGATGGAGAAAATGATGTAGCTTGAAAAATCTTGATAATAAAACAAGGATGATTTAGAAGGTAGAAAAAAGATAGAACACAAGTGACAGAGCCAGAAACAATGGCAAATCATTTCCAGGTAGTGAAACTCTGTCTTAACCAAGGAACTGGAGAGATGGGCTGGGCAAGAATTCAGACTGCCATGAGCCAGTGGCTTCTGTGCATTTCCTCTTTTATTTGCTTTTGAGTGAGATTTTCATTACTCTCAGTTTACAATTGATATCTTCATTGCAAACTTGTCACTATACTAGGATCATGGCTCACAATGGTAGAGTGCTTACCTAGCCAGAGTCCCTGAATTCAAACCTCAGTACTGCCAAATTGAACATTAGGAGAATTTTTTCTTAGCTTCTTTTATTCTTAGAATTCTTTTTACACCATTTAAAAATCTTGTTGTTAAAAAACAGCTTAGCTTTTAATAATTTAAATCCAGTTATTTGTATTATAAAAACATAAATACTTCCAAACTTTAATCTGATTATTGCTTCCAAAAGTAAAGTTTCTTGTTAAAATTCAATAATTCTCTTCAATTGTTTTAGGTTATAGGATATATCCTAGTAATAAGATTATCGCATTCAAAAGTTTGAAAAATATTTTATAGTTGGTTATGTTACAATTTTGACCTTCAGTTAGGCAAATTTACCTCAATGTGCAGTTTAAGGATTTGTTTTTATACTCGATTAATTTTTATTGTCCAAATAGGCATGTCATTTGTTTGGTTTAAAATTAAGATTATATTTTTAAAAATGAAGAAGGCTCAATCCCAATCCTATTAACTCTAAGTAGTGGTCACCCACTCAACACCATTTAAGAGTCATTTTAATTAGCTCATGGATTGCTTTTCAATATACTGGTTACCCCAGATCAGTGCACATAAATCCATAGAGTGGGAGTGTTTTTGAGTGGGCACGTATTCATGCCCAAGTTCTTATTTATCAAATTTAAATCATCCATATCTATGTATTTGTCCATCTACATGATGGAGTAATTTTTCTTAAGCTGATCAGCAGGGAAGGTACTAAGTATATTTTGCCATGGATAACACTACAAAAATCCTATTTTATGATGACAATATTATTACTATTTTCATATCTATAGCTACAAGTCAACCTCTGTGAAATTTGTAAAGAATTGATTTTTTTGTAAAGACATTATTTGAAATATCAATAGTTTATCAGAATCTGATTATATATGTGCCAATTCTCAAACATTTAGTCTCATAAATGCAGGAGCATTATGAAAAAGAGTGTTGAATATTTTAAAAAGCTTTGATATAATGAGTTATTTCTATGTGTATTTAGTATAATAAAAATAAAACTGAAAAATTTAAATACTGTATCAATTAAATAGAACAAAAATAAACCCATTAAATGTCAGCATAAAAATACATTTTAAGAAAAATCCCTACAATTTCCAACACCAGAACAAACTAAAGGGAAGGTTGGAATTGCTCTCCTTTTCTGAAATCTTTTTAATGTTGTCTAAAAACTGTAATTGATATGTCACAAAGTGATATTTGGTTTGAAGTATATGAAAACAATGGCTTTGAAAAATTACATAGCTTAAAATGGAATGTTATAATAATTTTCAGATAATTGTGGATTTTTTTCAGCATTACACCAAAACTTGGCAGGTGGTAGGTTCTTTTTTTTTTATTGTTGTACAGGGGGTACATTGTGACATTTATAAAAGTTTTTATAATATATCCTAGTTCAATTAACCCCCCTCCATCATTCTCCTTTATCTCCTCTCCCACAACTCTTGGAACAGTTTCAACAGGTCTCATTTTTCCATTTTCATACATGAGTACACAATATTTCCACCACATTCACCTCCCACACCCTTTCTGTATGCCCTACTACCTCCCACTGGTGTCAACCCTAAGACAGGAACTGTTTTACCTTTCTGTTCTCCGTTTTAGAAAACAGACATTTTTGTTTGTATAAGATAGCTACATGGGGAATTTCATTGTAACATTTTCATGAATATATGTTCTATAACCCAAATTGGTTCCTTTCCTCTATATTTCACCTTTGTACCTTCATCCTCTTCTTACGGTGATTTCAACAGGTTTAAAAATTCTGTATTCATTTTTGTGCAGAAAGTACATCTACTGTTTTCGCTTCTTTCTTTTATCTTCCCTCTCCTGTTAGTGACCTCCCTTTAGCATGAACTGTTTTTCTTAATATTGCTTGTATTTGTATTAGGGCTATATTCCACATTTGAGAGAAAACATGCTGCCTTTGGCTTTCTGAACCTAGCTAACTTCACTTAGGCTGATGTTCTCCAGTTCCACCCATTTACCCACAAACAAATGATGGTAGATTCTTAAATTTTAAATGCAATGTTGAAATTGACAACAAAGCAATGAGGTTTTTGTATTATATTACTTTAAGTTCCATTTACCTTATTGAACTTTCAGAGAATCTTTGCCCTCTGCATGTTTTTCTATCTTCACACATTGATCACATAGTATGTATTGGTTGAATTACTGGGGTATTGTAAAGTTGACACATTTTAATATTTGATATATAAATTTCACCCATTTCATCAGAAGAGTCTCAAACATTGTCTTTCAACATTATAAAAATTGGTACCAGCTTTATAAAATTATAATTTCAACAAAGATTGAATTTTATAATGCATAACAAATATTATTAACTTTGAGTAGTTATCATACACAGTTGATATCCATGAAACCACATAATACCCAATTTAATCTGAACATGTATAGTTTTTCAGTAATTTAAATTAGACTGACATTTAAAAAAGTTAATTAGGGCCGCTACTTTAGCTCATAACTCATCACAAAAAATGCTTTCCCTCAAAGCAATCATTGCTAATTTGCAAATACTTTTATTTTCTTCACACACAATTTTTCAAGGACTCTAAAATTGCGATGTCATAAAATTAACAAACTGGCTGCTTTCTCATGCACATTGTTAAGTGAAACTGGCTCTGCACTTAATCACCTGAGTGAGTCCATGGTATTGCAGAATGTAACTACTAATCCATCTTGGAAAGACTACTTTCATTATGTCAAGGTCTAAGCAGTTTTATCCACTTTAATTTCATAACAGTACAGTGTACATATGTTGAAAAGGCATATATTGTCCTATTGTTAATATGGAAATCATCTGAGGTTGTGACACCTCAGAAAGCTAGGGAGCTCTTTGAACCATTTTATGCAAGTCATCGATTCATTGATAATTGTTCAGTGTGGAAGTATTGCAAATAAATTTTGCATGTCTTGTACACTTTTAAAATTTTCTTTGATATTTTTTATTGGTGGCATAAAGTCTTATAAATATGATAATTTACAATTTCATTAATATCATCTATCCTGAATGTAACCTCTATATAGCACTTTGGTTGTTCTTCCCACAATATCTGCAAAAGCTGAATTATTTATGCTCAGTTTAACAGTGTTGCTTATTATTCCAACAGGGGAGATTAATATTATTTTAAAATATTAAAAATTTATGGAAGGACATACAACTTTATATTTCTGGTTCCAGTTCAAAGTCATTGTTTATCACCAAATTTTTGTAAATATTATGATCTAAAAATCTTGATGAATATGTAGATTATTTCCAGCTATTTGACTGAACTAAATAATTTCTAGAAATGAATAAAGCTTTATATGGAATAATTTAATGAACTCAATAATTATTTATTCAATGAGGAAGAGAAAAGATAGCATCTACTGTCAAAAATAATCAATAGTGATAAAAGCATTATTTAACTATCTGGAGGCAATTCCCATCAGAGATGAGGATAGGCACAGCAAGGGATTTCTGCTTTTCTCTATAAGACCATCTGTCACTTTTGCTGTTAAATCATATATTCATTTATCATTAAGTGAAAAAGAAATGAAAGAATATCCAAAGATTGAGGCTTTAAGTGAAGTATATTACAACCATGTAGTAGAAAAGAATTGGGGTAAATGACACTAAGATGTATACAGTTAATTTTATCCTCTCTTTTGTTGTTTTCTTTTTTAGGGCTCACAAGAGTCAGGTTATACTTAACTCAAACTAATTAACCCATAAGCTGTCTATTTATTTATAATTTTTTTTTTCCAGTTGTTAAACAGTTCACACTTTTCAACAGATCTTTTATCACATCTGGATGTTAATATACCTTTGGATCAGCATCCTGAGTGTTTATTTTTGAAAAATAATTTGGCAAGTTTTGGGCAAATTATAAAATAATTATACTGAGGTTTTGATTGTAATTTCATTAATTCATAGATTTAGTGATGAAAATTCACATAGAACTAAACTGTATTACTTAGAATACTAGATAGTTTTATAAATGTCATTTTGAAGATTTACTATGCCATTTATTTATTTTCTTGACAAATCTATTATTTGGTTTTTTTAATTTGCATTTTAAATTTTAATTACTGTGGACTGACTTATAATACAGTGTTTATTGTTTGCATTTTAGTATGTCAAATCAGTATCTTCAATTATACTTAAAATTAGCCTATATAATGGGAAGAAATTTATATATATAATAGCAATAAATAAATCTAGTCTCTTATTTTTGCCTCTAAAGCTTGAATACTAAACTCAACCAAAAATCAATGAACTAATAAAGAAATGAGCAACTGAATTAAACAGAACTTTCCCCCATCCAAGTACCAACCAGGCCTGACCCTGCTTAGCTTACGAGATCAGAGGAGATCCGACACGTTCAGGGTGGTATGGCTGTAGACCAGAACTTTCTCAAAAGAAGAAATGCAAGTGGCCAAAAAAACACATGAAAAAATGCTCACCATCTCTAGTCATAAAGGAAATGCAAATTGAAACCACACTAAGATTCCCCCTCACCCCTGTTAGAACAGCCATCATCAAAAACACCACCACCAACAAATATTGGCAAAGATGTGGGGGAAAAGGAACCCTCATACACTGCTGGTGGGAATGCAAACTAGTACAACCACTCTGGAAAAAAATTTGGAGACTTCTTAAAAATCTAAACATAGACCTGCCATATGATCCAGCAATCCACTCCTAAGGATTTACCCAAAGGAATGCAACACAGGCTACTCCAAAGGCATCTGCACACCCATGTTTATTGCAGCACTATTCACAATAGCCAAGTTATGGAAACAGCCAAGATGCCCCACCACTGATGAATGGATTAAGAAAATGTGGTACTTATACAGAACGGAATTTTATGTAGCCTTGAAAAAGAATGAAATCCTACCATTTGCAAGTAAATGGATGGAACTGGAGAACATCATTCTGAGTGAGGTCAGCCAGGCTCAGAAGACCAAAAATCATATGTTCTCCCTCATATGTGGTCTTTAGGTCTAGAGCAAATACAGTAATGTTTTTGGACTTGGGTCACTTGACAACGGGAGAGCACATATTGGAGGTATGGAGATAGGTAGAAAACCCAAAACATGAAAGCGTTTGATGTCCCCATTCCAGAGGAACTAATACAGAAACCTTAAAGCGACAGAAGTCAACATGGGAAGGGGATCAGGAACCACTGTAAAGATCAGTTAGAGATGAATCAACTTGGGTTGTAATACATTTGTGCATGGAAGAAATGCTAGGAATCTCTCTGTATAGCTGTCCTTATCTCAACTAGCAAAAATGCTCTGTCTTTCTTATTATTGCTTATGTCTTCTCTTCAACAAAATTAGAGATAAGGGCAGAACAGGTTCTGCTTGGAAGCGAGGGGGGTGGGGGAATGAGGGTAGGGGCAGGGCAGGGGGAGAAATGATTCAAACAATGTATGCACATGTGAATAAATGAATAAAAAAAGTGATCCAGCAGTAAACTAAAAAAAAGAAAAGAAAAGCTTGAATACATATATAGTCACTTTGCATTGTAACAGCTCATGCATTAAAACAGATTTCATATGAAATGACACATTAATTTATGATATAAAATACCACAAGTTGATATGTTAGATAATATCATACCATATCACATTCTAATATATATCAAAACATTATTTTACATTAATTTATTTTTCTCTGTATATCAATGTTTGCTTCTGTCATTAAGAAATTTCGATAGGGTTGGGATATAGCTAAGTGGTAGACTAATGGCTTAGTATGTATAAGGCTCTGAGTTCAAATCCTAGCAACAAAACATATATATATATATTAAGGAAAGGAACTCAAATACTCAACAACAAAAACAAATCATAAAATTTAATACATGAACTATTGATTTGAAAACATGTCTTGAAAGAAGGACAAATGGCCAATAAATGCATGAAAAAATGTCTAAGCTAGATGAGGTGATTCATGCATTTAATCCCAGCTATTCAAGAGATAAGATAGAAGTTTGAAGTCAGCTCAGGCAAAAAATGTTAGGAAGATCTCTCTCTCAACAAATACTGTGGGCACAGGTGTGTACTCATGCAATTCCAGCTACATGGGAAACACACGGGAGTATTATAGTGTTAGGAAAAATGCAAGATCCCATTAAAAAAAAAGATCTAGCGTTGTGGCACAGGTAGTAGAGTATATGCTTAGGAAGTACAAGGCCTGAATTGAAACTCCACTACCAAAATGAGAGGAAGGAAGGAAGGGAGGATGGGAGAAAAGGAAAGAGGGAGGAAGGAAGGGAGGGAGGAAATGAGGGAGGGAGGAAGGGAAAGAAAGAAAAGAAAAGAAATAGTATCATTAGCTTTAAGGGAAGGGGAAATCAAAAAGAAAGTATTATGAGGTAACATCTCAGCCCAGTTAGAATGACTATTATCAAATACAGAAATAACAAGTTTTGGCAAAGATGTGGATAGAAAGGAATTCTCCTACACTGCTGGTGGGGTGTAAATTAGTGCAGGTTTTTGGAAGACAATGTGGAACTTCCACAGGAAACTGAAAGCAGATCGGCCATATGACCCAGCTATCCCATTTCTGGGATATAAACAAGGAAATAAGATCCACACACCAAGGAGATACCTTTATGTCATGTTTATTATGGCACTTACATAATAGTGAAAATATGGAGACAAACCCCAGGTAGGTGTCCATCAATGGATGACTGGAAGAAGAACAGGGGTTATATGTATGCATGTACATATACCAAAAATGGGATATTTTTCAGCCATGATGAAGAATGCAATCCTGTCATTTATAGAAACTGATCAAACTGAAGAACTGGAGGACTTAATGCTAAGAGCTAGACACAGAAAAGAACCACACAGGCTCTCTCATATGTGGAAATTAAAAAACAAAAGCCAACCTGAATTTAGAATGGTAATTACTAGAGGTTAGGAAGAGGGTTGACATAAAGGGAGGCTCATTTGAACACTCTGTGCTGTGTGCATGCCTTGAAGTATCACATGCATCCCCATGATATGTATGATTGATGCATGCCAATAAAAGTGAAATTTTATGAGAATTTCTTGCAATGAGAAAATGTAATATATTTAGAAAACAGTTTTCTCAAAGGATTGTGCATATGTTTTTTGTATTTACATTAATCTCTTGTCTTTCAAAACAAAGTCCTCATATAATGTTTGATTGAGATTTTACAATTTAAATGTTACCAACTATATTTTCATTGATCTGTGTCCCAGGATTGTATGCATTTTTTTCAGAGATCCTAGATAATGCAACGGAGAATTAAGTGTGAAATTTAACGAACATAGAAAGTATTTGTACATGGATGTCATTTTACAATGAGGCCTTTACTGGTCTATGATAATATATTTCTTTCTTGTTTATCATTCCATTCAATATTTTTCAAAGGTATATTACAAAATTCAAGTTATTGATGAGATATTTCAAATTAAAATTTTGTAATAATGATATTTGACAGTCTTCTGGGCAATAATGAGGTAACATGTATCAGATTTCCTTTTAATAAAGGAGCAATTTTGAAAAACCTTTGCGTTAGTCAGCTTTGCATTGCTATAATTAAGCAGCTTCCTTATGAGGAAGTCACTGATTTGACTTATGGTGATGTCAGCAGACTGCAGCACATCCTGGCTGAATTGTTTGTAGGAGAAAGAGATCACATCTCCAGAAATAGTTTTATCTTTCTGATAAAAATATTTAACATCTAGTGATATTAAAACTATTAAAGTTTTTTTTTCAAAGTCAACAAACTGCATATCAAAACCATAATCCTAAAACTGACTTTACCTTTAAAGAGGCAAAGAGAATATTTTGAAATATATTTGAAAAAGTCTACTAACAATTTAAGAATTTAAATCTTTGCTTTTGAAATGAAATATGAATGTGCTTTTCACTAAAATGTAGTTAAATATAAAATGTGCAAGAGAGATTTATAGGAATCAGGAATAAGTCAATGTTAAAATTCGTTCTGACTTGCTTTCTTATGACAAAGTTCATTACTGCTGTCAGGAATTTTTTTTAACATAATTTTCTTTGAAGATGGGTCCACAAAGGAAGAAATCATCTTTATTAGATATTAAGGAAAGATAAGGAGGTTAATATGAAAAAAATATTCCAGGATGGAGATATAAAAGCCAGAATGCTTCCAAGTTAGGCTTCACAATCTAGCACACTCAACTTTTGTGGGTCTCAGGATACATTTCTTCAGCCACAAATAGTGGCCTCAGACTTTATGTCTCTAAACTGAAAAAAACAGCCAGTTAATAAAACTTACACTGTACTTTCATATATCTTGACACTCTCAAGAAGTGCTTTTTTAAGGCCTCTTTTAAACGGCACACATAGGAAGTCAAAGACTGAGGAATAAAACAAAAAGATAAAAAGAAAAAAATAGAGTGTTTACATAAGCTACAATATCATTTCTTTTACCATTAGTATACTTGAAGTAACAATTTTTTAAGTAACAAGTGCTTCCTAACAAGAGTAATGAAACAGTACAAAATGAACAAGGATGTCATGACTGTAAAATTTGAATTAAGGGTAAGTTATAGAGAGAACTCTTTACTCTTTTCCATGTGAGCACTGAGGATATGGATAAGAGGGAATTCTGAGCAGATTAAAGAGACTGGGGAAATGATAAAGGAGAAATGGACAGAGTTCATCTTCTCTTAAAACTTTTTCTTTAAAACAAGGGAGTGTTGTAAGAAAAATCTATATTTGAGAGATACTAAAAATACTTATCCTTGAACTTAATATTTCAAAAATACTGAGTTTAATATTTCAAAAATGAAACCTGAAGAATGTTGTCACTTGGTAACTGAAAAAATCATATAAAATTCCATTTTGAAGATGTAGCAATAACAATTATCATTTTAAAATTTAAGAATGAATTATAGATAATTTTTGCTTGAATTAAAAACATTATCCAAATGCAGTCATAAACTTATAATTTCATTTAGAATAATTATCTTAGAACTGAACAAAATGAATTAGAGGAAATTCAACAGAATTTGTGGTGGAGAGTGAGATTTTAAATGACTCAGAAACTTTATATGAATACCTCAGGTTAATCAAATATATTCACTCAGTAAATTATAAATTTATTATTATATGTGGTCTATGATTAGCTATTATATATTGGGTACTATATTCATCAGAAACACTGATCCTGAAGACCTAAAACCAGAAGTCGTCTGGCATAGTGAAATTATAATGCTCTTTATAGCAAAAGAACCTGAATTCAAACTTCATTTCTGAAATTAAATAGCTATGAAACTATTGGTTTACCTGAACTCACAAACACTCAATTTGTCTTTTTGTAAATTTGAGAAAAGATTATTTCTTAAAATGATAAAGAATTTCATGAGAAACCTTTGATTATATACCACATAATTGGATAATCTGGAAGTAACAGACTAATTCCTAAAAATATACAACCTATCAAGACTGAGTCATAAAGAAACATAAAGTCTGAACAGACCTATAACTGATAAGGAGATTAGATCAATAGTCAAAAAAACTTCCCAGCAAAAAAAAAAAAGCAAAACAAAGAAAAACTCCCAACAAAGAAAAATCCAGAATCAGATGACTACACTGATGAATTCCATTTGACATTGAAAGATAATGAAGCCAACTCTTTTTAAGTTCTAGCAAAAACTTGAATATATGTAAATTTACTTTACATGATTTATATTATTCTCAAACCAAAGCAAGGCAAAGACACAATAAGGAAAAAAACCCTACAATAGTCCTGAACATACCAATGTAAAAAGATTCAATAAAATACTAGGAATCAAATTCAACAGCATTTCAAAAGGATCATATGCCATAAAAATGGGGTTTATCCAGCCATACTGGCATGCGAGAATATTTCAGCATAGGAAAATCAGTCAATGTTACAAATCACATTAACAAAAGATAAATGGTGCATCCTTATCTCAATAGATACAGCAAAAGCATTTAATGGAGTCAACAAACATTTACGAAGAAAGCACTCAAAAACTAGGAATAGAAGGAAATTACTTCAACATAATAAAGGTATAAAAGTCAGGTTTGATGGCTCACACCTAGCTACTTGACAGGCAGAGGTCAGGATGATCAACATGGTTTGCCCAGGCAATCAGTGAAAAGCTGGGTCTGGTGGTATTCGCCAGTCATCTCAGCTTCCCAAGGCACTTAAAGAAGAGATCACCATCCAGGCCTGGTGGGGGCATAAATGCGAGACCTTATTTAAACAATAGCTTAAGCAAAAAGGTGTAGCTAAAGTGGTATATTACCTGGCTGGCAAATGCAAGGCCCTGAATTCAAACCTCAGTACCACCAAACATAAATAAAGAAATAAAAACAAACAAATGCATACTTGAAAAGCCAATATCTCACATTGCACTCAATGGTGAAAACTGAACTCTCCCTCTAAGATCATGAGCAAGGCACTGGGACCCGTTCTTACCATCCTTGTTCAACATAGTACTGGGAGTTCTAGCTAGGGCAATAGGCAAGGAAAATCAAATAAAAGGCATCTAAAGCAGAAAGGACTAAGTATAGAGTTATCTGTTTTGTGGGATAATGTGATCTAATTTTTAGAGATGCCTAAAAGACTAGTAGAATTAATGAATTCAGCAAAGTTGCAGGATAAGTTTTATGAACAAAAATCAGAAGTATTTCTATACAATAAAGTATATGAAGGAGAAATTAAGAATCATATTTACCATAACATCAAAATGAATAAAATACTTAGGAGTAAACTTAACCAAAGAGGCAAAAATATTTTATCCTGATAACTAAAAAAAAATCAAAAACCAAAGAATACTGATGAAATAAATTAAAGAAGATATAAATAATTGGAAATACATTCCATAATCATGGATTGGAAAACATACTCTTCTTCATACTATCAAAAGTGATCTATAAATTTAATGCAATTCATTGCAAAAGTCCAATGGAACGCTTGTGGAACTAGAAATGAGACCTTTAATTTATAAGAAGTACAATAGACCTCTAATACAACTTTAAGGAAGAACACAATTGTCTTTATAAAAACAATGAAAATGAAAAGCAAAAAAAAAATACATTAAAAATGTATTGGTTGAGGATTTGGCAAAATCAGAACTCTTGTACACTATTTGTCAGGAATGTAAAATGTGTAGCTTCTATGAAACACAATATGGAGGTGCCTAAAAAAGTAAAAATAGAATTGTGTTTTGATCCACCAATCCTGTTTTGTGGATGCTTTTTCAAAATACTGAACTTGGGATCATGAAGAGATATTTGCACTCCATATTCACTGTAGAATTACCCATAGTAACCAAGATGTCGATGCAACCTAAATAGTGATTAATGGATGAATTGGAAAAATACTGTATCACTACAACAGTCAAATTTATTTAGTCTAGCAAAGGAAGGGAATCCTGCCATATGTGACAGCATGAATGCAGTTCCAGGGCATTGCGCTAAATGAAATTAAATGACACCAGCCACAGAAGGACAAATACTGCATGATTCCATGCACATTAAATACCTAAAATTGTGAAACACACATTTGCAAAAAAGTAGAATGTGCAACTCACATTTACCAGGGAGTAGGGGAACTGGGAATGAGGAGTTAACCGTTCAATGGGCATAAAATGTTGGCATGCGTGCTCTAGAAACTGCCGTACAACATTGTCCTTTAGTTCATAATACTGTGCTGTGTACTTAAAACTGATAGGAGGGTAGATCTACTGCATGATCTTTTCCACTACCATTCAAAAAATGCAAAACTATGTCTTTAAGTATCACGGTAAGATTAACAGAGTTGTTTTTGAACTATAATAGGCTTTCACTAGTGTGAATGTCTTCAGCGTAGAAATGATTTGATCTTTTTGACCTCAGTGTCCAAAATACTGCTTGAAAATGGGAAACGTTTATAGACACAGTTGTTCAATTAAGTGATGAACTTTAGTTTTCTTATGAACTGAAGCCTATCTGGAATAGCATGAAAGTGGTTCTGCAGTTTTTGCCAGATAACCCAACATATTAATTGTTTAAGATGGCTCTAGCAAATAAAAAGGCTGTGTGACAATTTTAGGAAATTCTAACAAAAGAGATATACTTAGACCCCAATGAATTTGGAAAAATGCTATTCTTCTACAGCAGAGAACTACATTCCATGTAAAAGAGTTTCATAGTGTCACAGAATCCCAACAGACTATGCATCCAGTCATCCATGAGATAGAAGTCATCTTGCTCATAACTCATGAAGTCACACTCTGTATACTTCTTGCCATCCTGAGCTATTCCAGAGGCACAAATAAATTCCATGAAAAATGCCTTGGATTCCTCTATCTGTGTTCCTAACTGTGTTATGCTGACACTTTTTTCTTATGTCTTCAGCCCACAGGTAATTTCCTATAATAACATGGAGCAGAAAATAAATTAGATTGCAAAGCAAGTTGGAGTAATTCATTTGCATTAAATGAACTGCACAATTGCCACACCATCATTCCATTTTGAGTTGAACCAAATAAATATGATAAAAGGGAATCTTCTTAAGGGTTAGAGTTGGAAGTGGTACAAATGCAACTTAGTTTGCATAATAAAAAGTGTTCTGACTGGGACATGTATGCTTTTGTCTAGGGGCAAATGACTTGCTTGTGGTTCACAAATATGAAAGGAACAAGACATGAAGATGCAATATTGAGTTTGGGAGAAGAGTTACAGAGATAGAACAGGAGAGTAGAAACAAAGCATGAGAGTTTCCCTGTCTTTTTTTTTTTATTTTAACACTTTCTGTAAATATCCACTAAAAATGATGGCTTAGAAACCCAGCAGACAGACTGACTCCTCTTGAAAACATGAATAGCAACCCTTGTGTTGGCACAATGAATTCATGCAGAAAGTGGACATGACAGAACGGAAGCTCAGTGTGGACCCAACAGTGCCCATTCCTTCTCTTAAATCTCACCTAACTAAAACAACTACAGAAAAAAAATTAACAGTAGCAGACAAAACACTGAGTCCTAATTGTGTCACCACTGTTCACATATATCAGCCAGGAACCTGTGACAAAGCTTACTACTCTGGATGACTTCCACATTGGTGAGAGCAGTAATTTCCCATAACAAAACAAACATTTTAGACATGGTTCTGCCTTCACTGTGAGCTAGGCTTCCCACTAAACTTATAGAATTCTTTATGTATTTATTTAGCGTCTCTTACTAGTTGGCATAACATCAATGAGTGCATACTTACAGAATTCACAGTTGTACCATTACACCCCAATGTTCCAGCATTGAGCAGCAAGCTATGTATGGTTCACCTTCAGGAATGCTCTGGATCTGGGACCCAAACAGGACTGACTCATAACTCTCATTTCTAGTAACCTCCTTGTGAAATATGTCTCCATAACCTTATGCATGTTGGAGTAGAGAAACTTATTCCCTTTTGGAAACTCTCCTATCTGAAGAAACCATGAGGAATTCACTGAAATGGAAAATACACAGGAAACCAGGTCATTTTGAATTCTTTCATCCAAAGGGCTAACATTCAAAGAATGGAATTACTATAGTTCTTAGAGAAAACAACTTTAAATGCCCTCAGGATTTATGTTTTCTTATAAGGAGAAGGAAAAGGGAAGGATATGTACAGGACCTAAGCAATTCTTTGAGGAACACTTTGATGATTTTTTACTTTTATATTTTGAAGTAATGACAAAGGCACAACGACAGCAACTCTGGCCTAAGTGTAAGGAAGATCATGGCAGCTGAAATACTGCAGAGGTGAGGTGATGAGAAGGTTCAGGTCCCCGTCTCTTAGTAGGGATTATAGCTTCATTTGCTCACCATTTTAATTTTTAGGAGGGTGCAAATGATCTTGGTCTTGAATGATTGGTCTTATGCTGACCTTTTTGAGAAAGAAAGGAAGAAATTTCATTCTCATATAACCTACATATATTTAAAGAGGTGTGGTGTAAATACAAGCCCCAAAAGAAGCTATTTCACTCAGCACATCCACCTCTGCAGGTCTTGGACATGCACCTTCCTGTTTTGCCCAAATGGCATTGCTCATGACTCACTCAAGTCCAGGGACCAAATAAGTCACTGTTGCTGCTTTCAATACACAACAGACAGACTGACTCATCTTGAAAACATGAATAGCATGTACATTCCTTTAGCTGATCAAAGAGAGGGGAAAGCCTTTCAGACATAGAAGAGTAACTCTCCATGGGCTGACTTTCCTGGAAACAAGTTGCTATGGATCTAACTGTTCTTCCTTTCAGACAGATGTTCTGAGTAAGCTCATTGGGCCTCTGAAAATGTCCTACGAGACCAATAATAGGTCGAGTTCATTATAAAACCAATAAAGGAAACAAAACAAGTAATGTACTTCTCTCTTTTGCTCTTTATATTTCTCATTTGACCTTATATCCTTGCTTCCATGAGACTACATGCTACATTAAAGTTTTACCATGCAAGTTTTTCCTCAGGCTCTGATTTCTAAAGAACCTGAAGGAAAATATCAAGTACCATCTGAAAAAATGTTTAATATTTTATTCTAAATAATAATGTAAATGAAAGAAGCAATTAAAATTTATCTTAGCATTATTAAGGGCATTCAATTGATTGTTTTCTTTTTATTTTTTTGGGAATACTATGGTTTGAACTCATACTTGCTAGACCACAGTCTGCCATTGAGCCAGGCTCCAATCAGTGGCTTAAGCAGCTAATATAGTTGTATTTAGTGCAAAACACCTAGTAAAATAGGCTTTCTCTAGTTTTGCTCCTTTTTAGAATATATATGCATTTTAAGAACATTTTCCTCCAAAATAAGTCCACTCCATGCATTAATCAGTAAGGAAGCAAATGGGAGTCCAAACAGAGTGATTATTGTGACAGGGTCACTGCTGCTCTCTATCCTTAACTTACAATTACACAGCCAGGTCACTGTCGAGCTCATGTTTTAACTTCGTGTGTCAATGACCACAATAAAAGACTAAGCCTCTAAATTTCACATGGGCTTTGTAAATCTCCTCCTGCCGTGTTTTCTAACCCTGATCATTTTGGAAAACTTTGCATTCTGTCTTCTGGAATTTAGAGCTAGTAATCTGGAAAACATCTCTGAAAATTTCCTGTTTTATTAACTGAAATGTAGTTTTTCTAATGCTGCTTCTCTGTAGCCTTGCCAGTGTTGGATGTTTTCTCACACATACCCTCATCCACCTGGAGTGGGGTAGGTGTCCTTTTAAATCTTCACTAGTGTTTCTAGACTATTACCTCATACTCTAAAAATCTTCAGGTTTGAATTTAATAACTTTAAAGGTTACTTGCTAGTCTGTCATTTCGAGCTGAAGTCATCTGCTATTTCCAAGGCCGTTCAGTTTTAGTCCATGAATTCTGGGCTCTAATCGAGTTCCTCATCTTAGCATATCAATATTTTTTTGTGATTTCAGTTTCTCCCTAGACTTCTACAAAAACTGGCTTCTTAATTCTTTCACCACCTAGATGGTACCATTCTCATCCTTCAGCCTGATTTTTTCATTCACTTCTTTGGTTTTGACTCAAACCTGTCCTTGTCTAGAAAAGAAGCTTTTTGTGGTATCTTTTTCCAGCATTCCAATGTCTAACTGAATATTTTAGCCTCTGTAGACATCACTCAAGAAATAAAGATAAAGGAAAGAAAAGCAATAAAATTTGCATTAATCTTAGATGTAATTTTTGTTCATATAAAATACAAAGTAAATTCTGAAACTGAATTGCTAAAATTAATTTGAAACATCAGTTTTCACGAGTTTGTAATGGTAAAAATAGAAAATTAATTTGGTTTTTGTAGCAGGTCATTAGAAAATATAGTAAAAATATATATTTACAATAATTGTATGAACATAGATATTTATAAATGTACAAGTAACTTTTATGCAAGAAATATATGAAGCAAATTTATTTGTTTGGAAATACCTTTAAGAAAAGTTATGTATAACTATACATAGTCTTTATGAACTGGAAGATAATTTTATGAAGATATTAAATATTTCCACAGTTATAGATACCATGAAAATTGTAGATATTCTTTAAAAAATTTTTGTTACAATATATTCATTGTATACGGGGGATTCATTGTGATAACTCCAAATGGGCTTATATTGTACATTGTACATTGACGGCCCCAGTTGGCCCTCACCCTTGGCAGCAAACTTGGCCACATGCATCTCTGCAAACTGCTTCAGGGTGAAGGCCCAACCGTGCAAGCCAGACCCAAAGCCGACAGTGCCGAGGACAGGGTCAATCGTGATGTTGCATGGGGCCGCTCTCGCCCTCGCCATACATAGGTGGAGATGATGACATTGACGTTCTCCACGATGCGCTGGAAGTCTGGTAGAGCTCCTCGGGCTCCAGCTGCAGCTCCAGCAGCGCGCGGTCCATCTTGCTCCTCATCAGCACTGGTTTGATGCGCTCAGCGATGGCCTGCCGCAGCACCGTCTCCGTCTGCACACACGCCCCTGACACACAGCCCAGCACCACAGGGCCCCATCAGTGACACGGAAGGCGGCTGTCACCTCTGAGGAGAAGTCCACGTGCCCGGGGAGTCAATGAGGTTGATTAGGAAGCCACAGCCATCTTTGCTCTGCTTGATAAAGTTCAAGTCATTCTCTGAGAGCTCGTAGAAAAGGGAGATGGTGGTGGACTTGGTGATGCAGCGTTCCTGTTCATCCTTCCGGGTGTCAGTGAAGCAGGTCTCCCCAGCCCCGGCAGAAGCAGTGATGCCAGCTTTGTACCAGGGAGTCTGTCAGTGTGGACATGCCATGGTCCACGTGGGCAATGACAGACATGTTGCAGATGTTGGCCTTCTTGTCCATGATGGCCCGGATCTGGTCTACTGTGAAGTACACCGTGGTGGCGGATGGCGGTGGATTCTCCCAGGCAGATCCCAACGAGGCCAGTCGCGCCGAGGATGGCGGTGACAGCGGCGGAAGAGCCGTAGTTTTTCTTTAAAACAACTTCAATAATTGTATAAACTTGAAGTGCCACAAAACTGAAATCTGCCTTGCTCTTTGTCCTCACAAATAAACCAAATCCAATTACTTTCTAACCAAAGTACCCTGAACGACCTAAATAAAAGAACCCATTTCTGTGCTTCCTCTCTTTTATCTATTTTCTTTTTCTGTTGTTTTCATATTTGGAAATCCTATAAGTGTCTATCTATGACATTATCTGAATTGAAATTATGGAACATTAAGCTGAAAGATACTCTTAGAAACTTGTGTAGAAGTTATTCACTAATTAAAAAGAAGAATCCCCAACTATTCTAGCTATATTTGTTGTTGTGGAAAAATGAATACAAGTATATGGATAAGATTTCAGAACTATATGTGTATACATGTCTGCATATAGTCTGTGTAATATATGTAAATATTCTGTGTAATGCCAATTTTCCTCACAATAGCCAGTTGCACTTTTATACATTGCCAATTTCTTTTATAGGACACAGAGTTCTAGAAAGAAAGATGATTTTCCTTAAGTAAAATGCCTGACATAACATTGGCCCTTAGTTAAGTGACGCTTTTGTGGAAACATTAATCAACTCCAATTACCTAGAATAGTTCAGAAAAGTTTTAACATTAAGCTTTCCAAGGAAAGCTGGCTAGAGGGAGAAGGGATTCTTTCAGTGGCAATGTATTAAATGTTTGCTTTTAGTTAATCTTTGTGCCATTTGACATTTGCGAAATGAAAAATGCCACGGTGAGTATAAATCAATAAAAATAAATATTTTTAAATCTCTTAAAATGCTGAGAGCCAAATTAGATATATACTATAAATAAAAACTCACAAAACATCTGGATATTTTGGATAACAAGTAGTCTATCTGGCCTCTGAGGAAGGAAGATTTTGTATTTTTATTACTATTATCTGGCAAAATGTTGGTTTCTGAATTTGACTCAGTAGGTATAGGAAATAAGAATGAGATGATGTTACATTATAGTGGTATTTTGCTGTTGACTTACCTTTTATTTGAATAAGGTAATAGTTCAACCACAAAAAAATGCATAGCCGTGTCTTATGTTAAGACTCATGTTAAAATTTTATGCTAATGTTTACTTTTTTGTTGGTTTGCACTTTCTCTTTCATATTATAGTACGGTCATTAACAATGTGAACTTTACCTGATCTCTGCCATCCTGTGATTCCACCTTAAGTGAAGAATTGTACCACCAATGTCCTTTCGTGCTGCAAGGAATCACCCTTTCTTCTGATATGTAGGGAAGGCATAACTCCTTGGTTTACCTATGAGGTCACACGCAGAGTTTTCAAATTCCCATTCTTCATATCACAGATTATTAGTTATATTGTCTCACTTATGAACTGGAATAAAATGTTTATTAACCAAAAATTGGCTCATTTGGTTTTCCTTCTCCTGACACCACATTGGTGTACCCTCAGCCCTAGGCTGCGTGTAGCCTCCCGGCTTAGTTGTCTTTCCTGAAGAGTAGTCTGACCACAGAACAAAATGTTTCCTCACCTATTATCCAATTATACCATCCTTTATTTTGTCTTACCACACCTGTTCTTTCTACCATTGGTTATTCCTATCTTTAAAATAAAATAAAATAAAGTAAAATAAAATAAAACCTTTTTGTCTTATTCTTGAGAAATTTCTGGATCTTATATTTAGAAAGCTCTCCCTACGACAATGGAATTTCCTTTTTCTTCTTCAGTTTTTTTTTTTTTTGGTGGTACTGGGGTTTGAACTCAGGGCCTTGAAGTTGCCAGTCAGGTACTCTAGCACTTGAGCCACATTGTCATTCTAGCAATAATATTTTCAAATAAAGACTTTCCTTACTACAGTCCAGATTTGTTTTTAGTCCAACATTATGTAACATATTTACATTAGGGGAACTTCTGTGTAGGCTAACTGGGAACTCCCTATCTTGTTTTTGCATCTCCAGGACTCCTAAAAATAACAGACACAGAAACCATATTTCTCATTTTGTATATTCTAAACCTCTTGGAATTTTTCAAAAGAAACAAAAAAAGACTAGTAAGCTGACTACTACTGAGGGAAAAAAAAGGCCAGAAATACAGAAATTTGAAATCCTGCTTTTGCTATTTTTTGACAATCTAAGAATGGTTTTGATCAAGGGAGAAGTTATAAGCAGATTCTCCGTCATGACTTTCCCTCAGTTCTTAACAAATCTGTTTTACAATTTCCCTTCTACACATGACTACAATCCAAGGTAGACCTCCAACTCCTTTCAGAAATTGCTTTTTTATTGGCTCTTGGCTCACAAATAATAAAGTTTCTAAAAGTTACCTTAAAAGACAAACTGATAATACATATAAAAATAGATAAATTCAAGGTTTGATTTTTTTGAAATGTAAACTGGTATGTAAACATTTATTCAAAAATGAAATGTTAGGGCTGTATATATGTTATATAAAATATATGTATATACATACTTACATAAGTAAGATAAGTAAGTAACGTATTAAATAAGATACATAAGTAAGTATCTAACAGGCCTCTTTTATCTTGAAGGAATGAATGCTTTTATTATTCCTCTTTTTGAATATTAGCAGCTTCTCTTCCTGAATGTATTCTCCTCAGGTTCCTGTATATTGTCTTCTACACTAGCCTTGTGTTTTGGGTTTCCACATTCATCTCTTAACTGTGCAGTTTTAGCAAGAACCTGCTAATTTACTTTACCCAGACTCCCCCGCCTTCCATACCCAATCACCCTCAGGTTCCCTGTCTTCCAATATATCCTAGTTAGGTGTGATCACCTGCCTTGTGGTCAGCAAGAATTCTGCTAGTTTAGTTTACCCAGAATTCTTGTGCTCCTCTTATCTCAGATGTCTTCTTACAGCAATTTTCCCCATCCTGTCACGCTCCTTGGTTGTACATTCTCCTTGATCTTTGCTGCATTGGAAGTTGAGCCCATTTCCCCTCCTCTACTGCAAAATCTCATGCATCATGAATATATTTTGTTTAACAATACAAATAGCATTTTCATCATGCTTATCTGATTTCCTATTTTCTTTATTTTGTTTTTGTTTTTGTTTTACCACTTCCCTGGCCATGCCTTCGTTCCCTGTTGGCATTTCTGTGTGACCTTACATGTTACCTCTCTGTGACCTTTAAATCCCTTCTATTTCCTCATATCTTTATGCAAACACCATCTTCTCCCCAGCTGTATTTTTTTCTATGGTAATGCATTAGAGATCCTTACTTTTTCTTTTTTTGTGGACTTATTTAGCATTGTTTTTTACATGTATGTTGTAGTATTTTAGAAAATATTTTTAAACTGATAGAAATAGCAAAAATTCTAACGACTACTGCTACCATAGAATTTGTGTTCTGCTTATTTCCTAACTACAGTTTGTTTTGAAATTTAGTTGATTTTTTATTTAAGAACACATGAGACAGCAAAAAGATCTCCAGCTCTCAAAGGTTGGGGGATGTGGCTAAGGATGAATTAGTGGAGCACAGGAGATGACTCTGCTTATACTATAATGCTATGTACCCCTTATTATAAGTCGTTAAACACACACAATGCGTAAGAGTAAAACCAAATACAAACTGTGAACTTGGGTGATTAGCTTACATCAATGTAGTTTTATCATTGTATCACATGTACCACTCTTCTGTGGACATTGATAATGCGGGAGGTTTTGTGTGTAGGGCTAGGGATTATGTGGAAAATCTCTGATCTTCCTTAGTTTTGCTGTGAAATTAAAACTTCCTTAAAAATAGTCTTTAATAATCATCATCTCCATCATCATAAAGAATATGTAAGATAGAAAATTAATCATTCCTTTTTAATATAAACCAGGGGATCTTTACATTATATAAACATAAAGTAATTGTTCAAATTAGAAAAGCTTTACATGTCACAAAATTCATGTAAGATTATGAAAAATGATTAATGATTATTTTATTATCTCTATTATAAGAGGTGTTCTAACGGCTTTTGCTGAGAAACATGGACTCAGACCCATGAATTAACTAAAAGCAGGAGAAAAGCATGGCGTCTTTTTTTCATTTTGTATCTGTCTTTGCTCTAAGCCATTGTCTTTACAGGCACTTTACAGTCACCTTGGATTCCAGGAAGGACCAAACTGTTAACATCTCCATGACAAGGGACATAAGCTACCCCCAATAGTAGGGTCTCCACAGGATGAACGCTCTCACATAGCAAAGCCAGAACTTCTCTCAGAACAAGAATTGAGGTAATGATCAACCAGACCACAACTTTGACTGAAATTGTTTAACTATGCATGCATTTGTCCCCTGCCTTAAACCTATGGCTCATGTATGGTCCTTTAAGGTGGCTGAAGATAGGCTGAGTGCTTACTCTGCCTCTTCCCAGGGTGTGTCCTAAGCCATATAATAAATCTCCTTCCTCTCTTTTCAGCATGCCTTTTTATTTGGCATATAAGGGCTAGTGGGGCTAGACCTGGCAGGTGAAATCCCAGGAGTTTGTGCCTTGGGTCCAAAACTCCAGTTTCACTATTGCCTTTCACTTTGTTTTCTTACTATAATAAAAAGAACAGTTTTTAATAGGAGAATCTTCTCCCCCCACAGGCTTTTGACTGGAAGGCACAAGGGCATGTTGATAATAGCAGTAGGAAAAGGAAAATAAACAGAGTGCTTAAGCCCAGGTCCAGATAATCCCCAAAGGGGGAAAGTTCACAAAACATTATTTAAGATAGGCAGGCCTGGGTTAAGGGCCTCTGGAGGTCCCTATTTATGTAAAATGTCTAAAATGATAAGCACTTACCTGAAATGGCTCTAAGCATTTAGGTGAAAGGAAAAAAGAAGCAATGTCTGCGAAAGGGAAGGTAAGTCAGATCTTCAAACTATAAATGTTATTCAAGATAATCTTGTCCTAAACCTTGTTTAGCGTATGTTACTGATAAAATGGCAATAACTGAATTCCAAAACATGTCTGTGGGGTATCAAAACATACTGAACAAGAGTTTTTATGGGTGCCAAACATATTTAAAGACTGAATGTCTACCATTTTATCCAAGATTGAATTTAAAACCAAGTGTGTTTCATGCTTAAAAAAGTGAGAGAGATGAACATATGTTTGAGGTAATTTTTTAAGCTATACAAACATAATATAAAGTTCCATTGCAAAGGAGAGTTGAAAAGAAATATTTTTTGTGTGTTTCTAAGAGATGGAAGCTGAACAAAGTAATGTGAAACTATTAAACAAGGTGACCTGACCTGCTGAAAGCAATTTAAGTCATTAAAAGAAATAGTCACCACTTTTCACACGTAGATGGAAAGACACCCTCCACAGGGTCAGTTATATTAGAAAGACTGAAAATTGTCCTCAGGACTCTCAATGAAAAGCTTTAAGAATGACCTTGTGCCTAGTAAGTCTAATCTGAAAAGTTTCTGTCAGCTTGCACTGGTGAGAATAATACACAATTTAAATGTTAATGTCTAGTTATTTTCAGCCTGCAGGCAGTTATTTTTTTTCCTGATAAAATAGGTATTTTGTGGATCATATTTTAATTTTCTTTCTTTTTTTTGAGTAATGTACTTTTATTGAAAATTCTGTAAGCAACAGCAGACTATAGAAGTCTAACAAAACTTTAAATGTACAATTGAAAATTATTTTTACTTTTGTTCAAAATCTATACATACTGCAGAGACGCTCTCGCGTTCAGAATCTGTGGCTTATCCTCTCTCTTTAAACCTTCTGTGTCCTTCTGTCCTTCCCTTTCTCAACAACTGCCAGAGTAGGGATAAATTTCTTCTCAATTTATGAAGCAAAGCAACACATACACAGCAACATCCATAGAGGTTTTTGCTAAAATTAATAATAATGATTCCTGTTTGGCATTAAAATGGTGAGTTTATGTAGGAAGAGATTCTTTGCTCAGATAAACTTGGAAACATCCACCATTAGCCTCTCTTTCACTGCTCTCCACCTGACCTACTCCTCTCCTCGGACCCGGTAAGTGTCACCCTTCTCGGGGCTGCCTGCTCTCTCTTGGTCTTGGAAGTCATAGCGCTATGCCAGGTACCCCTCCTACGTCTGCTGGGGCTCCCCTCCTCTTAGCACGGGGATGCCTGGCTAACTGGTTGGGCATTCTCTATGGATGGTGACCCAGGCTGGGGATGCCCCGCCTTGGGAACCCATTTGGGTGACACTTCCCCTCCCTCTCACTCTCTTTCGCTCCTTTTCTCTCTCTCTCTTTCTCTCACTCTCCTTCTCTGTCTTCCTCTCCTCTGCCTAGGGTGAGAGCTCAACAGCCCCTCCAGCTTACTTTGACCAAATGGCAACTGGACTATTCTGCTCTCCTTGCCTGAGTCACGTAAGGGAGGCTAGATCTTGACCTAGATCTATACTGGCTTGATGGGTAAACTCACTGAGGCACATACCTCACTCTCTCTCTCTCTCTTTTCTTTCAGTTACACTATGGGGACCACACACTCTAAATTAGATGCATCCACGCCCCTGGGATGCCTTCTCTGCTCCCTTGGGAACCTTGGTCTCCAACATGATATAAAACCTAAGCTACTGATTTATTATTGAAACACCGTTTGACCTCAGTACAAGCTAGACAATCAATCCCAATGGCCTGAAAATGGTGCTTTTGATTTTCACACACTTATAGATCTTGACAATTTCTGCCATTGCAATGGCAAGTGGTCCAAAACTCCTTGCCAAGCTTTTCTCTCTCCTCTCTCGACCCTCCTGCTCTAACCTTGTAATGCTGTTCAAATCCTCCTTGCTAGAGACAAATCCCCTTCAAAATCTAAAACTCTTCCTCATCCCTCTCCTGAAGATTCCTCCCTTACTTGTGACTTCATGGGCTCTGTCTGCCACCTCTCAACTCCTCTTCCTGCCAGTCCTCTACACCAATCTCTTCTCCCATCCCATCCTCCCACAGCTCAGGCCCCCCTTTTCCAACCCTCCTGGTTCTCCTAAACATCCGCCACCATATTCCCCTTCCACAATAGTCATTACTGACCCTGAGCCATCTGCTCCTCAGGGACTAACACCACCAACATCACCCTCAGCCCCTGCTACACCTTCACCCTTCTCCTCCCCACCTGTGTCCCATACTCACTCCCATACCTCCTCCCAAACACACCCAGCCCATCTATATCCACTCTGGGAGGCAGCAGGAGCTGACGGCATTATCAGAGTTCACGTGCCCTTTTCCATGACTGACCTTTCTCAAACTGAAGAGACTTGGCTCCTTCTCGAATGACTCAGCCTCCTATATTAAAGAATTTAAATACCTAATCCAAGCATATGATATGACTTGGCATGATATATATGTTATTCTTTCCTCCACTTCAAGTTCAGATGAGAAGGAAACAGTTTGGTTGGCAGCCCAGGCACATGCTGATGACGTCCACCACACAGATCTCACTCTCCCAGTGGGATCTACAGCTGTGCCACGTGAGGACCCACATTGGGACTATCAAGACCCCACCATGCTAGCTACCTGGAATTATATGCTCACCTGCCTCCTCATGGGGCTACAGACTGCTTCCCACAGGGCAGTCAATTTTGACAAAATTAGAGAAATTATCCAATGCCCAACTGAAAATCCCACAAACTTCTTAGGGCATCTTACTGAAGCCTTAACCTGCTATACTAAGCTAGACCCATCTTCCAAGGATGGAATAATTGGTCTCAACTCCCACTTTATTTCCCAATCTTCCCCTGATACTCAAAAAAATAAAAAAACTTGAACAGTTAGAGGATGGCCCTCAAACTCCCCAAGGAGATCTTGTGAAAATGGCATTTAAGGTATTTAATAACTGAGATGAGGATTGAGACCAGCGAAAGGCCCAGTTCTTTGTGGCTGCCCTGAGGCTACCTCCTCTGACTTTGAGACAGGCCAGACAACAACACATGCCTCCAGGGGCCTGCTTTAAGTGCAAACAAATGGGACACTGGGCAAAAAGCTGCTCTTTACCTCACCTGCCACCAGGATCCTGTCCACAATGTGGCCAGAATGGACACTGGAGAGTCAACTGTCCCTTTTTGCCTCTACAAGGTAAGTCAGTCTCCCATCCCCATTCCCATCAGACTAAAGGCCTCATGGACCTCTTGGGCCTGGCAGCAGAAGACTGATGTGGCCCTAGAACCTTGGCGCCCTTCAAGATCACTTAACCATCCAAGTAGCAGGAGCGCCTCAGTCACCTACTCAGTGCTACCTGACTTTTCAGGTCAGCTTTATCCTTTACAGATCTCTGTGGTGGGGGTGGATGGTCTCCTCCACCAGCCAAAAGCTACTGATCCACTCTCATGTTATATATCAGGTTTTACCTTTACACATTCTTTCCTTATGCTGCCCTCCTGCCCCACTCTTCTGTTGGGAAGGGACCTGCTCTCCAAATTCCACTTCACCTTTTCCTTTAGACCTCCATCCACCACCCCAGACCACCCCTAACCTTCTTGGCCCACCAGCTCTGGGACTCAATACCTGGAGAAGACTGGCAGGTCGATTTTACCCACATACTCTGCTTAACTCCACCTTTTGTCCAACTAAAGGATGCCAATCTATCTTCCTTACCTTTGATATATTGAAGACTTGCTCTGTCAGTTGTGACCTTTGGCAGCTATTTTCTCCTTACTCCTTATCATCCCTTGCCTTTTTAGATGCCTCCAGGATCACCTAGGGGAGCTCAGCAGACAGACTTTTCACCAGATCCTACTACAACCCTCTTTGGTCTACCAAAAATTGGCCTTGTCTGCAAATAAAGCCTGGGAAAAACTGTCCACCTCCACTTCTGGGAACCTCACAAATTTCCAGATTCTGGCTGGACACCCCCTCCTCCTCTTTTATGATGCCTTCACTCAGCGGGAAGCAGATAGATCGAATGGCGCCCATGTTATCAACAAAAGGCTGGAATGTTAGGTCCATGGCATTCTTGGTGTGGGCAGAGGGTCCCGAGGCTATCACTGAGACCAGACCCCCTGATTTATGACTGCTTGCAAAACTCTCCTGCTTGTTTCCCTGCTTGCAAAACAGCAGGAACTTCCCGTTTCTCAACTAGCTACACATGTTGACCCATTCCATCTGGTGGTCACAGATAAGCAAGGACCAGTGGCCTGGCTGTTCTCTGGGAGAAACACCCTCCTTCCCTCATGGTGTGGTGTGGCCCCTCCTATAAAGCCCACTACCCATTCCTGCCGAGCTGCTGTACTCTGAACCCAAGAGTCAGCCTGGCAGTCTGGCTTCCAATAAATCTTTCTTTTCTACACGTGGTGCTGTCTCTGTTTAACAGTTCCTTACACTAACTATAAGCTCTGGTAAGTACAGGGATTTCCATTGAGTACTGGGACATGGTAGGAACAATGCAGGTCAACTAGGACCACTTGGCTGAGTGCAGTGGGACAGGGCACTCTCACACAGGTAGTCATGAGAGTGAGGTATAATTCTTAGAGAGTAATGGACAGTGAATACCAAAGGGATTCATGACCAGCTGGTTCCCAAGGCTCAGGAAAATGACAGAGGGAAGACAGTCTCATTTGTGATGGTTCCAGTTTGCCCTGCAGCTAAGAGAACCCAGAAACTTTATATGGCCTGGAAGAGGAGGAGTCACTAAGAGAAGCACCAAAGGACATTCTGTTTCGAGGTTGCCCTGGAACAAAGCTTAGGCTGCCAGTCTTTCTTTATTTTAAGATGTTCATTCCCTGCACGTTGTACAATTGTTTGAAGAAAATAAGGTTGAATTGGTCTAAGATCACACAGAGAACTTTCCTACAGTGGGTATTCAATATTTACTGCTTAAATGTATGAAGTAAACAAATAAAATATGTGTGGATTGCCCTGTAATATTGTGACTAGGGTTCTTTTTCTTTTCATCTGAAGAGTTCATTTGAAAAGATTTGCCGTCATGTGAAAATAGGAAAACAATTAGATTGGCTTCATGCTTGAAAAATTTATATATTCATTTAAATCTCCTTATTCATTTCAAACATGAAGCTTATGTACTTTAAAAAATTTTTATTATTCATTTATTCACATGTGTATACATTGTTTGGGTCATTTCTCCCCCCTTCCCCTCCCTCTCACTCACCCTCTCCTCCCTACTCCCCCTCACTTCCATACAGAACCTGTTCTGCCCATATCTCTAATTTTGTTGAAGAGAAAGCATAAGCATATAAGGAAGACAAAGCATTTTTGCTACTTTAGTTAAGGATAGCTATACAGAAAGATTCCTAGCATTGCTTCCATGTACAAATGTGTTACAACCAAAGTTGATTCATCTCTGACTGACCTTTACACTGGTTCCTGATCCGCTTCTCATGTTAACTTCTGTCACTTTAAGGTTTCTGTATTAGTTCCTCTGGAGTGGGGACATCAAACGCTTTCATGTTTTGGGTTTTCTACCTATTCGTATATATCCTTTATGTGTTTTCCCCTTGTCATGTGATCCAAGTGCAACCACATTGCTGCATGTGCCCTAGATCTAATGTCCGCATATGAGGGAGAACATATGATTTTTGGTCTTCTGAGCCTGCATAACCTTGCTCAGAATGATGTTCTCCAGTTCCATCCATTTACCTGCAAATGATAAGATTTTATTCTTCTTCATGGCTGAGTAAAATTCCATTGTGTATAAATACCACATTTTCTTGATCCATTTATCAGTAGAGGGGCATCTTGGTTGTTTTGATAACTTGGCTTTTGTGAATAGTGCTGCAATAAACATGGGTGTGCAGGTGCCACTGGAGTAACCTGTGTTGTATTCCTTTGGATATATCCCCAGGAGTGGGATTGCTGGATCATATAGCAGATCTATGTTTAGATTTTTAAGAAGCCTCCAAATTTTTTTTCCAGAGTGGTTGCCCCAGCTTGCATTCCTACCAGCAGTGGTCTAGGGTTCCTTTTTCCCCACATGCTCAAACTTGTGACTCTCTTGTATCAGCCTCACAAGTGCTGTGATTACAGGCATGTACTACCTCACCCAACTTATAGAGTAATTTAATTTTACATTCTTTTGTTGTTTTCTTTAAGAGGGTGCTCTGGATAATCTATTGGTAAGAATACAGTATTAAATTTGCCAAAACTAATGTGTTTTGTCCTATCTCTTGCCTTCTGTCCAGTGGTGTTTATTTTATAATATTTGTTGCTATGGTGCTTGGTGCATATATATTTACAATTGCTATATCTTCTTGATAAATTGTTCCCTATACAATAGGCAGTGATCTTGTTTGTCTCTTCTGACTGATTTTGGCTTAAAGTATGCCTTGACAGATATGAGTATTGCTACTCTTTCTTGCTTTTTGATTCCATTTGCACAGAACATGATTTTTCATCCTTTGCTCTTCTTCTTTTTTTAATATGGCCTCACTGATGAGGCTAGTGTCTTGCCAGAAGCACATTTTTGGTCTTGTGTTTTTTTAACCCAGCCACCCAACCTGAATCTTTTCACTGGAAATTAGCACTACACAAATGTGTGGTTATTATTGAAAATTGCATACTAGTTCCTTCATTATGTTTTTCTTCTTTTTTTAAACTATCCATATGTAATTCTTTCAGACTTACTCATCTTAGTGGTTTGATGGTTTACAAAATCAGTCATGTATGAGTCTTTCCTGTTTCTCATTGGCTTATCTAACTCTTCCATTTAGATTTACTCTTTCCTGTGCTCTCACGAATGTGTTTGTGTTGCTTTCATGTTTACTATTTCTCTACTCTGTAGTGCTAGTTTAGTGGTAAGGAATTCTTTTAGTTTACACTTAGCTTAGAAAGTCTTTATTTCACCTTTGATTCTGATGGATAATTTGACAGGCAAGGTTGGTACTTCCCTCCTGTGACTTTCAGTATTCTCTCTTATTCTGTACTTTGGGGAGTTTAACTGTAATATAATGTGGAGGAGTCCTTTTTTGGATGTGTCCATCCAGAGTTGGATGTCCAACTCTGTTCCAAGATTTGGGAAAAGTTCTGCTTTTATTTCACTGAATAGGTTTTCTATGCATTTAGCCAGCATCATGGCTCCTTTGTCTAAATCTACTGTTCATAGTTTTCTTCTCTTAGTAACATCATATAAGTCTTGTATATTCTATTAGGGTCTGAATGTGATAATTTGTCAATGTTGTCTTTCAGTCCTGATGTTCTTCCTTCTACTTGATCTATTCTATTAAGGAGGCTTTCTTTTTTTTTTCTTTTATTATTTATATGTGCATAGAAGGCTTGGTTCATTTCTCCCCCCTGCCCCCACCCCCTCCTTTACATTGTATATGTATTTAATTGTTACTTTGTAGGATAATAGATATCATTTGTACATAGATTACAAATATACTATTTTCATTGGCATTAAATATTATTATGTTACGTGCATTGTTTTGATTCTCTTTTGTTTTCATTTTAAACACTTGTCACCAATCTAGCCTAAAGAGCTGTACCTGCAGTCTCTGAATCTCATTTTGATATGTTCAGCATTTGAGAAATGTCATGATCTTGGAGAAACTCCATGGAAAGTTCTGTTCTGATCCATTTTGGTTCGCTATCTCCTCCATGTTATTATCCACTGTCATTGTCTCTGTCTCTCCTCTATCTCATCTCTTCCTTGCTCTCTCCACTTTGTTTAACTTATGCTTTTGTTTTTCTTTTTCCTGACTTGCATCTTCACTTTAGTGCTAAGTAACTGTCAGTAGTTTCCCGAGAAAGAATGAATAGCAGGTATGTTAGAAGTTTTATGTGTAAAATGTCTTTATTCTACTGTAATATTCAATGCAAAAGTGGGGAGAGTGGGGTGAGTGAGGGTTCCATCCAGGGTTGGGGAGTCCAAGGGGGTTAAGCACCCTTTGCCAGCTCTTGGTGTTAGGGAGGTGTTTCATTTGCTCATGGGTCACAGGCCATAATGTGAAACTCTGACTGTAGTGTGTTTGGGAAGAACTTCTAGAATCTTTTGGATTCCAGTACATTGAAGAGCTAATTGTTGATCTTAATTCAGTTGTCATCTCAATGTTTCAGTGTCCCCCTTTAACCTTTTAGGAATGATATTATTTTATTATATTATTATAGTGTGGTGATGATTATGAAATGGTATTGTATGTGGCAAGAACATGACATAATTAGAGGTCAAATAGCCAGTCTATTGCTGGAGAATATGGGCTACAGCATCAGAATTTCTGGGTCTGAATTACAGCTTTATCATCTGCTTATCTGTACAAACGTTGGCAAGTTTGTTTTTATTTTTGTTTCTTAACTTCTCTAAGCCTCATATATTCAGCTGTGCAAGGTGGGCAATAATTGGCATGATCCCCAAGTTAAGACAGTTTGGCCTACAATTTTTTGATTTTATGATGGTGTAAAGGAAATAGATATTTAATAGGAATTATAACTTTAAAATTTTCAGTTTTGATCTTTTAGTGGGATAATGATGTTCTCTCATGAAGCCGGGCAGAGAGCTGAGTTCCTAGTTCACCCACCATCACAAGGGCAAACAACCATTATTCTAAACTGACCTGTGATAAGTGGGGAGTTCAAGAGGTTTGGTATTAAATGCATTTTCACCTTACCATATTTTCAACTTAGGATGGGTGTACTAAGATATAACTGATCATAAGGTGAGGAGCATCAGTGGTCTTTTCTTCAGTGATTTCTCATAAGGTTTACAAATAAAATCAAATTATGTATCTCATATTTACTCCAGTTCTGGGCACAGAGCGAAAGTGCAAATATAATTTATGAAACCTTCTAGACAGAGATTTGAACAATTACTGTAAAACATGAATTTCTGTCTTAACAGTTCATTTTCTATTTGCTATCATTTTTAGTCTACAGCTATAACTTAGATAGATAATATTTCCAATTGCTTAAAAATGCCAACCTTAATTGAAACCTTAATTGAAACTTTTGAACATCTTTGTCAGAATTTTGTGTGAAATATAATTGAAGAAACCAATCATTGTAAATGTTCAAACTAAAAACAACAAAATGAAGGCTACATTAGATATACATATCAAGTAGACTGTAGACTTTCATGAATAGCAAAAAAAATACTATTAAACTATTTTTAATACCCATCATTACATAGTTCTTTCTCAAGGAAATTGACAACTGACAACCTCGGTTCCATCTGGAAATGTCTCACATCTGTGGCTGTAAACATACCAACACAGCTGCTGCAATTCTGAATAAGCACTCTAATTTATTTATTTTTGATTTTAAAAAATCTTCAGTTTTCATCAGACATCACCTTTGTTAAGCTGTGTTCATACAGCAGGATGAAAATTCTATATCAAACACTTAAAAACAATACTTTTCTTGTTTCATTTAGATGGGATGCAATCTCCTTCAATTGAAAATGTATTTTATTGGTGTGACTTTTTTTTTATAAATCAAAGAATTTAAATTACACAGATGTTAAGAGATCCTTGAATGTAGGCAAAATATTTTTAAGAAAATAAACACAGTTTTCACATGGGCAAGTTGAGCTGTTCAAGACAAGTGTTAAAAAGCCTTACTCCCACATTTTGGGGTGGGTATTGCATAATAATTTTAATAATAGAGCTTTCCACTCAAAAACTAATGCACATCTTGGAGTAGTATTACTTTTTAATTATATGTCATTTTAAAATTGATTACATAGAAAGTAATTGACTATATATTAAAATTATATCAATTAAAAGTAATTCCATATTAAAATAATTTTAACTATTATACTTATAAATGATTCTGCAAGTTGTGCCAAAACTTGAATAATTTTCCCACTTCTTAATCATAGCTTCTGTTCAGTATTAGCCAGATTAGCAACCTTATCTTTTCTCTACCCTCCTGCAGCCAGGAAGACATGAAAAAGTGTTCTGCAGATTCAGTTTCTAAGGATACTCACCAAGTTTAATTCTCTACTTTCTTGTCAAACTCTAAACAGATACGGTTTCTGACCTCTTATTTAAACTCAAACCCTTCTGGCTGATGTGTTGTTTAGTCTAACTGCATTGCTTCACCCTAGTAGGCAGAATCATTCTGAGCTCCAGGCTCTGAAGTATAAATGCAGGACCCACCATGTCGAGAGCTCAGGACAAGCTCCTGATGCCAACCCTTTGGCTACCACCTGTCTTCAGGGGAAAGATGCCTAGGATTCCCTTAATATAAGGAATGTAGGGCCTTTGGTTGCACTTTTCTTTTGGGCACTAATCCAGTAAAGCCAGGATCGAATAATCAATACTACTGATTCAAGTTAGCAAGTGCTTTGCAAATTTTACAAGTTATGGTTTTGTGCCTCACTCCAAATATTTTATGCTCTTGAGAAACCATGTTCAAAGCCATAAACTTCTCTCCTAGGGTATAGAGTGCCTCTAAGCAGTAGAAAATTATGATGTGATGGGAAGAAATGAAACCTGAAAACACCGTACAAGCTCCTTGTCACTAGTTACTTCTGACACAAAAATTATCAAAAAAATTCACAGATATTTTCACATTAGATATGGCTAATAGAATTTTAACCCTAAGCTTTCTTCAAAGAAAGAAAGGAGGATGATGTGACTTAAAAAGCATATGTAGTTTCAATTTCTAACTATAAGATTTGGAAAATAATGATTCATAATTCATATGATTGCTGTAAGAATTAATTGAATTAAAATATTTATACAAGTGTCTGCAGCATAAAATGTTTATAATATGTAGCAACTGTTGTGGTTATGATATATGTTGTGTATAAACCTATATATATATATGCAGTCTTTATGTATATACAATGTATATGTACACTATCCAATATTTGTGATATGAAATACAATATCTAATATATAATTTATGATATTTCTAGTAGAGGAAAAATATTGCTATTTTCTTTTCTCAAGCCCAGGGCTGAACCTCAAAAAGCTTTGGCATTTTCTTGAGACATGTCCATTAGAGTTAACCATCAGCAAGAATGCTTTCAGTGATTCAATCAGTTGTGGAGCTTTAGACATTTTATTTATTTATTTATTATATATCTTTTATTCATATGTGCATACAGTGTTTGGGTTATTTCTCCCCCTTTCCCCGGCCCCCTCCCTTTCCTCCCTGCCCCCTCCCTTTCCCTGCCACCTCCTCGCTTCCAGGCAGAAACTGTTCTGCCCTTATTTCTAATTTTGTTGAAGAGAGAGTATAAACAATAATAAGAAGGACAAAGGGTTTTTGCTAGTTGAGATAAGGATAGCTATACAGGGAGATTCCTTGCATTGCTTTCTTGTGCATATGTGTTACATTCTAATTTGATTCTATTCAAAGTGACCTTTTTCTCTAGTTCCTGGTCCCCTTCTCCTATTGGCCTCTGTCACTTTAAAGTTTCTGCATTAGTTCCTTTGCATTGAGAACATCAAATGCTATCTTGTTTTTTTGGGTTTCTTACTTATCCTCACCCCTCCCTTGTGTGCTCTCACCTTGTCATGTGACCAAGGTCCAATCTCCTTGCTGTATTTGCCCTTGATCTAAAGTCCACATATGAGGGAAAATATATGATTTTTGGTCTTCTGAGCCTGGCTAACCTTGCTTAGGATGATGTTCTCCAGTTCCATCCATTTACTTGCAAATGATAAGATTTCATTCTTCTTCATGGCTGAGTAGAATTCCATTGTGTATAAATACCACATTCTTAATCCATTCATCAGTAGTGGGGCATCTTGGCTGTTTCCATAACTTGGCTATTGTGAATAGTGCTGCAATAAACATAGGTGCACAAGTGCCTGGAGTAACCTGTGTTGCATTCCTTTGGGTATATCCCCAGCAGTGGGATTGCTGGATCATATGGCAGAGCTGTGTTTAGGTTTTTAAGAAGCTCCAAATTTTTTTCCAGAGTGGTTGTACCAGCTTGCATTCCCACCAACAGTATATGAGGGTTCCTTTTTCCCCACATCCTCGCCAACACCTGTTGTTGGTGATGTTTTTGATGATGGCTATTCTAACAGGGGTGAGGTGGAACCTTAGTGTGGTTTCAATTTGCATTTCCTTTATGGCTAGAGATGGTGAGCATTTTTTCATGTGTTTTTTGGCATTTGAATTTCTTCTTTTGAGAAAGTCTGTTTAGTTCACTTGCCCATTTCTTTATTGGTTCATTGATTTGGGGAGAGTTTAGTTTTTTGAGTTCCCTATATATTCTGGTTATCAGTCCTTTGATGTGTAGCTGGCAAATATTTTCTCCCACTCTGTGGGTGGTCTCTTCAGTTTAGAGACCATTTCTTTTGTTGAGCAGAAACTTTTTAGTTTTATGAAGTCCCATTATCCATTCTTTCTCTTAGTTGCTGAGCTGCTGGGGTTCTATTGAGGAAGTCCTTGCCTATACCTATTACTTCCAAAGTGTTTCCTACTCTTTCCTGTACCAACTTTACAGTTTGGTGTCTGATATTAAGATCCTTGATCCATTTTATGTTAATGCTGGTATAGGGTGATAAACACGGATCTAGTTTCAGTTTTTTGCAGAGTGCTAACCAGTTTTCCCAACAGTTTTTGTTGAAGAGGTTGTCTTTTCTCCGTTGTATATTTTTAGTGCCTTTGTCAAAGACAAGTTGGGTGATGTTGTGTGCCTTCATATCTGGATCCTCTATTCTGTTCCACTGGTCTTCATATCTGTTTTTGTGCCAGTACACTGCTGTTTTTATTGCTATTGCTTTGTAATATAGTTTGAAGTCGGGTATTGTTATATCTCCAGCATTGTTCTTTTTGCTGAGTATTGCCTTGGTTATTCATGGTCTCTTGTGTTTCCAAATGAATTTTAGGGTAGATTTTTCAGTCTCTTTGATAAATGTCATTGGTATTTTGGTGGGAATTAGACACTTAAAAATAGACACCAAGTGGAGTTACTGCAACTTTTTCATGTAATTCAAGGCAAAAAAGTAGAATCTCAATATTACAACATGTCATAAGATCTCAAGTCATTATTAAAAATCATCAGTATTCCAATAGATTCAGGAACTTTCTATATCTCTTGGAGACACATATGTCTTACTCGTCTTCCACCCTCCATGGCAATAGATAAATAAGATCATTTGGTGCTAAGTACTTTTATTTGTTAAGGAAGATCATTTGACATTGATAATTATACTTATTTCCCATGGTAGTAATGCATCAGGAAGCAGCTGGATGGAACCATCCTGCCATCTGTTTACTCAAATCTAACTTGTGAGTTAGTTCACGATCACCAAGGAAATTCAAGATGGTCATTGTATCCCCTCATTTGTAAGTTGCCAAAGTGTCTCCACCACACTCCATCATGTTCAAAATGAATGCTCTTTCCTTAGGTAGTTTCACAAAGAACAATAATGACAATAATTTTGAGAAATAGCACCACAATGTGTTGGGAGGAGGTGCTTCCATTAGTGACATAATGGGGACAATTTGGAATTTGGTTGTGGTTGTGGTTGTGATGGTTACCAGATTTCAACCTTTATGAAATAAGATCCTAGTTTGATAGTACTACTAAGATAATTTGTTACTGATATCAGAATGTAACTTATTTTTTTGGTGGCTTCATGATAAAAAATATTAATTTATGATAGTTATATAGGGTTTTTCTATTGTGACATTTTCACATACACACACACACACACACACACACACACACACACACTGTATGTATTTGGTTCATCCTCTGCATTATTCTCCTTCTTCTCCTATTCCCCTTCTTGAAATGACTTTGCTTTCAGTGTTCCATACATACATGTAGAGAAAGTACTTCAACCATAATCACTCTGCTTTACACTCTCATTTACCCTCCCTCTCCCATTTTACCTGGCTTTAACATGACCTGTTTTGCCTTCTTGTCCTTCATTGTTTCAGTGCCTGTTCATTGTTCAGAGGGGTTTTGCCTTAGTACATTATGTGTGTGTGTGTGTGTGTATAGTACATATATCAGTTAAAGTATTACCCTGCATATTATTATTCAAATGTGTGCTTCTTAACTTAACAGCTAAGAATGGATTCTCTGACCTGCTTTGAATTCTTATTCTGTTGGGTATTATCTATTAAATTCAGTAAAGTCAGTTGATCATTTCTGGTGATCATGAAGGATATGAATTATTAATAATAAAGGACTCAGAATTGTATTTTCTACATCATAAGAACCTTACACATATTGTTTATAATTATAACTTCATTTCAACATTTTAATATTGGCATAAAACAACACCTCATGTGAGTCTTGGTAGCAGAAGTTTAGAAAGATCGTCTCACTATAGATAGAGGATTCTTGTTGTTTGTTTTTGTTTTATTTTGTTTTTGCCTTAGCTTCTGAGAAAAAGCTAATCTGCAAAGTTTAAACCATGGAGGAGAGAACACAATGGTGTAGATAACATAATACATCTGAATCACAAATCCTGAGCAAAGAGCACTTACATTCCATGATCGGGAAGTTATAAGAGTTTTTTTAGGACACAGATTAAAAATATCAAGATCATTGCTATAGATTAACCAACCCAAGAGATATAGTCTGTTTAGGAATACTTAAAAATAAAGTTTAAGCATTCACCAATAAAAAGACTGAAATTTGAGGAATTTTGAAGCAAAGAAAAATTCTACAAAGGTGGATGATGAAAAAGATAAGGATAAAGGTGAAGAAATTGGCAGACTTGGAAAGTGAAAAAGATAGTACCAACCACATGAAGATATTTCTCACACTTAATACCACTGGTGAACTGCTACCCAAAAATAATTAAAAGGGTGGCTGAAATTGTAATCAGAACTGTATAATAAAGCCTACTTACATTTACCTTTTTTGGTTAAATTAAATGTTGATAAAATGTATAATAAAGAGTTCAATTACTTCATGAACTATGGAAGCTGAGATTTTTACCATATTTGCAAGCTGATATGTGAAACTAGCATAATGGCATGGATGCTTATGAATCTCTTGTATTGGATGAAAAACTTAAAGTAATATTCAGTAGCTTGAATTTCACAATACAGACAATACAGGCATTAGAAAACCTGCACTCAAATTCTTCAGGGAGACTTGATGGGCACCCATTAAATCTGTATACATTGTAAGTGTGGAATAGGTGAGGAAGTGTGGGGTCTCGCAGTTTTTAAGCAAGCAGCAAATAAGCCAGTGTACCTTGCCCTGGGAAGTCAGCAGCTGGAGAGGAATCAACATCAAGTTGTATTGACTTACTGGGTGCTTGTGCTGAGTATTCAGAGAAGTTGCTCAGTATCAAAAGGCAAATAAGCCTTGCTGTCTCCACACTCAGCAAGCAAGTGTAGGTTGTTCAGAAAGAAGCTCAGGCAGACTGCCTTTCCAAACAAGTAACTTCAGGAATTACTTTATAACTTTCTTAAAGCAATGATTCAAAGATTTCTCTAATAATTGTCATCGCTGTGTCAGGGTTGGTAGAACCCATAGTTCAGAATCTTTACTCATAGCTCAGATAAGAAGATGAAAACCATATTATTCCAAAATTTGTCTTAAGAGGGGTTTATTTTTCTTCAATGAAGTACATACTACATGGACAAATTCTTGAGTACTATCAAAATTCAATATTC
Organism: Castor canadensis; assembly: GCF_047511655.1. Taxonomy (NCBI): domain Eukaryota; kingdom Metazoa; phylum Chordata; class Mammalia; order Rodentia; family Castoridae; genus Castor; species Castor canadensis. The sequence continues at coordinate 110,681,239 of NC_133397.1, read as the reverse complement.
AAATTGATTATACAAAATCAGTGACCCTAATCATATTTTAATGCTTTTTTCTTGTCATTGTTCCACTATTTGTGTTCCATGATTGAAGCAAAGGCTTGTTATGTATTCACATTCTATGAAGAGGCAAAGCCTTTATAAGCACAGAAATATTAATTCTCAGGAAGAAAATGAGCTTGAACATCTCTCATTGTCTTGCTCCCTTTTATTTTTGGTGATTTCTTAAATTAAGTACTAGAAGCTTACAGTACTCTTCCTTATTTTGTCCCTTCTAATAGAAATTTGAGCTAATCAAGTTGGGAATCATATCTGTGGGATAGGCATCTGGTCTCTATCAAATGTGCAAATAGCATGGAGGTTATTCAGCCTAGATTATATATTAAGTAACAGTTGTCCACCCTTGTCATGGAAATCTTACTGTTCCATTTAAAGACTATAAATACACAACTAAAATATATTTCACTATAGGATAATTTTATAACTGCAAGTTACTTGTGAGTTTATTGTGAATTATGGCTCCAAGGAGATGGGGAAGGAAATTTTTGCTAAATTAAGTAAATGTTGTCATGTCACAAATTGCATTGCATAAAATCAGTATCATTTCCATTGAAAATAACAAAATGAGAAAATAATACATGAATAAAAATATTTTCAGTGTGTCAGTTAATTTTTTATAAATGAAAATGTCCAATGATAAGTCAGTCATGATGGTATACTCTTGCTTATGTGAATGTATACATTAGAGATGAGAATAGGCAAAGTACCATATAGCATCTGTAGTATTATGTAACTATGAATAAACAGCAGCAATAGCAACAGTTTTTAATAATTACTTTAGAATGATAGAAAAATATAATATATATTTATTTCACAAAATAAAATTCTAACTTACAATGTCAACCAAAGCAATATTTACATTGTATTTGTTTTATTTCTTTTCCCCTTATGTGTTAGATACCTCTCCCTGCCAAGCAAAACATAGTCATTGGCTTAAACATGTACTTAGAACAAAAGCCGTGAACACAGGTGCTTTGCACGTATTCAAAGGGAGCTATTCAAAAGTGATGACAGAGCACAATTATTGCCCAGTAATCAGTTAGCCAGGCAAATAATTTTTCTGGGTATTCTCAATATTTCTCTCTTTGTTGGCTCACATCTTAATTTCAGGATTGTAGTTTTGCATCATATTTGAAAATTGTTTATTTGTTGTAACTCATATAATGTAAAAAATTGTTTCATATATATGAACTCATATATATATGAATATGTATATTGCCTTTTAAACTGAGTTATATTGGAGTATCTGATGTATAATATTAATTACTTTATGAAATAATGTTTCATTTTATATTGTATGGCACTAATATTTATCAGTGCTGTCAGTATTATTAAATCACCTATTGAAATTATGATTATTTTGCTTTTAGCATATATGCCATGTACTCTATTAATTTCATTAGGTTAATAAAACTTGTTCATCAAAACTATTACCTTCCCTAGTTATTTTGTATTCCCAATATGTTTAGAGAAATGTAGAACATTTATATTGTACTTTTAGAAATTGATAATTTTAAAAATAGTATACCAAATAATATTTAGCAAATGTTATTCTAATGTAACATATTCATTGTTTAAATCAATAAAGTTATTGCTATAAAATGGCTAAAACAATCATAGCTATTTGGGATTAATAGACCATTAAATAACATATTGGAAATATTTATTTCATTGCATGGAAATAAATATTGTAACATTTGAAGAATAAAAATTACAGCAAGTGGTGTTGAAACACATAACAATGTTAGCCAATCAGGAAGCCAGTTTCAGAAAGCAAAGACCTTGCACATTTTCTCTCATACGTAGAAGAGAGACCCAGAAAATAAATGTACAAAGAAAACCAAACATGATCATGTACACGTTTATATGTAGAACACATTTGTAGTAGTGGAGCTAGTCTATGACAGGGAAGGAGGGAAAGGAAAAGAGTGATACAGAGTTGATATAGAAATGCATTGCATCTGTGCAGATAGAGGACATAAGGATGTGGACTGAAAACTGTTGAATAATGGGGGAGTGGGAAGAGGAGGTAAGGGAGAGTAACAGAGGGGGTTGAACTGACCGAAGTATTGTATATTTACATCTGGGATACATCGAGAAACCCCTTTGAACATTAACTTTGTAATTAATAATGAAAGACAAGACTGTGAAATAGGTACAGTGTGTTGGGGGATAATTGTGGGAGGGGAGAGGTGAAGGTGAGATATATGGTTGTTGGGCTTCATACACTTATATGAAATGAAATGATGTAACCTCTTGTGATTGTTTTAAGTGGGTAGGGAGAGGGTTGCGGGGCAAGGAGGTGGAGGAAATGGTTGGGACAATCTAGCCAATGTGCAGTGTAAGGCTATTGGGAATTGGCACAACGAACGCCCCCCCACATACAATGAATATATGCTAACAAAAATAAAAAAAATTGACTTCCTACCCTGTATCTTCCCCAAATTTCTCACTTTTAGCTGATGGTTGATGACTGTAATTTTAGGTATTTGGGAGGCTCAAATAGGGAGGATTCTGGGGGAGGCCAGCCTGGGCACATAGTTTGTGAGATTTCATTTCCAAAATAAGCAGAGCAAAGTGGACTGAAGGTGTGGTCCTATGGTAAAGCACCTGCTTTTCAAGAGTAAAGTCCTGAGTTCAAACCCAAGTCCCATTATGATAAAAAGGTCTAACGTTCTTGAAAATCTTTTTCCAAGTGCAGTTTCAACTATCACCTTTATATAAAACATTTCCACATCACTATATCCTATCTTCATCTTTATTATAAGCTTACTTCTGCATTTCAACAGCCAAGATTCCTTGCACATAAATTTTAACATGAATTGCCTAAACTAGCAATCATCATTATTATTCCATAAAATATATCCTCACCTAAGAAAGTGCATTAGAGATATATTTGAGCTGAGCCTCAATGATCAGAAAGGATATAGCAAAGCAGAGGAGAGTCAAATGACATTCAAGGAAAATAACATTACAAAGATGAACATGAGATAGCTGGTATTATAAGGAAATGGACATTCAAAAACAAGTTTAGAATTTTATGATACTTAGGGATCAGTGATTTTTCCAACCTTATGAGAAAATGGCCTCTGGGCAATTCTTTGTCATTCTCAAAATATATGAGGATTTTTTGGACTTAGAAAAAATTAGCTAATTCTGACTTTCAATTTCTTGGTTCTTCAAAAAAGAGGAACTCTGCTCTCACAGAAAACTTTTTCCTTGATCTTAGTCCACACTCAGATCACAGGTCTTTTCTTTTGTTTTCTTCCTCACATCATTTACTGAAAGGATATGTGTGGCAAGAAATACACCAGGGAAGGCTTGTGTTGTAAGAGCAAAACACTCAAAATGTACTACTTCTCTAGAGAATCGCATCTTAGGAACAGTTTAGAGGACTGGGCCTGCTGATGCACAACTGTAATTCCAGCACTTGGGAAGCTCAGTCAGGAAGATCATGAGCTTGAGGCCAGCCTGGGATACATAGAAAGACTGTATCTAGGAAAACAACCAACCAAACCATCAAAAAGTCAGTTATAAACTCAGCAGCTGGGAATCTGTGGCCATATATTCCACTTATGTTTCCATTTTTCCCACTACGTCTCTGGTTTTTTCTCCTTCCCTGTCCTAGTTCTTGACCCACACCTCCATTATACACAGATTTTAACTATTTTTGCATGGTTGTGTAGTTCTCCTTTATTCCCCACTACTCTTCAACACCTTATTTCTGTCTGACATTGAGTCATTTCAAAATTCTTCAGCTGGAAAAGTGTTTTAAGCCACATTTTATTTCTGTTGTGTTCTCCACCATGTTGTGCAACAGCTTGCTAAAATATGATTTGACATTACAAATGGTTTTATATCTAAAGTAAACTAGTGAGAGCTACTTAAATAATTTTCTATGCCTCTTGGTGTGTGTGGATATGTACGTGTGTGGCCTGACATGGATAGACACTTAACCAATATATGCTGGAAATACTTTGAGTAAAATTCAATTCCATTTATGCCTGTAATAGAATTTTGCTTTTTAAACAAATAAAATAATTGTAATAACTTTTAAGATTCTATCATTTTTCCTTTGGATATTGAAAGATTATAATCGTCTATATTTATGAGACACAAAGTGATGCTGAGATACATGTATACACTGGGAATAATTGAGTCAACCTCAATAGCATATCCATCACCTTGAATACCCAATACTCAAGCATTGTATCCTTGGCCAAAATCTCTCTCGTCTCCCCATTGTATATGCTCAGTAACCACCAATCTGCTCTCTGTAAAGCTCTACCTTAAATGAGTTGGTTCATAAAGTGAACCAGGACCACTTAGTTTTTTCACAATTCTTTTAAAGAAAATTTCCCATAACTCTTGATGGGGAATTAGGAAGGATATATGCAGACAATTCAGAGAAGAGCCAAGCCAAAACCAAAAGTAATGAAAAGCTATTCACAGTCACTACTCAACAGTTAAAAAAAAAGCAAATGTATATGATGTAATTGTATAGTTATCTAAGTAGCAACAATTGGAGAAAATAGTAATCTAATCAGTTTCCAGAACCTATATAAGGGAGAAGATTCTCCCATATATATTGACAGGTCTTGGATTGGCTCCAATCTTTTCAGATGGAGATCTAACACAGTAGATATTTTTAATATTAGCATATTATAATTGCACTATATTAATAACATTACACATCATGTATGCCCTATGTGATACATGTGTGTACATAAATGTAATCTCCTGTGACTCAGAAATCCTGCATCTGAAGCATATCCCAGAGAAAGCAGCACCCTGACAGGCAAGGATCCATGTAGGAAACCCTATTCAAGGTGTCTAAGAACTGGAAAGTCTTCCTCTCCTGGTAGTTAGCTTGAGAGTCTGGTAATAAAATCCTAGAGATTATTTTCTCTAACTCTGTCATTTTAAACCTCAAGAAATGAAGGTAAGATATTAAAGTCACACAGCTGGTAATTTTCTCAGTCATCTGGAATAGAAATCCATTGACACACAGCTTCATTTAAAGAATTTATGTGCTACATAAAAATTCTCTTTTCAAAATTAATCTCTGAAGGTCAATGAGATACATACACTAAGGATGCTTATCAGCATGATTTTTAAAAGGAGAAAAGGAGTGGTACTTTCTTAATGGGAGAAAAAGTACCTTCCATTATGCTTTATTAAAATGCACAGAGTGAGGCTCTGAGTTCAATCCCCAGTGCCACCAAAATAAAATAAAATAAAATGTACAGAAACCCACATTCAGAAAGTGTTTTCATAAGACACTTAAAAATATCTTGCTATAAAAATCATTAATTAGGAATTTAGGAGCATGTGGAAAACACAAAGTATACATTTTAAATAATCACAAACCTTGTAGATCTGTGATAACTTCCAATATGATTATTGTTAAAATTCTGTTACTGAATGTGTGTAATTGTTTTCTTTAAAATTGGGCCCAGGTGGGATCCACCATAGTTTTCAATAAATTGTGAAATTCTTGTATATAATTCTTGCATGTGACACTTTTCAATAATAATGTAAAAGGGCTTACTTAATAAGGGAAGCTTGTGTATTCATTAAGTGCACATCCATATTTGGAATCTGAATGGTTTCCAGTTAAAGTATTTCTCAAGAATGCATTGCATACATTCCTTATTTCCTCAGCATTTAGCAATAGAAATACACTTCAAGATCAGAAATTTTGTGCATTACATTGGTTTAGTTTTTGTTAGTCTAACTTCTATTTCTCATATTATTTAGTTGCCATATGCAAAATTATTTTCTCAGCAGCTTCATAGTATTTATTCATTTCTTGAACACAAAATTTTACTGATTATTATGTAAAATGTTTACCAATTTGATAAGTGAACTATGACAAATAGTTTTGCTATGTGTTGAGTTGAACATATTAGCATAATTAATTTATTGGTTATCTGATCTGCAAATCTTGCATTTTTATTTTTAGAAACCATTTATATCCTTCCCCAAATTATCCCTTTCTTATTTTAAAATATGGTATTTGTGTTTGATTTCAGAATTCCAGCATCACATAAAAAACTGAAAGGAATATCCAACCCAAAATATGTGCAAATTACAACAAAGAAGCATACCATATATGAAAAAGTAAGGCAACATGACTCCTCCAAAAGATTATGAAACTTCAATATCTGAATTCAAAGACAATGAAATGATTAAAATGCAAGAGAAATAATTCAATAGTCTCGTTTTGAAAATGATCACTAGTCTCAAGTATGATTCAAATAAACCAATGAAAAAAGTAAAAAAGTCAATTCCAGGCTTAGAAGGGAAATTCAAAAACTTGAAAGAGAAATTCAGTAAAGACAGTCTGAAAAAAAATGCAGAAATCTTGGAAATAAAAAGCTCAACAAACTATGTAAAAACCTCAATGGAAAACATAACCAATAGACTAAACCAGGCAGAAGAAAAAACACCAAGAATTGAAGAACAGGTTGAGGAATTATTACATTCAGATAGCAAAAAAGAAAAAAAACCAACTATGATCACAACATTCAAGAACTGTAGGACACAATTAAGGGAAAATTACTGCAATTTTTTTGAGTGGAAAAGGATGTGCAAATACAGATTAATGGTATGGAAAGCTATTCAGTGAAGTAACAGGAAAATGAGGAAAATGTTACCAAAGTTTAGAGAAAGATATGGACAACAAGAACAGGAGACATATAGAAATTCTAATAGAATGATAAAAATGCTTCTTCACCTTATAATATATATATATATATATATATATATATATATATATATATATATTCAAATAACAATAATACAAAACAATGTAAGAATAGTGAAGACAGGATGAAATTGTTCAAAGGCTGAAAAGTCCCTTCAAAACAAGCAGATTTCTCACCATAAACCATAAAAGCAAGAATAGCATGGACTGGTATATTTTAAATCCTGAAACAAAGCAATTGCCAACCAAAATAATCATATCCAGAAAAGTTATCCTTTAAAGTCAAAGAAGAAATAGGTGTTCTATTATAAGCATAAACGGAAGCAATTCATGACTTCTAAGCCAGCGTTGCAGAAGATACTTAAAGGAATACTACATGCAGAAGAGGAAGAAGGATAAGCGCAATCATGAGAGTTGGGGAAATAGATACACAAATAAGAACAGTTTTACCAGAAAACCTCTACACCCCGCACTGCCGGGTTCTGGAGCCCGCGTGGGGTCGCGCTCGTCGCCGCTCACAGATCTCCGGCCACGTGCTCTGCTGCAGAGCCCCCCAGCTGCAGCCTGCGGACACATCGGAGGGCGCCCTCGTCCTCTGCCTGGCACGAACCTTTACCAGCTGCCGCTGTCGGTGCTGGGCACCATGGTGGGTGGCGCCGTGATGTTCAAGTGAGTACCGTCTGGCACCTGTGCGCGCTGGTGGGCAGCGGAAGGACAACGATGACTGGGGAGGGTCCCGATCCTCACTTGTCCTGGAGTGCCATTGCCACCCACCAGCAATGTCCTTCCAGACGCGAGCGTCAAACCAGGCCTGCGGAGAGCAGGTCACTTGCTGAAGGGACTATGTCACCGGCAGGGTTTGCCCTAGCAAGGCCACCGTACCTGGGAAGACGGTCATTGTAACGGGTGCCAACATGGGCATTGGGAAACACACTGCCTTGAACTGGCTAAGAGAGGAGGGAACGTCGTCCGGGCCCGTCGTGACACGGAGAAGTGTGAGGCGGCAGCAAAGGACGTTCGTGGAGAGACGCTCAACCACTGCGTCAACGCCCGTCACCTGGACTTGTCCTCCCTCAAGTCCATCCAAGAGTTTGCGGGGAAGATCATCAAAGAAGAGGAGCAAGTGGACATTCTGGTCAACAATGCCGCTGTGATGCGGTGCCCACACAGAGCATTGAAAATCATTTCTTATACTTCAGTATCCTTTTACTCCTTGGGCTACCTGTAATACGGAAGATGTTCATGTCAAGAGGTCACAGAGTTTATGAAATCCTTGCAGCTCTTTGTCTGTGTAGACTTAGAGTAGGCTAGATTGCAACTCTGCCATGATTATATATATATATATAAGTATTATGTACACATATTTATGTTTTTGGTTTGAAAATACTGGCATTTGAATGCAGGGCCTCTCACTCACTAATTAAGTGCTCTAAGACATGAGCTATACCCTAGTCCATTTGCTTTTAGTTCATTTTTCAAATAAGGTCTTACTTTTGCCAGGGGCCAGCTTTTGACCAAGATCCTCCTACCTTCACCTCCCTGATAGCTATGAATACAGCCATAGGAAACCATGGTAAACTTGTTTTTTCAGTCAAAATTTATTATATTGTGGTTTCCCTTGGTATTTGTGGAACTAAAATCGAAAAGTCATTGATATTAGAATTCAAAATGAGGTATAAACATTTTAAACAAGCTGGGAAAAGAAAGATGAAAAGTATGGTCCATATGTCCAATGAATAAAATCAATATCTGGATAGAATGATTTTGAAATTATTATTGGAAATGTAGCATTATGTTATCACATACATTTAAAAATTTTAAGTGCTTCTATAACTATACTAAAATATTCTAGTTTTTAAAACTTGTTTTAAAGTATAATTTTAAAAAATTACATCTAAGAATAATTTTTCTATTTTACTTAGTAAAAGTGAATAATTTCAAAATAAAGATCTAACAGAATTTTCACTGAATTTGTTACATAAGAAGTTAGAAGAAGAACTTGTAATTTAATTTGTGACCGTTGGTGCTGAGGACATAGCTCAGTAGCAGTGCTGGCCTGACATTCATAAGGCCTTAAGTTGGATCCACAGCACCTCCGGGAAAACAGTGACAATTTGTGATAGCTTTGTTGCTTCATTTTGTTAGTGTTGGTAATGTATTATGGCATTTCTTTTTACTTTATTTTCCCTTTTGCTTGTTGGTACAGTAAAACAGAACATTGTAATTAATATATTTTAACCTGCATTGTGCTTAATTACTTGAAGGGTTATTTGCTCTGGCCATCCATAATAATTTCTCAAAGTTTTTTAAAATATAATTCTAATTTTTAAATATGACTGCTTAGTTTCAGTGATCACACATTTGCTTTTACAACCTAATAATATGTGACAATCAATCCTACTATCCTAAATATTGACCTATAATTACAGTAATCCTAATCTATTGTATTTTAAGTATCTCTTATCTCAATAGATGGACAATTATTTAGCTAGAAATCATTTTATAATTTTATTTAATGTCTCAGAAATAAAACGATATGTGTGTCATCCTTCCATACCACCCATGGGAGAAACCCTCCAAAATCAGATTCAACAAAGGAAACTGGTTAGAAATTAAGGGTTAAAGGTCTTATCAACACGCATGAAGATGGTTACTGGGCAGGATTGTGTGCTGGACCCTGAGAATACTGAGATGAATGGTGACACTCACATCCCCTGAGTTACTTGTTAACTACCTGAGAAATAGAAGCATCAATAAGAGTGTCAAATTGGTAAAATTGACCATATAAAGAATCACTGATCTTTAACTAAATGGAGGAAAGAGGAAAGAGAGAGGAGTGAGGGAGCTCATATGGAACTGAAAATTATGTGTTTGGTGGTGAATCATGACAGGTAATGAATTGAATTAGAAGTATTAACATTTAATTTTTAGCCTATCTAAATAAATATAACATAGACAAACAGAGTCTACAAATTGCGAAAGAAATCACTTGCAATTTGCATTCTGACATATTCAGAACTGGAACATGATGTTGTGATGCTTATTTCTATGTTTATTGCCATAACTAGAGACAATAATATTAATAAGATTATACAAAACTGACTGTTTGTCATGGACCTGGCGTTGTCCTGTGTCACACTATAAGCTTGCTCTGATTCATTCTCATAACAGTCCAAGGTAACACAAGATTTAAAAGTTATTCTATTTTTCTTTCTGATGACATTCAAACATATTTTAATTTTGCTCACATTGCAATTAACAGAGAAACACAAATGTATCACAATTCATAAAAACCAGAAATTTTAAATAACAATAATTAGCCAACACTGTAATTTTCATCCACTTCCTGCCTCTGGAAATTGACTTTTCTGTTCTTAAAACAGAAAAAACCCAGCAAATTAAGAACAAATATTTTTAAAATGTATTATTAAAAATTAACATTATTTCACAATGTACATAGAAGTAGATATCATGTAGAGATTTTGGTGTAGGGTGAGGAAAATATGAAATAGATTAAATAAAAATAGGAGTAAAAATGATAAGGGTAGGCTTATATGATAAACACTGATATGATTCAGTTGTAATTAATACATTTATAATAAATTCGATATCTTGATATGTGGCAGTATAGAGAGAACATATCAGAAAGTGACTGACGGATACAAAATTAAGTACATGAGACAGGAAGAAAAAAGAAGAATGTGTTGAGGAAACAGTTACTGAAATGTCAGACATGGCTACTGTGTGTCAGTGTGTCACAGCACTTAGATCTGTCCATTTTGTCCATTTTGTCCAGTCACACACCCTACTCAGTTGATTTCAGTGTTTGTATCTGGTTCTTATATCAAATCTATTTTAAAAATGAGAGTACCCAGTAATACCAAGAAATTAAATATGTATACATAGAAAATTTCAAAAACATTATCCCAAGAGAACAAAGTCAGACATAGAAGAACAGTGTGGTAGGAAGTAATTTGTATTAAATTTCTTAAAACAGACTACAGAGAAAACCAGACTTATAGTTTCTTAGAAAGATAAAAGCACACATTCATTAAAAATGAACATAGGGGAAATGTTTTGGTGTGAATAGGACATATACTCAGATTAGGTTATAGGGATAGTTGTACCAATATAAAACTTTACTAACAATTGTTTAAATGTGTATATATGTTATAATATTCCATTATACATCATTTAAGCCAGAATATCATGTAACTCCAATCAAGTCCTCCAATGACTTCCTGTATCATGGCTCAAAGCCCACTTTCATGGCCTCTCTGACAGGTCTGCATAATCTCAGGCACAACTGCCCCCTGCTCTCACTTCTCTTCCTCACCTCTGCATTTCAGACACCTTGAAGGTCAAAGTGACACCTTGAAGGTCATCAAGAAACTGTCAACTCAGGGTCTTGGCATTTGCTGTTAACTCTGGCTGATCAGTCATTTCTCCAGGTCGCTCTGTGGCTCACTGGAGTCACATTAAAAGGACCTTCTTAAAAACCTCATCCCTTTTTGATCTTTTTAGACAATTTTCATTTTCTTCATAACATATATTACCTCCAAAAAATACATGTTTTTGTTTATTGACTTACACTTCATCTTCTTCATTTTAAATGTAGATACCATAAGAGGGGGTCTCTGACTTCTTTATTCATCCTTTAGTTCCATTACTGAGGTGAATTTTCAGGTATTACTGGCATTCAAGTTCTCTTGAATAATAAATGATTAACAAAATATAGACAGTGTGAAGTAAACCCTAATGACTTTGGAGAAATATGTTAGTAGAGAGACATAATGTACTTTAATTATTTCAAAACTACAGACATGAATCATGCTATAAAAATATCATTCACTATAAATTAACTTCCTCATTGTTTTTCTTTCAAACAGTAGTTATTTTCAAAATGTCTTCTTTTTTTTATAAGAACTCATACTCAGGAAAGTAGTGACACACTTTTCAATTTTAGCATAAAAGTTTTATTAAAGTAGATGGAATAAAGTTTTTGAGATTACTACTGGATATATTAATATACTCTCATGATTTTTGTTATATTTTAACTTTTGTTAATTTAATATCTCTATTTTTATTTTATTGTAGTATATTTTTTATTCATGATTTATTACATTTCTATTCTAAATTCCCTCAAATACATTATTTACTTGCCTTGTAAGTTACTTCATATTCTATGGTTATTTTATTTGTTTTTCTCCTAACATCTATATGCCCTATAAATTTTACTGCTTGTATATGTGGATTGTAGTTTTATATCTACACAAATGTTTTTCTCTGAACATGAAAGTTATGAATTTCACATTTTATGACAAATGTCTTTACTTACACATATTTTGCAAATTTCTGACCTTTCAAAACCAAAAACACGATAGTGGGGAATAAAAGCTAAGGAACTCTCCCCTCAGGCACTTGCTCTTTTCGTGGCGAGTCAGTGGTGGAAGACGTTGCAGGCTGGATTTGGTTGTCTGCAGTGGTCCTGAAGCCACTTCATTCCGCTGAACACAGAGCAGCCTGAAGAGGAGGTTTTACTGTGCTTTTCCCTGTTTAAAATCTTTTTTTTCTACACTGTCAGGGCTTTTTGCTTTAGTTACTTATTTATTTTTTAATTATTCATTTATTCACATGTGCATACATTGTTTGGGTCATTTCTCACCCTGCACTCCTCCTTCCCCTCCCCATCCCCACTTCCAACAAACTCTGCCCTTATCTCTAATTTTGTTGAACAAAAGACATAAGCATAATAAGGAAGACAAAGCATTTTTGCCAGTTGAGTTAAGGATAGCTATACAGAAATATGCCTAGCATTGCTTTCATGTACAAATGTGTCACAACCCAAGTTGATTCATCTCTAACTGATCTTTACACTGGTTATTGACACCCTTCTCATGTTGCCCTCTGTCACTTTAAGGTTTCTGTATCAGTTCCTCTGGAGTGGGGACATCAAAGGCTTTCATGTTTTGGGTTTCCTACCTATTCCTATATCTCCCAAATGTGCTCTCCCCTTGTCATGTGATCCAAGTCCAACCACCTTGCTGCATTTGCCCTAGATCTAAAGTCTGCATATGAGGGAAAGCATACAATTTTTGGTCTTCTGAGCCTGGCTAACCTCGCTCAGAATTATGTTCTCCAGTTCCATCCATTTACCTGCAAATGATAAGATTTTATTCTTCTTCATGGCTGAGTAAAATTCCTTTGTGTATAAATATCACATTTTCTTGATCCATTCGTCAGTAGTGGGGCATCTTGGCTGTTTCCATAACTTGGCTATTGTGAATAGCACTGCAATTAACATGGGTATGCAAATGCCTTTGGAGTAATCTGTGTTACATTCCTTTGGATATATCCCCAGGAGTGGGATTGCTGGATCATATGGAGGGCCTATGTTTAGATTTTTAAGAAGCCTCCAAATTTTTTTCCACAGTGGTTGCATCAACTTGCATTCCTACCAGCAGGGGATTAGGGTTCCTTTTTCCCCATATCCTCTCCAACACTTGTTGTTGGTGGTGTTTTTGATGGTGGCTTATTCTAACAGGGGTGAGGTGGAATCTTAGTGTGGTTTTGACTTGCATTTCCTTTATGGCTAGAGATGGTGAGCATTTTTTCATGTGCTTTTTTGCCATTTGAATTTCTTCTTTTGAGAAAGCTCTGTTTAGTTCAGTAGCCCATTTTTTAATTGGTTCATTGATTTTAGGAGAGTTTAGTTTCTTAAGTTCCCTGTATATTCTGGTTATCAGTCCCTTGTCTGATGTATAGCTGGCAAATATTTTCTCTCACTCTGTGGGTGGTCTCTTCAGTTTAGAGACCATTGTTTTTGTTGAGCAGAAGCGTTTTAATTTTATGAAGTCCCATTTGTCCATCCTTTCTCCTAGTTGCTGGGCTACTGGGGTTCTACTGAGGAAGTCCTTGCCTATACCTATTACTTCCAGAGTGTTTCCTGTTCCTTCTTGTAGTAACTTCAGAGTTTCAGGTCTAATATTTAGGTCCTTGATCCATTTTGAGTTGATACTAGTACAGGGTGGGTGACAGACATGGATCTAGTTTTAGTTTCTTGCAGACGGTTAACCATTTTTCCCAGCAACATTTGTTGAAGAGGCTGTATTTTCTCCATTGTATGTTTTTGGCACCTTTGTCAAAAATGAGGTGGCTATGGTTGTGTGGATTTATATCCGGGTCTCTGTTCTGTTCCAGTGGTCTTCATGTCTGTTTTTGTGCCAGTACCACTGTTTTTATTGCTATTGCTTTGTAATATATTTTGAAGTCAGGTATTGTGATACCTCCAGCATTGCTTTTTTGCTGAGTATTGCCTTGGCTATTTGTGGTCTCTTGTGTTTCCAAATGAACTTTAGGGTAGGTTTTTCAGTCTCTGTGATGAAAGTCATTGGGATTTTGATGGGAATTGCATTAAACATGTAGATTGCTTTTGGTAGTATAGCCATTTTTACTATGCTGATTTTACTGATCCATGAGCACAAGAGATCTTTCCATCATCTGTAATATTCCTTGATCTCTTACTTCAGGAGTTTGTAGTTCTCTTTGTAGAGGTCATTCACATCCTTTGTTAAATTTACTCCTAGGTATTTGATTTTTGGGAAACTATTGTGAATGGAACTGTTTTCTTATATTCCTTCTCAGTTTGTTCATTGTTGGTGTATAGAAAAGCTAATGATTTTTGCAGGTTGATTTTGTATTCTGCCAGCTTACTGTAGCTGTTTATGGTGTCTAAGAGTTTTTGGGTAGAGTTTTTTGGGTCTTTAAGGTATAGGATCATATCATCTGCAAATAAGGATATTTTGACAGGTCTTTACCTATTTGTATTCCTTTTATTCCTTCTTTTTGCCTAATTGCTCTGGCTAGAAATTCCAGTACTATGTTGAATAGGAGTGGGGATAGTGGGCACCCTTGTCTCGCTCCTGATTTTAGGGGGAATGGTTTCAGTTTTTCACCGTTAAGTATGATGTTGGCTGTAGGTTTGTCATATATAGCTTTTATAATGTTGAGGAAATTTCCTTCTATTCCTAGTCTTTTTAGAGCTTTTATCATGAAATGATGTTGGATCCTATCAAAGGCTTTTTCTGCATCTATTGAGATGATCAAGTGGTTTTTGTCTTTGCTTCTATTAATGTGCTGTGTTACATTTATAGATTTGCATATGTTGAACCACCCCTGCATCCCAGGGATGAAGCCGAGTTGGTCATGGTGTATGATCTTTCTGATGTGTTGTTGGATTTGGTTTGCAGTTATTTAATTAAGGATTTTTGCATTGATATTCATGAGGGAAATTGGCCTGTAGTTCTTCTTTTAGGAGGTGTCTTTGGTTTGGGGATGAGAGTTATATTGGCTTCATAAAATGAGCTTGGTAGTGTTCCTTCCTTTTCTATTTCATGGAATAGTTTAAGGAGAGAGTTGGTATTAGTTCTTCTTTAAATGTCTGATAGAATTCAGTAGTGAATCCATCAGGTCCTGGACTTTTCTTTTTTGGGAGACTATTGCTGCTTCAGTTTCATTTTGTGTTATAGATTTATCGAGGTGATTACTATCTTCTTGGTTTAGTTTTGGGTGGTTTTAAGTTTCTAGAAATCTGTCCATTTCTTCAAGATTTTCAAATTTGTTAAAGTACAGGCTCTCAAAGTAGTCTCTGATGATTTCCTGGATTTCATTTCTGATCTCCCCTTTTTTCATTTCTCATTTGACTGATTTGGGTTCTTTCTTTCCTCATTTTAGTCAGGTTTGCCAGGGGTCTGTCAATTTTACTTATTTTTTCAAAGAACCACCTTTTTGTTTCATTGATTCTTTGTATGTTTTTTTTTGTTTCTATTCATTGATTTCAGCCCTTATCTTAATTATTTCTTTCCTTTTGCTTGCTTTGGGATTTGTTTGTTCTTGTTTTTCTAGGAGTTTCAGCTGTAGTATTAGGTCATTGATTTGAGATCTTTCTGTCCTTTTGATATACACACTCATGACTATAAACTTTCCTCTTAGGACTGCCTTTGCTGTGTCTCATAGGTTCTGGTAGGTTGTGTTTTCATTTTCATTAACTTCCAGGAACCTTTTAATTTCCTCTTTTATTTCATTGATGACCCATTCATCATTGTGCAATGTGTTGTTCAGCTGCCAATTGTTTGCATGTTTTTTACTGCTGTTTTTGTTGTTGATTTCTAATTTTAATGCATTGTGGATAGAATGTTTGGGATTATTTTTATTTTCTTATATTTGCTGAGGCCTGCTTTGTGCCCTAAGAGATGATCAGTTTTGGAGAAGGTTCCATGGGCTGCTGAGAAGAATGTGTATTGTGCAGAAGTTGGATGAAATGTTCTGTAGACATCAGCTAGGTCCATTTGATCTGTGGTGTGATTTAGTTCTTGGGTTTCTTTATTGATTTTTTGTTTGGATGACCTATCTATTAGTGATAGGGGAGTATTAAGGTCTCCCATTAGCACTGTGTTGGAGTTTATATATGGTTTTAGGTCCTTCAAAGTATGTTATATGAAATAAGGTGCATTGACATTTGGTACATATAGGTTGATAATTGTTATTCCCTTTTATTAGTATGGAGTGTCCTTCTTTATCTCATTTGATCAATGTAGGTTTGAAGTCTACTTTGTCTGAGATAAATATTGTTACCCCTGTCTGTTTTTGGGACCACTGGCTTGGTATATCTTCTTTCAGCCTTTCACTTTCAACCAGTGTTTGTTTCTGTCTGTGAGGTGGGTCTCCTGTAAGCAGCAGATTGTTGGATCCTCCTTTTTAATCCAGTTTGCCAATCATTATCTTTTGATGGGGGAATTTAGTCCATTAACATTCAGTGTTAGTATTGATAAGTACACAGTGATCCCTGTCATGTAGTTGCCTTTTTTGATTAGAGGTTTGATTATGTGTAGCTGAATCAATGTTACTCTTTACTTTCTTGCCTTTTCTTCTCCTGTGGTTTGGTATTGCCTGCCCTTTCATGGTTTTGCTTGCTTTCATTTTCTGTGTGGAGAATTCCTTGGAGAATCTTTTCTAGTGGTGGCTTGGTGGTCATATATTGTTTTAGTTTCTGCTTATCATGGAAGACTTTTATTGTTCCATCTATTTTGAATGATAGTTTTGCTCTGTAAAGTATCCTAGGATTTTCATTCAGTGCTTAGAAGATCTCACCCCATGCTTTTCTTTTAATGTTTCTGTTGAGAAGTCTGCTGTGATTTTGTTGGGTTTACCTTTTGTCTCTGTACTTGTTGTTTTAATGATAATATGTCATGGGGTAGTTCTATTTTGGTCAGATCTGTTTAGTGTTCTGGAGGCTTCCTGTACCTGAATGGGCATAGTTTTCTCTAGATTTGGGAAATTTTCTGTTATTATTTTGTTGAATATATTATGCATTCCTTTTGCTTGCACCTCTTCTCCTTCAATGCCCATGATTCTCAGGTTTGTTGTTTTGATGGAGTCAGTGAGTTCTTGCATTTTCTTTTCACATGTCTTGAGTTGTTTAACTAATAGTTCTTCAGTTTTTCCTTTAATTGCCATTTCATCTTCAAGTTCTGAGATTCTGTTTTCTGTTTGTTCTATTCTGCTGGAATGGCCTTCCCTTTTTTTTTTTGTATTTCTGTTTCATTCTTTTTTCTGAGGTTTTCCATATCGTGGGTTACTTCCTCTTTAATATTGTCAATTTTTGTCCTTAATTCATTTATCTCTCTGTTTATGGTGGGCTCAGTTTCCATTTGGTTTCTATTTAGGGCTTCTAAGATTTTATTTATTTATTTCTGGGTTTTCTCATATTTTTTGTTTTTGTTGTCTTGGAATTTCCTGAGTGCCTCCTGTACATTCTGGTTGACCATGTCTAGTAACATCTCTATGAAATTCTCATTAATTACTTGTAGGATTTCTTCTTTCAGAATGTTCTTGTGGGCTTCGTTGGGTTCCTTGGTATAGTTTACCTTTGTTCTGTTGGAGTCTGGATCTAGGTATCAGTTTTCTTCATTTCACTCTAAATCCAGTTCTACTTTATTTCTTGGAGGAGAATGGTTTCTGTCCCTTTTTCTTCTTGCCATTTATCCACTAGGTACTGTTTCTGTCCCTGGACTATGTGTAATTTAGTATTAGCTGGGTAACAATATTAATACTAACAAAACCAGAGTGAAGGATATAAAAGAGAAGGAGAAGGAAAAGTAAAAAGGAGAGAGAAATGAGGAAAAAAGAGAGAAAAAATGGGAGAAATGGTGAGTGATCAAACTGCAAACCAGGCAGCCAAATCCTTAAAGAAGGCAGGAAAATAATGGGAGAGATGGTGGGTGATCAAATAGCAAACCAGGCAGCAAACCCTTAAAGAAGAGAGGAAAAAAGAAAAAAAGAAGAAAAAAAACATCACCAGTTCTGGAACAGTAGAATTGCAGGCAGTCATAGTTCTGTTACTCCTTTACCATCCAGTCCTGTCTGTGTCTCTCTTAGGCATGTTGGGAGCTGTCTAGTGGTGGCCCAAGTGGGAGTCCGGTGGTGCTATTATCTGGAAAGCCTATAGAGCTGGGGCCTGTTTCTACCTGAGGGGTGGGGATCCTGGTGGGGCATGGCTCTGGTCTTCCCACACAGTGCTGGGGTCCAGCAGAACCTGAGGGTGGGGGACTTGAGGAGTGGGGGTCCGGCTCTCTCTTGTGCTTTACCTGAGCCAAGTGTGTCTCCAGCGTCTCTGTAGGGTCCCTGGTTCAGGAGCTCACAAGGTCTGCGGCTCTGTCTCAGTCACCATCTTTGGGGTCTAAATTCTTGGGAATATCCAGGGCCCTGTGTCACAGACTGGCCCAGGCTTCCATGGTGGCTCTCCCAAACAGGACTTGGCAATGCTTAAATATTCAGGCAACTGGGTCCTGAGCCGGGCTGTGCGGGTGTGCTGCCACCCCCACCTCAATCAGCAAGGCTGAGTGTGAGGCGCCGCTGCAGCTCTTTGTGAGCCCACGCTGAGCTGCACACCGAGAATGCTAATCTAAATTTTATAATTTCAAACTTGAGATGAGGTTGTGAACACTAGATGGTTGGAATAAGTGATGTCTTTTATGTATAAATATTTTACATACATTAACATATACATATATCATGTAAATATTAAATTGTTTGGGAAATGAAACCCAGGCTTGAGCTAATCTTCCCTTGTAAGCTTAAAGTTGTTGATCTACTATTTTCTAGAAAGTCAATAAAGACATGAATATTATCCTAATTCAAATAAAAGTAATCTGTTTAAGTAATCTTTGAATGATTATTTTAAGCAGTTTGTACATTCTTCATGTTTCTTATATATATTATTATTTCCTTCTCTTCAAATTATTCTTCTTTAACTTCTATTTGTTGTATCTTAGAACTACTGAACCTAGTTTATTGGTTAATTATCTTTTCTGTTTCCTATGTTTTTCCCAATTTGTATGTTATTCTAAGGGAATTCCATAGTTCAATATTCCACGTGACCTATAAAACAGCATCCATTCTATTCTGCCACAAAACTATTGATTTGTTTATGTGCTATCAAGAAAGCCAAGTTAAGTCCTTTAAAAATATAAAGGATACCAGGTATAATTTTAGTATAAAATTTGTGATTTATAAGCTATATGGACAAGATTGCAAGTATTCTATATGTCACTGACAATAAAACCACAGAGTCTTTTATTATATAAACTGGACCTTAATGTTTTATTTCTGAAATAGAATTGCTTTCTGAAAGTGGATTAGTGATTATCTGTGTTTGACTACAAATTTGCCAATATCTGCATCTAATGTACTATTACATTTAGGTTGCTTATTGCTTTGCACAAAATGAAATTAAAATTATTATAGTTTGGATCTGAAACATACTACAAAGTCTCACATGTCAAAGGCTTGATCCCTAGCTGGTGGCATTTGGGGAGGTGGTGTAAGGTGGTGTAAGCATTAAGAGGTAGGGCCTTGTTAGAGGAACTAGATGACTAAGGGAGAGCCTTTGAGATTACATTTTGTCCTTGGCTCCTCCTCTCCCCTTTTGCTTCCATGAGGTGATCAGGTTTCCTCTGCAATGCTCATCCACTCTTATGTTTCTGCCTCACCATGGACCTAAAACTAGTGGAGTCAGCTATGCACTGAAAATTCTGAAACTGTGAGCCAAAGATAAGCCTTTCCTCTTTTAATTTTCTCAGGCGTTTTGTCACAGTGATGGAAAACTAACACAGAATCCTAAAAGCATACTGACATTGTTTGGTAACTATCACTGAATAACAAATACTTGAATCTCTGGCAGAATCTGCCTAAGAATTTTGGTTTTCATGTTTATACCCCTTGGAGAAAATACTGTAATGAATGCAACCTCACATCCTTCACATTCTTGTTAGAAGACTATCTCATACACCAAGAATAATGCAATGACCTCGGATGACCTAAACAGTCTGTTAGTTATAATAGCAACCAAAAGTAATTGTTCAGAACTCACCTTCTTGTTTTAGACACCCCACTCTGCTTTCAGAATTCCTTACGTTAACAAATGGTAACTTTACTCATTTAGCTGAAGCTTAATCACTGCTCTGGTCTCTGGTATCTGGATTGTTTCAGAAACTTCTTTTTTCTTTTTTTAAATGTTTTTGATGTACTACATAACAGTTGTACAAGAGGTTTCATTATAACATTTTTATATATGCATACAATATACTCCAGTTTGGTTCATCTCCTCCATTATTCTCCCTCATCCCTCCCCGCTTCTTAAAATGGCTTCAATAGATTTCAGTGTTCCATATTCATACATGTGTAAAAATACATCAAACATATTCACTCTCCTTCCCATCTTCATTTACCCTCCATCTCCTACTAGTGCCCTCTCTTCAACTTGACCTGTTGTACATTCGTGTCCTTCATTGTGTCTGTTCATTGCTCAGTGGAGTTTTGCCTGGGCATTTTACCTGTAAATCTATTGTACTTTGAATAGTCTAACCCCTTCCATTAGTCTTTCTTACTCTTTTTCCCCACACTTTGTCTCAGAAACTTTTAAAATTTCTCCACCTTTTTATTATTATCTATAGTCTGTTGTCCATATAGCAAGCAAAGTGATTAATAGGTAAATAGGTAGTGTTCATCTGTATCAATTTAATTAATACAGTTTCCAAATAATTTGTTAAGGATTTCATTTATAGTTTCTTGCTTGATTATTGAAAACCTAAATATTATAGTGACCATCTCCAATGTCCCTGAACTGGGCATACACACACACACACACACACACACACACACACACACACACACACAGACAGACACAGTGCTACTTTTCCCTTCCTCATCTTCTACTTTCCTGTTTTAACACTTAGCCTCTTGGACATTTGTACTATGTGTGACACATCCATTATACTCTCACCACAAGTCTCTTGCACAATATATTCCCTTGGTCTAGAATTGTATTCTTTACTGTCCATTTCATATGAAATAGTCATCAAACATTCATTTATTTCCCCCCTTATTTTACTAGTAGCTTTCTTGAGCGAATAAAAATAAAATAAATAATGAATTGATTAGGCATTATAGAAACTTCTACAGTAACTAAACTTTTATTGGTTTGTAAAAAAGAAAATATGCTTCTTACCATCATAATCAATTTGGAAAATTAAATAAATGGTTGGGATAGGGTCAATGACTCTTTGCTCCATGCAGCACAGTGAGTCAGCATCCATTCATCTCATAAGAAAGAATTCTGCAGAAAAAAATTCAGGCAATCAATAAATTTATGTAGAAAGAGAAATTATTACATTCTTATTTTGAACAATCTCTAATGTACATGCTCTTGTGAACCATGCTTTTCTGAACATCCTAACACAGCACGTGCAACACTGACTCTCTTGAGTCATAAATCTGTGTGGGCAATAAGGAGAAATGCTTGTTCACAGTGTATGTCAGTATGTGTTGGCTTCTTGTGCTATAATTTTAACACGAAAAACAAGAACTTTATAATATTGACAACAAATTTCCTTTTATTAGGATATAGTCATTTCAAGAACTAAGATAGGTCAAATGCCCTGATTTTTAAAAAAAAATAAAATGAAGTTCTACTAAAGGTTTAGATACATTTTCAGATGCACCTTTTGAAACTTGGATTTTAAATTAGAACAAAGGTAAAAAATCAAGCTATAGCAACAAAATTGTTTTGCTCTCAAAGATCACCTCTTCCTTCAGGTTTCCTTAAGGCTATTTCTCATTTTAAATAGATGTCTGGCTTTGCTACTGCTTGTTTCTCAGGGGAAGAAAGATGCAACATACTGTTAAATTTGACATTTCTTATATCGAGGATGCTCCCAGGAGACACAACCACTTGCAGCTTTGGATATAGAATCCTGGTAAACATCTTGTGAAAGCAACTCTTACAGAAAACCAGGGGCAGCACAAGCCACTTCTCTCTCCCCCGAAGCCCATATTTGACTTCTAGCACTTCATCCTCTTAAAAGTTTTAGAGGATTGATTCATCTGTAGAGTTTGCAAATGTTAAACGAGACTTTCATGATAAAATTTTGACAGTTCTTTACCTTTTTGTACCACTTCATAAGCCATTAATTTTTATCCTATGAGAACTACCTGTGAACCAACTAAACATGCAGATACACCTTTATTTTAAGTCTTTTGAAATAGAGAATTTTTCCAGTCAGAGATTTTTTTAGAAACTTCCTCTAACAAACATTAAATGTTTTTAAAATTCCAGGTACAGAAACATCATAATTTCCTTGTACAATAATTTTAAAGGAATAGGTAAAAGGATAACATCAGATGCTACTTAGAGTAGGATGAAGAAACCAAGTCATGGCAGCACACTGTGAGACTGCTGTCCAAATCAAAGAGATTTAAAAAAGTCATCATATAGGTTCAGAAGCAAGGAATGATTGCAAACCCAACATCTTCTTATCATTCAGGGGCGAGCTGAGAGCACCAAGCTCATAGACAATATATATATAAAAAGTTAGAGTATCTCCCTCTCTTTTTATACATAAAGGTATATATGTGTACATAATAAGAAATGAACCTGTCCACATAATTATCTCATATAAATGACAGAATTTCAACAAAATTTCAGTTATAATCTTATAATCTGAGTAATCAGTTTTCAAATTTTAAATGTTAACTAAGCCTACACCTTTACACATTTACAGAGTACTAGCTCTCGTTCTGTGTGTGCTATGTGAAAAGCGAGGTTATCATTGGAGTAAGTTCAATTTTATAGAAACTGGTAGTGTTAGTACTGTGGGGCTTTTTTATGACGCATCCATCCCCATGCCATCAACATAACTGCACTGTAGAATAAAGCTCTCTGCTCTAAGCCAAGACTTCACACTTTGAATGTTTGATGGACAAACTTGGGGTTTTACTCTGTGGCTTCACTTTTCCTTTCTATAGAAGAACCACCTTTATCTGAATGAATTTCTTTTCGTAAATTATGCTAAGTCTTCTATGTCTATAAATCTTAAGTTTATAGTAGTTTGACATATGGCACTCAGAATAAATATTCATGTTTTTTCAAGTTAAACTCTAAGGCAGTGATTCCCAAGGCTTAGGCAGAATAGAAGAAATTAGTAAGTCTTGCCTTATGCCTAGCCTTCCTAACACAAATATGCACCCTTCCCACAGAGTTTTGTTTGGAAACATGAAACATTTCTATATTCTATTAGAAAAGTTCTGCCAAGAGCTGTAACTTTTCACAAAACCATCTAGTTGCTGTCTTGGCAATATTTTTGCTTTTTATGTATTTTACCCACGGACATATTCATTATGGAAATACAACATGGGCAATTTTGATCTCTAATGACTCCTTGATACACAGTGCCATTTAAACACTTTTTAAGTAGCTTTAAGCAGTCGCAATGTAGATCATTCTTTCAAGCAACCCTATATATCCACTAGCCATTTCCCTGTACGACTTCTGCTGCCTCGCTTTCAGCCATCAGGATTGTTAAATAAACTACACTCTCTGACCCTTTTACAGAGTTCCTCATTGCAGGACTGCACTTCATGCCCTTCTGAGACACTGAGGGGTGCAACTGCTGCATCCCTTGCAGGAAAAAGAACGGTAATAATAAATGAGGAAGAAATAAGCATGAGTCACTTAGCTATAGAATAAAGAACTTGAGTGGTACTCCAGTTGAATCACAGAACATCTGTGCACCCACGTCATTATAACATTGAGAAATGAAGTTTACTATTGCAATCTTGCTTTTCTCATTTGATACTGACTTTTGCAAATCCTTTTTAGGTTTTCTTATCCCATACTTATTTTTTCCTTAAATCTTTGCCTAATAAGCTACAATAGGATTAGACTCAGGTAACTTAATTTCCTGCCCTAAGTAATATTAAAAAATTACAACAGCATCAGGAAAATAAAATTCCGTGGTGTCTGCCGTTTCTCATTAATCAAAGTGGAAGCTCTGCCACTGTCTGACATTTGACTTTTTAGAACTCTGTGAAGCACTCTGGGATATGCAAGGTGGGACAAGGTGAAGAATGTTACTTAAATGAATCTACAAAGTAAAATGCAGGTTATTCATCTCAATTGACAGAGAAAACTCAAAAGGAATTTTTAAAACATCAATTATAATAGGTGCTTAAAAGTTACTTGTTACTTTAAATTCTCCTAGTGGATACTTGACAATGTCAGCCTGGCACCTCTTTTGTAGGGGCTTTTTCTTTCAAGTACATGTTAAATACATGGATAACCAGATAATTTATTGTTCAAACTAGACATTATTGAGAGTGTGAGGGGTGTTATTAATGAGGATGTGATGAAATATGCAAAGATCTCAATTATTTCAGGTAAAACTAAGTTTAAGACTTATAAATACAAAGGCTATCATAATCCTTCAAGTTTTTCTTTCCGACACAAGCTAATCAAGAAGTTCTTTCACCAGTTGCATTCAGAAGATTTAAAATGAAATCATGACAATTCTCTTCCATGGAGACAAGAGAATGAGAAGGAAGCTTTTGTAGGGAGGACAAAGCAAGCAAATCACAGAGCATAACAGAAGTGAGCAGGTTCAGGCATGACGTATTTGCTACATTGTAAAAACCTTTGTAAATGCCACAATGTACCCCCATCCCATACAATAAAGAAAAAAGAAGTGAGCAAATGGAGAAAGAGATGCTCCATGACACTCTTGAAGTCTAAGTGAACAGCAGTTGTCTTCATAATGTGCGTTTCTACTAAAAAGTAATGTATTTTAATTAGCAAATAATAAGTTTTTATATTTATGGAGTGTAATAGCACATCTTAATTTTCATATACATTGTTTAAAGGCTAAATCAGTTTTGTATTTTAAATATTCATTTGAGTCCTACCTTCTTGTTCTATGTTTGTTTGAGATTACTGTCATTTGTAATCAAAATGACCTAAGTAAAAATATGATAGATTATTTATATAACAAACACCACATACTTTCTTGATTTTAAATAGTTGTGAATGAAGCACTCAATATAAGGATTAGAATCTCTATGCACTGGAGGGAGAACTATAGCCAGAGGCTGATCTAGTACTCTATCATGGTTAATTAGTAAGCATAAAATATTTAAACCCTTCTTTTGTAGCCCACTGTCCACGACCTCTCACTTGTAATAATTACTTTTTTATAATTATATTCTCATCCACTCCAAGGGAGGCAAAATATGGCTTGAAAATGTGGTTTTGGTCAGAGGACTATTGGATCATTTCATACCCAGTGCATATTTTAGCCCCAGGTTTGAAAGTCAATGTCTTGAACTCTTAATTCTCCCAATAGATGTAAGGTAAATATTAGGACACTTCTTGTGGTATCAAGTTTATAACTATTGATGAGGGTTTTAGAATACCATTTATTATTGAATCAAAAAATCATATTCATTTTTGTACACATTGGGAATGAATGTGCTCCAGACAGTATTTTCTTTGATCAATGCTCTCTCACCTATTCTACGAAGGTGTTAAATCAGTAGCACCAAACACTGAAAATAAATTATGTCTCAAAATCCAAAGGAGAAAGTGAAAAAAAATCGATAGTATTAAAAGTAGACCTAAGTATCCAAGAAAATAGTGTCTGTGAAAAGTGAAGTAGGAGGATTAAGGGAAACGTATCTCCCATAGGCTGTGTGCTTTTTGACTTTTCTTACAAATGCTAAGTCAATATAGAGATTATTGACTTATGGGGGAACTTTCCATAAACTTCATAGTAATTTCTTAGTAGCATTCAGTCTTTATGTAAATTCTTCTAATAGGACAATATATAAAACTATTTCAGATTTTCAGTAAGGAAAATAGTATGATCAAGGTAATTTACCTTAAATTTTTAACAATCACATAGAAAATAATAATAGACTCACAGATTGGATTTCCCAAAATATTTGCTATTTAGCAACTTAATGTTTTACAATGCAAGCAAAATCAGTATCAAAAAAGTTACTTGAATTTTAACTTATTCAATCTTGTGTAGGAAAGTTTCAGTGAAACTGGAAAAATAATCAGAGAAAATATTATGTCTTATTTCAATATTTATTCCCATACTCCATGAAAACCCAGAAAGTAGACAAGCCTAATATTCATAAATGAATAGAGTATAACTTCTGTGTCAATTTTAAAGACTTCTTGCATGATTTTGTGCATGTGACATGACATCAACCTTTTACCTACTGTATGACCCACCTATGTCAATTAAGTTTTTTCTTTATTGTTGTGCTTGGTGGATGTGCATAGTGGCATTTACTGAAGTTTTTACAATAATTCTACAGCAAAAATGTAGATATATTAAATATTAAATAAATATGAAATTTCATGAACTGCTAGGGTTATTTTGCCTATTATTTCTAATTTTGCCCTTATTTCTAATTTTGTTGTAGAGAGAGTATAAGCAATAATAGGAAGGAACAAGGGTTTTTGCTGGTTGAGATAAGGATAGCTATACAGGGCATTGACTCACATTGATTTCCTGTGCGTGGGTGTTACCTTCTAGGTTAATTCTTTTTGATCTAACCTTTTCTCTAGTACCTGTTGCCCTTTTCCTATTGGCCTCAGTTGCTTTAAGGTATCTGCTTTAGTTTCTCTGCGTTAAGGGCAACAAATGCTAGCTAGTTTTTTAGGTGTCTTACCTATCCTCACCCCTCCCTTGTGTGCTCTCGCTTTTATCATGTGCTCATAGTCCAATCCCATTGTTGTGTTTGCCCTTGATCTAATGTCCACATATGAGGGAGAACATACGATTTTTGGTTTTTTGAGCCAGGCTAACCTCACTCAGAATGATGTTCTCCAATTCCATCCATTTACCAGCGAATGATAACATTTCGTTCTTCTTCATGGCTGCATAAAATTCCATTGTGTATAGATACCACATTTTCTTAATCCATTCGTCAGTGCTGGGACATCTTGGCTGTTTCCATAACTTGGCTATTGTGAATAGTGCTGCAACAAACATGGATGTGCAGGTGCCTCTGGAGTAACAGTCTTTTGGGTATATCCCCAAGAGTGGTATTGCTGGATCAAATGGTAGATCGATGTCCAGCTTTTTAAGTAGCCTCCAAATTTTTTTCCAGAGTGGTTGTACTAGTCTACATTCCCACCAACAGTGTAAGAGGGTTCCTTTTTCCCCCACATCCTCGCCAACACCTGTTGTTGGTGGTGTTGCTGATGATGGCTATTCTAACAGGGGTGAGGTGGAATCTTAGCATGGTTTTAATTTGCATTTCCTTTATTGCTAGAGATGGTGAGCATTTTTTCTTGTGTTTTCTGGCCATTTGAATTTCTTCTTTTGAGAAAGTTCTGTTTAGTTCACATGCCCATTTCTTTATTGGTTCATTAGTTTTGGGAGAATTTAGTTTTTTAAGTTCCCTGTATATTCTGGTTATCAGTCCTTTGTCTGATGTATAGTTGGCAAATATTTTCTCCCACTCTGTGGGTGTTCTCTTCAGTTTAGAGACCATTTCTTTTGATGAACAGAAGCTTTTTAGTTTTATAAGGTCCCATTTATCTATGCTATCTCTTAGTTGCTGTGCTGCTGGGGTTTCATTGAGAAAGTTCTTACCTATACCTACTAACTCCAGAGTATTTCCTACTCTTTCTTGTATCAACTTAAGAGTTTGGGGTCTGATATTAAGATCCTTGATCCATTTTGAGTTAATCTTGGTATAGGGTGATATACATGGATCTAGTTTCAGTTTTTTGCAGACTGCTAACCAGTTTTCCCAGCAGTTTTTGTTGAAGAGGCTGCTATTTCTCCATTGTATATTTTTAGCTCCTTTGTCAAAGATAAGTTGCTTATAGTTGTGTGGCTTCATATCTGGATCTTCTATTCTGTTCCACTGGTCTTCATATCTGTTTTTGTGCCAGTACCATGCTGTTTTTATTGTTATTGCTTTGTAATATAGTTTGAAGTCAGGTATTGTGATACCTCCTGCATTGTTCTTTTGACTGAGTATTGCCTTGGCTATTCGTGGCCTCTTGTGTTTCCATATAAATTTCACAGTAGATTTTTCAATCTCTTTAATGAATGTCATTGGAATTTTGATGGGAATTGCATTAAACATGTAGATTACTTTGGGGAGTATCGACATTTTTACTATGTTGATTCTACCAATCCATGAGCATGGGAGATCTCTCCACTTTCTATAGTCTTCCTCAATCTCTTTCTTCAGAAGTGTATAGTTTTCCTTGTAGAGGTCTTTCACATCTTTTGTTAGGTTTACACCTAGGTATTTGATTTTTTTTGAGGCTATTGTAAATGGAATTGTTTTCATATATTCTTTTTCAGTTTGTTCATTATTAGTGTATAGAAATGCTAATGATTTTTCTATGTTGATTTTATATCCTGCTACCTTGCTATAGCTATTGATGATGTCTAGAAGCTTCTGAGTAGAGTTTTTTGGGTCTTTAAGGTATAGGATCATGTCATCTGCAAATAGGGATATTTTGACAGTTTCTTTACCTATTTGTATTCCTTTTATTCCTTCTTCTTGCCTAATTGCTCTGGCTAGGAATTCCAGTACTATGTTGAATAGGAGTGGAGATAGTGGGCATCCTTGTCTGGTTCCTGATTTTAGAGGGAATGGTTTTAATTTTTCTCCGTTAAGTATAATGCTGGCTGTAGGTTTGTCATATATAGCTTTTATAATGTTGAGGAACTTTCCTTCTATTCCTAGTTTTCTTAGAGCTTTTATCATGAAATGATGTTGGATCTTATCAAAGGCTTTTTCTGCATCTATTGAGATGATCAAGTGGTTTTTGTCTTTGCTTCTGTTAATGTGGTTTATTACGTTTATTGATTTTCGTATGTTGAACCACCCCTGCATCCCTGGGATGAAGCCTACTTGGTTGTGGTGAATAATCTTTTTGATGTGTTGCTGAATTCGGTTTGCCATTATTTTGTTGAGGATTTTTGCATCAATGTTCATTAAGGAGATTGGCCTATAGTTCTCCTTTTTGGAGGTGTCTTTGCCTGGTTTTGGGATAAGTGTAATACTGGCTTCATAAAATGTGTTTGGCAGTTTTCCTTCCCTTTCTATTTCATGGAACCATTTAAGGAGGGTTGGTATCAGTTCTTCTTTAAAGGTCTGATAGAATTCAGCAGAGAATCCATCAGGTCCTGGACTTTTCTTTTTGGGGAGACTCTTGATTGCTGCTTCAATTTCATTTTGTGTTATAGGTCTATTCAGGCGATTAATTTCCTCTTGGTTCAGTTTTGGATGATCATATGTATCTAGAAATCTGTCCATTTCTTTAAGATTTTCAAATTTATTTGAATATAGGTTCTCAAAGTAGTCTCTGATGATTTCCTGGACTTCCATGGTGTTTGTTGTTATCTCCCCTTTTGCATTCCTAATTCTACTAATTTGGGTTTTTTCTCCCCTCATTTTAGTCAGGTTTGCCAGGGGTCTATCGATCTTGTTTAGTTTTTCAAAGAACCAACTTTTTGTTTCATTAATTCTTTGTATGGTTTTTTTGGTTTCTATTTCGTTGATTTCAGCTCTTATTTTTATTATTTCTCTCCTTCTATTTGTTTTGCGATTTGCTTGTTCTTGTTTTTCTAGGAGTTTGAGATGTATCATTAGGTCATTGATTTGGGATCTTTCAATCTTTTTAATATATGCACTCATGGCTATAAACTTTCCTCTCAAGACTGCCTTAGCTGTGTCCCATAGGTTCCAGTAGGTTGTGTTTTCATTTTCATTGACTTCCAGGAACTTTTTAATTTCCTCTTTTATTGCATCGATGATCCACTCTTCATTAAGTAATGAGTTATTTAGTTTCCAGGTGTTTACATGTTTTTTGTCTTTACTTTTGTTGTTGAGTTCTACTTTTACTGCATTGTGGTCAGATAGTATGCATGGTATTATTTCTATTTTCTTATATTTGCTGAGGCTTGCTTTGTGCCCTAGGATATGATCTATTTTGGAGAAGGTTCCATGGGCTGCTGAGAAGAATGTATATTGTGTAGAGGTTGGATGAAATGTTCTGTAGACATCTACTAGGTCCACTTGATCTATTGCATATTTTAGATCTTGGATTTCTTTATTGAGTTTTTGTTTGGATGACCTATCTATTGATGATAATGGAGTGTTAAAGTCTCCCACAACCACTGTGTTGGCATTTATATATGCTTTTAGGTCTTTCAGGGTATGTTTGATGAAATTGGGTGCGTTGACATTGGGTGCGTACAGATTGATGATTATTATTTCCTTTTGGTCTATTTCCCCTTTTATTAGTATGGAATGTCCTTCTTTATCTCATTTGATCAATGTAGGTTTGAAGTCTACTTTGTCAGAGATAAGTATTGC
The DNA here is from genome assembly GCF_047511655.1 of Castor canadensis. Classification (NCBI taxonomy): domain Eukaryota; kingdom Metazoa; phylum Chordata; class Mammalia; order Rodentia; family Castoridae; genus Castor; species Castor canadensis. Next base: position 110,650,728 of record NC_133397.1, on the reverse strand, counting down.
TACTCCTGCTTGTTTTCAGGGGCCATTGGATGGTAAATCTTCTTCCAGCCTTTCATCCTAAGCATATGCTTATTTCTGTCGGTGAGATGAGTCTCCTGTAAGGAACAAATTGTTGGATCTTCTTTTTTAATCCATTTTGTCAAACGGTGTCTTTTGATGGGTGAATTAAGTCCATTAACATTAAGTGTTAGTACTGATAGGTATGTGGTGATTCCTGCCATTTAGTTGTCTTAGTTATTTGAAGGTTTGATTGTGTGTACCTAACTTGATGTTACTCTCGACTGTCTTGCTTTTTCTTATCCTGTGGTTTGGTGCTGCCTGCCTTTTCATGGTTAAGTTGGGTGTCACTTTCTGTGTGCAGGATCCCTTGCAGAATCTTTTGTAATGGTGGCTTTGTGGTCACATATTGTTTTAGTTTCTGCTTATCATGGAAGACTTTTATTGCTCCATCTATTTTGAATGATAGCTTTGCTGGGTAGAGTATCCTGGGGTTGAAGTTATTTTCATTCAGTGCCCGGAAGATCTCACCCCATGCTCTTCTTGCTTTTAATGTTTCTGTTGAGAAGTCTGCTGTGATTTTGATGGGTTTACCTTTGTATGTTACTTGTTTTTTCTCTCTTACAGCCTTCAATATTCTTTCCTTAGTTTCTGAACTTGTTGTTTTAATGATGATATGTCGTGGAGTAGTTCTATTTTGATCTGGTCTGTTTGGTGTCCTGGATGCCTCTTGCATTTGTATTGGAATATCTTTCTCTAGATTTGGGAAATTTTCCATTATTATTTTGTTGAATATATTACGCATTCCCTTCGCTTGCACCTCTTCTCCTTCTTCGATGCCCATGATTCTCGAGTTTGGTCTTTTGATGGAGTCAGTGAGTTCTTGCATTTTCTTTTCACAGGTCTTGAGTTGTTTAATTAATAGTTCTTCGGTTTTTCCTTTAATTACCATTTCATCTTCAAGTTCTGAGATTCTGTCTTCTGTTTGTTCTATTCTGCTGGATTGGCCTTCCATTTTGTTTTACAGTTCTGTTTCGTTCTTTTTTCTGAGGTTTTCCATATCCTGGCAGTTTTCTTCTTTATTGTTGTCTATTTTTGTCCTGAGTTCATTTATCCATTTATTCATTGTGTTCTCTCTTTCACTTTGGTGTTTATACAGTGCTTCTATGGTTTCCTTTATTTCTTCTTTTGCTTTTTCAAATTCTCTATTTTTATTGTCTTGGAATTTCTTGAGTGTCTCCTGTACATTTTGGTTGACCCTATCCAGTATCATCTCTATAAAATTCTCATTGAGTACTTGTAGTATGTCTTCTTTTAAATTATTCTTGTGGGCTTCATTGGGTCCTTTGGCATAGTTTATCTTCATTTTGTTGGAGTCTGGATCTGAGTTTCTGTTCTCTTCATTCCCCTCTGGTTCCTGTACTAATTTTTTGCTGTGGAGAAACTGGTTTCCCTGTTTTTTCTGTCTTCCCATCATTGTCCTTGGTGTTGTTACTGTCCCTGTACTGTGTGTAATTAAGTATTTTCTAGCTTGTAATAATAACAATGGTAATATTGAGAATGGAAGAGTGAGCTGAGATGGAAAGCAAGAAGTTAAAGAAAAGGGGAAAACAAATATACAGACAAGAGGGAGAAAGCAGAACAAGGTATCAGACAAGAGAGTTTCAAAGGTATAAACAGGGAGTGTTAGTGTACTAATCGACAGTAAGCTGAACAGACATTAGAGAGACAGAGAGAGGATTGAAAATCAAAGATAAAAAAATAAAAAATAAGTAAATGAAAGTAATATCTATATATAAAAATGAATTAAAATAAAATGGAAAATAGAAAATTAAAAAAAAAAAACCAAAAAACTTCCAAGTTTATATGCAATGCAGTTTCAGTCTTAATAATTTGGGTGTCTGTCTCAATCTCCAGTCCTGGAGTTGGTGCCTCAGATGTTGTTCTGTAGTTGTCTCATCAAAGGGTATGCATAAAGTAGAACAAAACTACACACACACACACACACACACACACACACACACACACAAAAGCCCCACCAAGTGTCCCCAGTTCAAATGCAATGCAATACAGTTTCAGTAAGTTTTTCGGCTTGCAGGTGTAATTCGGTTGTTCTCTCATCAAAGGTAGGGAGAAAAAGAAAAAAAAGCGTCTGGAGGCAGTTCTGAGAGTGGTATCTGCAACTGTGGCTTGCCTGCCTGCTGCTCTCAGCCTGTAGCTGGCGGCATTATTTATGCAGATCTCTGGGGTGAGCTAGCACTCACCTGGTCCCACAGGCTTTGTTTGTTCAGAGTTCTCCTGTGCGGGAGCCTCTGCTACAGCTTTCCCCTTTCCAAGCACTGGGAAAGGTGACACTGCCCCGCGTTGTCAGGCTTGCGTGTTTATTTACAGTTCATGTGGGAGGTGGGTCTTCCCCCCTCTCCTCTGAAGTTTTCCTCCCACTGCCACTTTCATAAGCTTCCCTGCTCCTGGTTGCTGGGCGCTGCCCCCGCTCTGGGCAGAGGCTCTCTGTCCGCCCGGCTTGTTTATTTACAGTCCCGGGAAGGATTCCCTTCCCCCAATCTTCAGCGCTCAGGGCGCCCCACCCTCTTTCCAGCATGTCTTAACTGTTCTTATTGCTTATTACTCAGTTTCTCTTTTTTTTTTCCCGGGTGGAGGTCAGTCTGTCCAGGGGGCTATGCTGCTCTGGCCCAGGCTTGTCTGTGGGGCTACCGCAGTACCGCGAAGCTCACCTGGTCCACGTCTTCCCAAGCCATATGGGCGCCGGCCACTGGCGGCCCCGGGGGCCCTCCTCATTTCTCTGTTTAACGTGAAGTGGAGATTCTCTGCACTGGCTGGAGATGTGGAGGGGTCAAAGTTATGCCTTTTCTCGGTGATTATGCCTGCAAAGTGTGTCCAGCATCTCTCCAAGATTTCACTATAGGAGGGTCGCTTTCTGCTTCCTACCTCTAGCCGCCATCTTGGAATCCCCCTCTACAGGTCTTGACAAGTCAAGCCTTTTACATCACAGCAGCCCCCGAACAACTGTAGAGGTACTATTCCAGAAGTGTTACCCTTTCTAGCACACTGGCACTTGAAGGTGGTCGTATATAGAGTTGGATCACCATTGTTGTCCCCAGGGCTGATACCCCACCTGGACTGAAGAGCTCAAACTGCAGCCGTCTTGCAGAGGTGATGCTTTGATTGAGATACTTGCTCTCTATGTTGCTGTTACTGCTGATGTCTTAGACTCCTTTGTGTAGAGTTTTGGCTAGAATGCTTAATGAGGGTTAGAGAGAGAATACCTCATTTGTTACGGGCTGAATTGTGTCCCTTCAAAAAGATACAAGGATGTCTTAGCTTCCAGTATATCAGAATGTGACCTTATTTGGAAATTGGATTTTTGTAGAGGTAATAAAGTTAGGATGAGGTCATTAGGATGGTCTGTTTTGATGTATACTGGAAAAATTTAGACAAAAGACACACATAGATGATGGTGATGGTATGAAGGCCACCATGTGATGATAGAGTCATAACTGGAATGATACATCTTCATCTACATGCAAGGATCATCTGAGGCTACTAAAAGCTAGGAGAGAAGCATAGAACAGATTTGTCCCAAGCACCTCTTTAGAGGGAGCACAGCCCCACCTACACTGTGATTTTGGACTTCTGTCCTCTAGAACTGTGAGCTAAGCCGGGTACTTTGTTACAGCAACCTTAGAAAACTAATATATTCCCTTCCTCTATTTTATGCTTAACTGGGAGGGGTCTGATGGCAAGATAGGAATGGCCCCAAAGTTCAGCTTTTTCAATTCATACATACATGTGGCCACTTTCCCTCAGAGTATGGAAATGCTTCCAGGGTGGATGGAAGAAAGGGTAATTTCTGGTAATAAGAGGAGAATTCTGAGCTGTCCTAAATTAAGGTCAGAGGATAGAGTGAGGAAAGAGATAAGAAAAGGCCATTTCAATTCACAGCTGCAAGCTAAGTCAAGAAAGAAAAAGAAAAGGTTCCATATTCCTTTCCTGTATGCTGAAGATTAACATCAGGATACATCACATCTGCTATTAGAACCAACCAACCAGCCAACCAACCAGGAAGTAGCAATTGCTTCTCTTTTTGTACTCACCTACTATCCCAGGACATTATCTGCTTCATGTTCCCTGGCCCCTCATACATATTGTCAATGTATTGACAATGTAAAGGATTTATACTTCTTTTCCCTAATATTTGATTATAAAACACTCTGGCAGTGACTGGGAAGTAGTGAAGAGGTCTGGTAGAAATGAATCAATTTGGGTTGTAACATACTTGTGCATGGAAGCAATGCTAGGAATCTCTCTGTATAGCTGTCCCATGATAAAGTATGGGGCATATAGAAGAGGTATGAAAGAATGAAAAAGGAAAAGGAATAAGCAATCTGAATAGAGAGGAGTAGGAAGACAATGGGAGAAAAAGAAGGAAAATAGAGAAGAAATGGGGAAAGGAGAGGGAAGATGATAGTTGAAAATGTGTTAGAAATGGGGAGAGAAGAATAATGTGAGAGGCAAAGGAAGGAAGAAACAGAAAGGAAAGAAGGATGAAGGGAAGGAAAGAAAGGAGAGAGAAAGGGATGAGGGAGGGAAAATGCTGTTTACTGTGATTCTGGATTGGATCTTTTTGACTTTCATTTGCACAAGTACTGGACAGTGAAATGGGTTTGCTAGAACTTGTCTTCTTTCCTAACTGGGGTCATACTACTGTGTGAACATCACACAAATAAAAAGGAGGAGTGTGAATTTGAAAACACGTGTACACATATGTGTGCATATGTGCACTTATGAACATGTGTTGTGTGGTCAGAGGAAGCTCAGTGCAGTTAAGCTTACAGTCAGAGAGCCCTGGATTTCAATTCAACCTTTGATCCTTACTTTATGTCTATAACTCAGTCGTAAGGTTTGGCTTAACATGCACAAGGTCCTGGGTTCAATCCCCTGAACTAAACATCCACAAAAGAGCCTAGGCAAAAAAGAATTAATTAAGATTTTATAAAGTCCTTAGTATAATACCTGCCACATAGTGTTAAAAATATGGTGAGTAAATGATACTGTTAATATCTGGAAAACAGAAAAGTAGAATGAACATTCATCTTTCTTCTCACCATTCAAAAACTCTATTGAGACTATATTGAGGGATTCCTTGTTCCATTGAAGTTTTTTTTAGTGTGTAGTGGTTACATTTTAAATAATTAAATTGTGTTTGTTATTTTTGTAATTAGTAGCATAACTTGAATATATTTTTGTGTTACTTCACATTCTTCAAATATAGTTTTTAGTAACTGCAGTATTTCAAGTGGGTGAATCATACCTTATTTTACCATTTAAAAATCCTTAAACGTGTAGATGGGTTTAAATCTTCCTCTTTAAAGACTATTATTAATAATTTTATGATGAGCAGAACCATTGTTTATGAATCTTTTTTCAAGTTTAAGATTATTTGTTTAGGAAAACATTCGGGAACTTTAATGATATGAACATTTTTAAGGCTGTGTGTGTGTTTGTGTGCACATGTATGGCTAAATTATTATCTAGACTTTTTTTATTACAGAGAAGATGAGGCTGCCCATTTTGCCTTGCTTTCCTATTATTGTTCTCTTATATTATGAACAGGAGGGTACTTTATTAGCATTTTAACTTTCACTTTCTTAAAATAATATTTTTCTTATCATAAAGTAATACATTAGAAAAATGGGAAAACCAAAATCCATGAAGGCAGACACTAAAATGACTTGTAATCTTCACTTATTCCCTTTGCTAGGAGTTCTGTAACCAAAAGTACAATAACTAGCATGAGCAACAGAAATGTATTGCCTTATACTCTAAAGTCTGGAAGTCCAAAATGAAGGTGTCAGCAGAATTGCTTTCTTCTTGAAGGCTGTGTAGGGTCTGTTGCAGGTCTTTCTTCTGGACTTGTCCATGGCCATGTTGTGTGTCTTTTTATATTTTCTTCCCAATGTGTGTTGTGTTTCTTGTCTAAAATTTTCCTTTTTTATAAGTATGGGGTCCACCCTAATGACTTTACTATACTTGCTTTCATCTGTAACAAATCTATGTCCAAATACAATCACGTTCTAAAGGAATAGCAGTTCAAAATTCAGTTCAACATCTCAATTTTGGAAGATCCAATTCAATCCATTGTACTTTTGTACCCAGATGTTCCCACTATTGAATGTTTGATGTATTTTCATCCACATTGCTCAGGTAATACTTTAGTGACTCTTATAATGTTATAATATTTTGTCAATAATAATATACCTTGTTTATGCTGGGTTTCTCTAGTAATTAAGTTATTTCTGTCTTCCTCAAGTTATCCTTCTTTTCTTTGAAGTCTTAATGTACAATAATCCTCCTTTATCTTGAGAAAATGTTCCCAGACATGCATACTGAAAACTGCACATAGTACCAAACCCTATATATACTATATTTTTCCTGTGCATACATACCCATGATAAAGTTTAATTTATAAATTTTGCCCTGTAAGAGCTTAACAACACTAACTAATAATAAAATAGAATAATCAAAACAACATACTGTAATGAAAGTTATGTGACTTTCATAAAGGAAATACTTTACAGTGTCTCTTTGGCTTGTCTCACTGCCAGCAGCACTGCACTTGCCTTTGGGACCATTATTTAAATAAGATAAGGGTTACTTGAACATAAGCACTATAGTGATACTCCAACACCAGATATTATAATTGAGATGGCAGCTAACTGATGATGAGTTGGTAGTGTATATCTCATGTATACACATGACCCTAGCGGGAGGATGTAGCTAAGTGGTATGTGATGCTCCATGAAACAACATGCAATTTAAAATGCATGAGTGTTTATTTCTGTAATTTTACTTAAATATATTTGGATCGTGGAAACCATGGACAAGGATTGGAATACTGTGATTCAACTATGTGTTTGGAGATAAGAAAAATGTTAATACATCAATTTTATATGTCTCTGAAGGAAAACTAAATTGGTATTGAAAATCACGAACTTATAAATATATGTACAATTATTTCATTAACAATGAAGCAATAATTTCATCATGCCAGCAAAATGACTGAAAAATAGATTTGCTGTTCATTTCTAGATTCATAGTTTAAAGAAAAGGAAACTGAAACTGATTACCTGGTTAGAGCAGATGGCAAAAGAAGGAGGAATTCTTTCTCTTTGGCAAGGAAATGGTGTAAATATTTTTTAAATTGTACCAGAGATAGCAGTCAACAGAAAATGGGTATGTACAAGCAGTAGTTTTCCATATAAACTTTATTAACTATTTATTCCATTTCATTACTTTTGGATTTTCATATTGCTATCATTTAAAAGAGATGGTCTAAGGATTACAGTCCCACTTTTTGATGCATGCTCTTGCTCCATTTCTATGTATATATAATATTGCTTATATTTGTATTGGGCCACTGTTTTTCATAGTGGTTGTACTAACTTTCAACCTGACCAACAGTGTACAAAGGTTCCTTATCCTCATATCATTTTTGTTGTTTGTCTTCTTGATGATAGCCATTCTATTAAGAATGAGGTGGATTCTTAACATGGTTTTGACTCACATTTCCTTTATGGCAGGGATGTTAAGTATTTATTTCTTCATGTGGTTTTGGGCCATTTGAACTTCTTTTGAAACACCTCTGTTCAGTTCATTTGCCAATTTCTTCATCACGTCTTTAGTTCTATTGCAAGTTTAATTTTTTGAGATCTCTGTATATCTGATTATTAATCCCTTGTTAGATGTATAACTAGCAAAGATTTGCTTCTACTCTGTGGGATGCCTTTTCATTCTGGTGACCATTTATTTTGTTGTGCAGAAGCTTTTTCCTTTCATGTAGTCCCATTTTTCCATTCTTTCTATTAGTTTCTGAACCACTGGAGTTCCATCGAGGAAATTATTCCCTATGGATATGCTATGCTGCTGTATTCCCTACTCTTTCCTGCACTAGCTTCAACTTTCAGGACTTGCATTGAGGTCCTTGATATTCTTTGAGTTGACATTTGTACCAGGTGAAAGACGTAGATCCATTTTTAGTTTTCTGCATGCTTCACACTGATTTCTATAGTGGCTGCACTAATTTACATTTCTACCAGTATACGTTTCTACCAGTATACGTTTCTACCAGTATGTAAGGGCCACCCCCTCCCAATGCTTGCCAGCTTTGTCGTTTGTTTCTTCATTATGAACACCACTGTGAATGAGGTAACATGGTGTGTACCTCTCATTTGCATTTCTCTGACAGCTAAGAATGCTGAGCATTTTCTCATGTATTTATTGGCCATTTGCACTTCTTTTAGAACAGTACATTCACTTCATCTGCCCATTTGTTGATTGATTGGATTATTTGTACTTTTGGCTTTTAATTGTTGTGTTCTTTATGTTTTCTGGATATTAGTCCCCTGTCAGGTACGTGATAAAGATTTTTCTTCCATATGTAGGGTATCTCCTCATTTATGCAGTCCCATTTGTCCATTCCAGCTTACTTAGTAAAAGAGCTGCAGCTGCAATTGGTTAAAATAGTAGCTACAATAAACATTGTCACAAATCATGTTAATTTTTGAATCACTGTGGGTGCTCACTACTAGTAGTATTGCAGTATGTTCAGGATTGTTTTGATACCTGTGTTTACAACAAATAGATGTTAGGGGATTGGTGAATTCCAATTAAAAGATGTTCCTGTGTGTTACATGTAACTGACATGGTAAATATTTGTTTGCAGTCTTTGTTTAATAAACCATGCATTTCAGTCAACAAAAAGGAAATAGGTGGTATGGATTTATGGTTTTGAGGCTCAAGTTAGTCTTAACATATAAATGAAATGTGGAACGTGTCATGCATTTGTATTATGTTGATGTACTATATGTAGAACAACCTTGCAAAGTACCCAAAATTAGAATTACTGTAGCTTTTCATTGAAACATGCCCTTTGTAATGTATCCTGCTTTGTATTCTTGTGATTGGAATGTGCAGAGTATTTAATTAACAAATTACATAAACTCCCAACAGTAATCTTCATGTTTAATGCAATTCCATCAAAATTCTAATGGAATTCATTAAAGAGATTGAAAAATCTACTGTTAAATTTATGTGGAAACACAAGAGGCCATGAATAGCCAAGGCAATACTCAGTCAAAAGAACAATGCTGGAGGTATCACGGTACCTGACTTCAAACTATATTACAAAGCAACAACAATAAAAACAGCATGGTACTGGCACAAAGACAGACATGAAGACCAGTGGAACAGAATAGAGGACCCATATATGAAGCCACACAACTATAACCAACTTGTATTTGACAAAGGTGCTAAAAATATACGATGGAGAAAAGACAGCTGCTTCAACAAAAACTGCTGGAAAAACTGGTTAGCAGTCTGCAAAAAACTGAAACTAGATCCATGTAGATCACCCTATGCCAACATTAACTCAAAATGGATCAAGGATCTTAAAATCAGACCCCAAACTCTTTAAAGTTGATACAGGAAAAAGTAGGAAATACTCTGGAATTAATAGGTATAGGTAAGAACTTTCTCAATGGAACCCCAGCAGCACAGCAACTAAGAGATAGCATAGATAAATGGTACCTCATAAAACTAAAAAGTGTCTGCTCAACAAAGAAATGGTCTCTAAACTGAACAGAACACTTACAGAGGGGGAGAAAATATTTGCCAGCTGTAGCAGAGGACTGATAACTAGAATATATAGGGAACTTTAAAAACTAAATTCTCCCAAAACTAATGAACCAATAAAGAAATGGGCAAGTGAACTAAACAGAAATTTTTCAAAAGAAGAAACTCAAATGGCAAAAAAACACATGAACAAATGCTCACCATCTCTAGCAATAAAGGAAATGCAAATTAAAACCACACTAAGATTCCACCTCACCCCTGTAAGAATAGCCATCATTAGCAACACCACCAACAACAGGTGTTGGCAAGGATGTGGGGGAAAAAGGAACCCTCTTACACTGTTGGTGGGAATGTAAACTAGTACAACCACTGTGGAAAAAAATTTGGAGGCTACTTAAAAAACTAAACATTGATCTATCATATGATCCAGCAATACCACTCTTGGGGCTATACCCAAAAGACTGTGACACAGGTTACTCCAGAGGCACCTGCACACACATGTTTGTTGCAGCACTATTCACAATAGCCAAGTTATGGAAACAGCCAAGATGCCCCACTACTGATGAATGGATCAAGAAAATGTGGTATTTATACACAATGGAATTTTATGCAGCCATGAAGAAGAATGAAATGTTATCATTCGCTGGTAAATGGATGGAATTGGAGAACATCATTCTGAGTGAGGTTAGCCTGGCCCAAAAGACCAAAAATCATATGTTCTCCCTCATATGCAGACATTCGATCAAGGGCAAACACAACAAGGGGATTGGACTTTGATCACATGATAAAGCGAGAGCACACAAGGGAGGTATGAGGATAGGTGAGACACCTAAAAACCTAGATAGCATTTGTTGCCCTCAACGCAGAGAAACTAAAGCAGATACCTTAAAACAACTGAAGCCAATAGGAGAACGGGACCAGGAAGTAGAGGAAAGGTTAGATCAAGAAGAATTAACCTAGAAGGTAACAAACATGCACAGGAAATCAGTGCGAGTCAAATACCTGTATAGCTATCCTTATCTCAAGTAGCAAAAACCCTTGGTCCTTCCTATTATTGCTTATACTCTTTCTTCAACAAAATTAGAGATAAGGGCAAAATAGTTTCTGCCCCATTTTGAGGGGGATGGGGGGAGAGAGAGGGGTCAGGGGGGAATGGAGGGGGTGGGGTAGCGGGGAGAAATGACCCAAACATTGTATGAACATATGAAAAAAAAGACAACATAATTTATTTTTGCCTTTGCACAGAGGAATCCCAGTTATTACATTTCTAATTACATTATAATTCTAATTAGATAAAAATATAGAAAGGTCTTTGATCTGAGGTCTTACCTCAGTAGGTAGAAGAGAACACTTTCCTAGCAAATGTGAGACCCAGAGTTAAGCCTCCAGTACTGGGTAGGGAGATATTTGAATTATGGTAGTTCTCATAAAATTAGATTACAGATTATTCAAGTGTACATTTCTTTGTTTCATGTGTTTCTTTATTTTTCTTTGACATTTTTGGTTAATAGATGGATTAATGGAGACATTTTCTCCACAAGTTCATGCTTTTAAGACTAATGAGAGTTAATTTTATTTACCTTGGAGGTGTGGGAGGAGCAGCAGCTGAGAAGTAGGAGATCAGGGCTGGATCCAGCTGGTTGGGAATCATATACTCTAGTGAGATAAGGGACCCTCAGGAAGGTAGGGGTGGGCAGTGGAAAGGGGACTGTGTGGAGGACTGGAAGCGGGATACCCTGCATGTGATTTTTAAAACGTGGAAGTATGGGACATGGCTGTGAGGAGTCAGGAAAGGGACTGTAAAATAGTGCACTGTCACCTGCTGACCACCTCGTGAGGCCTGAGGTCTGAAGCCCCCTGGTCAGGGGTCTACATTGTAGGAGGACCAAGGCAGTGGCCAGAGAGCATCCTCTTAGGAGCCTCAGGTAACTAGAACTCTGTGAAGGATGCCATGAGCCATTGCCTTGAAAGCTCTGCACATGCACCTAGGGAGACCTGCCCCACCCCCAACCTCAGTGGGTGGGTGGGATTGGGGCAGGGGCTGCACCTGCTCTCATTGTGACCCTGCCCAGCCCTCACAAACCCTTTCTCCTGCATCTTACTCACCCACCAATGGCGTGCGAGGATTCAGGCCACACCCACATTCTACATTCCATGCTGCCTAGCATCCCCTGCATCTGCCTCTTCTGGCTCACACCGCTGCGAGCTGTTGGAGTAGGAGGACGCGGTGCTGGCTAGAGGCGGAGGAACGTGGTGCGCTGAGTGTTTCTAGTGATTGTGGTGTGTGTGTGTGTGTGGGACAAGACTGTTTCTGTGTGTGGGAGTTGATTGTGGTGTGTGTGGGAGTTGATTGTGGCGTGTGTGGGAGGAAGATTGGGGTGTGTGGACGATTGAGGTGTGTGTGGAAGGAAGATTGGGGTTTTGTGGTGGAGATGAAAGATCGTGGTGTGTGAAGACCGTGTTGTGTGTTAGAGGAAGATTGGTGTGAATATTCAGAAACATCGTGATAAGAGGTGGAGGAGGATTGTGGAGAGTGGTAGAGAGATCGTGATAAGAGGTGGAGGAAGACTGTCGATTGTGGTAGAGATATATCGTGATAACTGGTGGAGGAAGACGGTTGTGTGTGGTGGACAAAGATCTTGAGTGTTTGAGAAAGAGCTGGTAGATTGTGTGGTCATGTGGACCCGCCACCTTCCTCCTCCTAGACCAGCTATTTCTTAAGAAGTCAGACTTCAGAAACTGGCCTCGGCCAAGAAAATGCTGAGAGCCTTCCAGCTCAGGAACAACCTTAGTGTGCCTGAAGGGGGAAAGAAAAAGCAAAAGATAAAAAATGGTAACCCTGAGCTCCCCACTATTTGTGAGGATGTGCCCCCAAACCTCAGTGCTCCTGCACCAACAGCTTGTGAGGGTGCATTACCTGCCAGTGTCCCTTCACCAGACACTGGCACCAATAGTAGCAAAAAGCTTGCATATGAGGATTTTCCCGTCATAAACTGGGAGGCCGTGGTCATATCCAGGAAGAATGATGTGGAGCGAGATGCCCTCGATGTGTGCAACAACAAAACCGAAGATCTGAAAGAGAAGAACTTGAAGAACTTGCAGCTGGAGAAGAAGCTTCAAATCCTCTTGGCAGAAAAAGAAGCCATGCAGCTGAGCAGGGAGGAGCTTGAGAAGAAGCTGGCGCTGTCTGAGGCCAGGCTGCTGGAGTCCTCCAGCCAGCTGCAGCAGACCTCAGCAGCCATGCGTATCCTGCAGGAAGAGAAGGAGCGCAGCACCCAAGAGGTTCTCCAACTGAAAAGCACCCTGGAGGAACTGAGGAGCCAGTTGGAAGAGCCATCACCTCCACAGCCCCCAGCCGGGCCCAGTGCAGCAGAGCAGCGACTGGAGGAGGAGGCTCGGCAGCTGAGAAAAGCGCTAGAGTGCCTGGAGGGTCAGTTAGAGGCCCAAGTGAGGGAGAATGACAGGCTGAGTCACCTCAAAGAGGACCAGGAGCAGCAGCTCCTGGCACTGGAGCAGGCAACCAGAATCCCAGGCGAGCAGGCAGTGGATGGAAAGGAGGATATGAAGAGCATGGAGAACCAGGAGACCTTGACTGACCTGAGCGCGGTGCTGAAGGAGCAGCTGGCCCAGCTTCAGCATGACAATATGAAGTTGACCTCCGCCCTGCTGGAGGAGCAGAATGTGAAGAAGAAGCTAGTGCAGAAGCTGGGCCATCTGCAAGAAAACCTAGACGACCTCAAGGTTATCATGGAGGTGAATAGCCAGGAGGTTCCCAGCTGGCAGGAGGAGGGAGTCCAGTGCCTGTGCCACCAGCAGGAAGACATGGTGGCCCATCGAGATCAGGTGGCTGCCAACCAGAAGTCAACTGGCGAGACAGAGGCACCAAAAGACTGCCTCCTGGAGGTGATGGTAGAAGACCTAGAGCCTCAAGGGGTACCAGTGGGGGCAATTGGAGAATGCATTGCCCTCAATGCACTGCTGAAGAAGATTGAAGACAAGAAGGCAGAGACCATCTGCACGCTGCCCAGACACAATGTGGAATTAACCTGGGATCTTCAGGATCTGAAGTTCCAGCTTGACGACCAGTACAAAATGTGGCAAGGCAAGTTCTAGCAGTCACCCACAGCTGTGCTCAGGACCCCAGGACCCCAGGACCCCTCAAGGAATGTTTTTTGTTTTTTAAATTGTATTGTTCTTTTTAAAATCATATTACTGGTGTACTTGGTGTTCATTGTGACACTTACAAAATTCTTACAATGTTTCATAGTTGAATTCACCTCCTCCATAATTATCCTTTTATCCCCCCTCCCCCATTCCTGGAACAGTTTCAACAGGTCTCATTTTTCCATTTTCATACATAAGTACAAAATATTTCTACCATATTCATCTTCCTACACCCTTTCCATATATCTTCCCCCCTCCCACTAGCAACCCCCCCCAGGACCTGTTTTATCTTCCTGTTATCTGTTTTTGAAAAAAGACACTTTTGTTTGATTAATAGCTTTACAGGGAGTTTTGCTGTGACATTTCTATGTATATGTGTGTTAAAGTCCAAACTGGTTCATCTCCTCTATTTTTCTCTTTCTACCTTAGACCCCTCCTTATGGTGATTTCAAGAGGTTTAGAAATTCTATATTTATTCTTGTAAAGAAAGTACATCAGCCATATTCACCTTCCTAACTTCCTTCTATTACTCTCCCTGTCCCCTTAGCGTGACCTGTTTTTATAATATTGCTTGTATTTGTATTGGGTCTGTTTTCCACACATGAGAGAAAAACGTGGCCTTTGGCTTTCTGAACCTGGCTAATTTCATTTTTGATGATGTTTTCCAGTTCCCCAGGATGAACATAAAGTTGTCTGTGATGAGGGAGAGTTTGAAGATGTCAGCCTCACTGATGACGTGCATTTTGAGGAACGAGACGTTGGAGCAACTTCGCCACTGCAAATGCAGCAGAACCTGCACATGTGGTGCAACATCTCAAACCAGCAGGAGTGTGTATAATTGAAGGATGACCTCTACCTCCCCGTTTTTTACAGGGGTGATAGAAATGGTCAAGTGACCGTTATGTGTGTTTAAAGTGGGGCCGGGGCTCTGCCCCACCTGTGTCCCTGCCACCCTGTCCCTGCCACTCCTTTCCCAATCACCCCTTTGTATTAAGATTAGACCCATTTAAAAAGGGGCACAAAAACATGCAAAGACATTGCTGTCTTTGTAAGTTGAGAAAATACAAGAAAATGTAACAAACAGCAATATTTTATTAAAGTTGAAAACTTGATTAAAATTTGATGTACTCTTTTCTTTCCACCAATCATCCAAAATGGTCCAGCCAACCACCATGGTGATGAAGGGAGGTATCATTAGATGCATGTGTGATGTGAATCTATCACTAAGGAAGAATGTTTCTGTTCTACTTGTAACACACAAACTACACCTAGGATGCCCACACAATTGATCATTCACTAACCTTATATTTTTATATAACTGCAAGTATTATTTGAGTACTTAATATAAATCAAACTTTTCTTCCTAACAATATTTGAGAGGAAGAGATATTAATAGATTAGAGTTTTAGATATACCTGACTCTCTAAGCCTGAAAGATCACTTTGATGTGCAATACCCTGGGTTCATCCCCCAGTGCCACAAAACCAAAACCAAAGGGAGATAGGCCAGGACTGAGCCCTGCAGTTGGACCTGCTCTTGTGTCCCAGACTGTCTTTGAAAAGCCCAGTAGGTGCATCCGTCAGTGAATTCTTCCCAGCGCTCCCACAGTCACCTGTGTTATCCAACTTCCAGGAAGGCTGAGGGGGCTGCTTCTGAGCTAAAATTCCTTAGCTTTTTTTAAAATGGAAAATGGGAAGGACAATCTAAAAGCTAAGAAATGGCTTTCAGCCTGATTGGGAATGAAGTTGGGCTTTATCAGTCTTTTTTTCCTAGACTACTGAATGAAAATAAATGATCTGGTTCCTCCACCCCAGCCTTAGCAACCCCAGGCATTCTCAATTACACTCATTTCTATCAGACATTTTGGGTGGGGTGAGCTAAAGTATCCTACAATAATTTTTAACAGTATCCACCACTTTGAGTTTGGGTGAGTTCTGATTTAGGCAAAATAGAAATGTGCATTTTTATCAGCCATCTGCTAGCCCCCAAATAGGTTAGAACAGACATACACAGCAACTTGTGAGTAAGTTGTGATTTGTGAATAATCACAAATTTGTGAGTAAGTTGTACTTTGCTCCCTCCAGAATTTGTGACCAGGGTCTCACACTTAGAGGACATCTTCTAATGATGCTTTTCAGCTGGGGAGAATACAGGGCACAGGCATATAAAATGTCACAAAATTTTATTTAAATTTAAAGGTATCTTTCTCTTGATTTTCATAGTTGCTAGAAGCATTTATATATGTTCTAGGCTCTGAAAAATTGGTTGTAAAAGTTGTTGCTGGATTTTTGAAGCTCCTATGGGAAAGAGGAGCTTAGAGATGTCTATTATACCATTTTGTTGGTGTCACTGCAGAAAATATTTGCTGAACATAATAAAGGAGGTAGTAATGGAGGAAAATAATAAGCAAAATGACACACAAGACATACAGAAATCAAACAGCAAACTAACACATAAATCTAATATCACTAATGTGTTATATGTAGTGTTTATACATTCCAATTAAAAGAAAGTAATGAGAAAATTATCAGATCCATGCTGGGGGCACATGTACCTCAGTGTGGAGTGCTAGCCTATCTTGTGTCAGGGTCTGGGTTCCATCCCAGGACTGCAAAAGAACAACCAAAACCCTAGAAAGCCAAAAGAAAAAAAGAAAATGAGTAGATTAGAAATGATGCAATATGTGTGTACTTACTTTCGAGTTACTGGTAATACCACAATGCAAATGGAAAATATTTTCATTGAATGATAATGAAAATGCTACATATTAAAATATTCAGGATGCAGCAGAAACAGTTCTTAGAGTAAAATGTTCAAACTCAAATACTTTCATTAGAAATTAAGAAAAACTGAAAGTCATCTTAAAATCCATCTCAAGAAGTTACAGGGAAAAGGAAAATCTCAAGAAAAGTAGGAAGGAAAAAATGAGAAAGGTAAAAAAGAAATGATGAATAAAAGTGAAATTCTGGAGAACCAGCAAATGCAAAGTCTGGCTCTTTGATAAGATTGCTGACGTTAACAAATCACTATCAATTTTTATCAAGTTAAAAAAGAAAAGGATGAGTAATATAACAGATAAAAAAGCATGAAATTCTGGCAGTAAAAGCATAGAATCTTTGAGTAGTCGAACTTTAAAGGATTTTTAGAATACGTTGCTCTTCAAGAGTCGTGCATTCATGAGGATAGGTAAGACACCTAAAAAAATTAGTTAGCATTTGTTGCCCTCGACGCAGAGACACTAAAGCAGATACCTTAAAAGCAACTGAGACGAATAGGACAAGGGGAAAAAAAAAAAGAGTCGTGCATTCATTCATTCAGTGAATATAAATGCTGGAGAAACAGAAATGAATCATCTTTGGGACGACTCTTCTCATCTTCCTTGCAAGCAAGCATGGCTGTGTGGAAAAGGTCTCTGTGATCAAAGTAAGGAGTGCCGCCTCTGGGCCTGGCCAGTGAAATCCTCCCACACATCTCACTTCAAGTTCATTCCCCTCTTCCACCAGCTGCATGCAGAAGGGGAGGCTCTTGAGGACAGCAGAGCCACAGGAGAGAAAGAACCAGGGTCTCCCAACAACTGCAAGGTGGAAAACCACCCACCACACTCAACCCCTGCCGAGCAATCCAAAGGAAGATCATTGTTGATAGCGAGGAGGCGTTTATAAATAACAGAGAAGTTACAGGGTGTTTGGGGGATTTTGTTTGTTTGAGAGAGGATGCTACTATGTAGCCCAGGCTGGCCTTGAACTCTTGGTTCTCCTACCTCAGGCCCTCAGTGCTGGGATTTCAGGTACGCACTACCACGCCCGCCCATGCTTTTCCTCTTTTAAAGGCAGTAAGAGAAAATAAGGTCATTATCAGTAGTAGAATCAATCTTGAAAAAGAAAATGAAAACCATTCCGTGAGGCTAAAGGAAAGAAAGGAGCGTGGGTATAAATGCAGGTAAGATTAGAGTTCACGTGTTAAATATACTGAGCTTACTAACTGCATTAAGCAGTTACCAATTTTAAGCATCTTCTATTAATTTGCTCATTAATCATCCTAATGATCCCGGGAGGTGACACCGTTTTTGTCCCTACCTTGCAGCAGAGGCAAGTGAGAGCACCAGAAATCTGAAGGTGCTTGCGCCTGTTCACAAGGGCGCAGAAGAAGCTGCAGAAGGCCGCTCTTTTGGCTGGGTTTGTCTTGTTCTAACCCCAGAGAGGCCTGACCCGCTAACGGCCTGGACGGGTTCGTCTCCCTGCCAGGCGCCCCCAGCCCCGAACTCCCCCGCCCTGAGCCCCACCTTCTGCTTCCCGCTTCCGCCCCGCCGTGCAATGCCGGCCGCGGCCGCTAGGGGCGCCTGGGTCCCGCGGCGGCGATGGCGGCGAGCAGCGCACGGAGAGGGCGCGGGCTCCGGGACGAGCTGCAGCGCCACCGCTCCCCGGGGGCGGCCGGGTCAGCCCTGCAGCCGCCGCCGCTCCAGCCCGAGCTGCCGGGAGAGGCGGCGGTGGTGACCCCGCTCCCGGCCGCCGCCGCGCGCGGTTCGCGTCCCGGTCACGGTGCTGGGGGGATCGGGGCTCAGCGGATCTGAGGCTTGTGCGCTGGCTGTCACGATGATGAAGTTCAAGTTCAAGGTGGACGTCGAGTTGGAGCAGCTCCCCATGCCCTTCCTCCATGGGGTCCTCTTCTGCAAGATGCGGCTGCTGGACGGCGGCAGCTTCACCGCCGAGTCCTCCACATTTGTATGTTTGTATTCTCAAAGTAATATTTAAAATGTATAAATATCGTCACTGTTTATTATATTGTTACTAATGAGGTTCTCTGAATTTTTCAAAATCTTGCTGGTGATGAGTACCACTGTGTTTGACATAGTCAAGAACTAATGGAGTGACCTTCTGCGACTAACTAGTTCACAAGAAGTACTGATAAGACTTGTAACATTTTATAATCGAGGTACATGCTGGTGATATTATACAATTACAGAGTTTCCTGTTATGCAGTATTGTGGGATTTTAGTGTCCTTTAATGGAAGTATTTCACAATTTCAAGGATGAATATTTCTCTTTACATAAAGAGCAATATCATGGCTTGTTCCCGCTATCTTGCTATAACTTATGCAAATATGTCTTGAGCAGCTGATTTGGCCCACACTTTTTAGGAACATGCCTATCTCATGAGAGTTTATGAATTATATTTAGTTTTCTTCTAGAGTAATGAAAGCTGTTACGTGGTAAACAGCCCGAAGAAACTCTAGTATGAGAGGTAGGGACTTTTAAAATTTTTCCATCACAAAGCAGCCCTGGAGAAAAAGAATTGAAGACAGAAGTATGTCTTCAGAAGAAATTTCTAGAGCAGTTAAGAGAAAACAGGACCAACAACACAAGTGCTTTCACTTTAAGAAAAACACACATATGGCATCTTTAATAACTGGGAAGAATGGAGAATTTATGGGGAGATATAGATAAACTTGGAGATTTGATGTGGGAAGTAAAGGAAATTATCCAAAAGTTTCTATTTACTCTACATTACAGGAATAATGGCAATGAAGTCAGAATGAGAAAGGGACATTGAAACATTAAAGAGTTGAAAAAATGGGTCAGGTGTTGGTGGCTTACTTCTGTAATCCTAGTTGCTTAGGATGCAGAGGTCATGAGGATTGAGATTTAAAGTCAGCTCAAGCAAATAGCTCAGGAGACTCTACCTCAAAACAAAACAAAATAAAACAACTCAATATGAAACACTGCTGGTGGAATGCTCAAGTGGTAGAGCACGTACCTAGCAAGTGTAAAACCCTGAGTTGAAATTCCAGTATCCTGAAAAAAAAATGGGACTGAGTGTGAAACTATCTTTTGAATTAGTAAAGACAAAACAAATCAAGAGTACTAAGAAATAAGGAAAGATTGACATTTTAGGGAATGCAAGATACCTGCTTGAATTTTCCTTTAGAAATACAAAGTAAGACCAAATGACATTCTTGCATTTTTCTCCAGCTTCTTGGAACCTCCAGAAAAGATGGGTACCAGCAGGGTTGCAAGTATAGCAAAGGGAGACAAAAAGGTTTAGCAGTGTGAACACAGAGGTAATTGTAACAATAGCTTTCCTAAATGATTTATAAATTTTGAGCAAATAGTCACCTAATGTGAAAATGTTTATTTGGCAAATAAATTTAAATAGCTTGTTTGACGTAAGTTGTTAGTGATAGATATGGTGGTCAAGTTCTATATCTCAAAAGTGATCTAAAAGGAAGGGTAAATGACTTTCTTTACCTTTATTATCTGGTTTCATGGTTACCTAGCTGAAGCAATGGATCCATCATTCTCTGTCCTGTTATTAGCATTCAAAAAACAAGATGGAATATTTCTTCATAAAATATAACCCTTAGTTGACAATTACTTTGAGACTTGGCAAAAAAAAATTCTTTCTTACCTTGAGTATCCTAAAATAGTCACAGTCACCTCATTTATTTAGATATACATCCTGAAACAACCACTTTTTTTTTTGTTTTGGTACTGGGGTTTGAACAAAGGGCCTACACCTGCGTCACTTTACCAACCCATTTTTGTGATGGAGTTTTTCAAGGTAGGGTCTCATGATCTATTTGCCAGGGTCAGCTTCAAATCGTGATCCCCTGATCTCTGCTTCCTGAGATAGAATTACAGGTGTGAGCCATACAACCACTGTTACTATAAATTCACTGTTTCTCAAAGGAGCTTTCTGAACATAATATAAGCAACTTAACTTTCAGGATTCCAGACACATTTAACATGTTTTTATTCCTGGGTGACACAATTATGAAGTTTTTGAAATCTTGACAGTTTTGAATCTTGACAGTCATCCACATTTAATCTTTTTCTTCCTGAAATAATAGTGTATTTTCCTTTTGGACTTTCCTGAAATCAAAGATGTCAAGATCAATATTGTCAAATACATAACTTCATTCTCTGAGGCCAAATAATTTGTCTATTTGGGAAATATGCAAGCCAATATTATATTCATTAATTTCTCAAAGAAAGAAAATGAAGCTTTCTAAAATCAAATTCTTTCATAATATTTACCACAGCTGTCTCTTTGTGGTATTGATGTCTCCTGGCTTGCACTTCTCTGCCAGTTTTACATTCACTCACAAACAAATCAATGAGTTTCTGTCTAAGAAGTCCTCAAAATGCCCACAAAGCAGGCAATTTCTTTTGTAAATTTTATTTGTCATCATAAAAAAATTGACCTGACTTCAAACTCCGTTACAAAGCAATAGCAATAAAACAGCATGGCACTGGCACAAAAACAGACATGAAGACCAGTGGAACAGAATAGAGGACCCAGATATGAAGCCACACAACTATACCCACCTTATTTTTGACAAAGGGGCCAAAAATATACGACAAAGAAAAACCAGCCTCTTTAACAAATGCTGGTGGGAGAAGTGGTTATCCATCTGCAAGAAACTAAAACTAGATCCATGTCTATCACTCTGTACTAGTATCAACTCAAAATGGATCAAGGACCTTAATATCAGACCCAAAACTCTGAAGTTAGTAGAGGAAGGAACAGAAAACACTCTGGAACTAATAGGTATAGGCAAGGACTTCCTCAGTAGAACCCCAGCAGCTAAGAAACTTAGACAAAGGATGGACAAATGGGACTTCATAAAATTAAAAAGCTTCTGCACAACAAAAGAAATGTTCTGTAAACTGAAGAGACCACCCACAGAGTGGGAAAAAATATTTGCCAATTATACATCAGACAAAGGACTGGTAACAAGAATATACAGGGAACTTAAGAAACTAAACTCTCCCAAAATCAATGACCCAATAAAGAAATAGGCAACTGAACTAAGCAGAACTTTCTCAAAAGAGGAAATTCAAGTGGCCAAAAAATATATGAAAAAATGCTCACCATCTCTAGCCGTAAAGCAAATGCAAATCAAAACCACACTAAGATTCCACCTCATCCCTGTTAGAATCGCCATCATCAAAAACACCACCACCAACAGGTGTTGGTGAAGATGTGAGGAAAAAGGAACCCTGGTCCACTGCTGGTGGGAATGCAAGCTGGTGCAACCACTTTGGAAAAAAATGTGAAGGCTTCTTAAAAATCTAAACATAGACCTGCCATATGATCCAACAATCCCACTCCTGGTGATATACCCAAAGGAATGCAACTCAGGTTACTCCAGAGGCACCTGCACACCCATGTATATTGCAGCACTATTCACAATAGCCAAGTTATGGAAACAACCAAGATGCCCCACTACTAATGAATGGATCAAGAAAATGTGGTATTTATACACAATGGAATTTTACTCAGCCATGAAGAAGAATGAAATCTTATCATTTGCAGGTAAATGGATGGAACTGGAGAACATCATTCTGAGCGAGGTAGCCAGACTCAGAAGACCAAAAATCGTATGTTCTCCCTCATATGTGGACTTTAGATCTAGGGCAAATATAGCAATGCTGTAGGACTTGGATTACATGACAAGGGGAGAACATATACGGGAGGTACGGGGTTAAATAGAAAACACAAAACATGAAAGCATTTGATGTGCCCACTCCAGAGGAATTGATACAGAAACCTTAAAGCCACAGAGGTCAACATGAGAAGAGGATCAGGAACCAGTGTAAAGATCAGTTAGAGATAAATCAACCTGGGTTATAACACATTTGTACATGATAACAATGCTGGGAATCTCTCTAGCAAAAACACTATGTCTCTCTTATTCTCTTATTATTGCTTATTTCTACTCTTCAACAGAACTGAACAGAAGTGCAGAACAGGTTCTGCCTGAAAGGGAGGGGGGAGGGGAGAAAGGATGGGGGGTGGAGGCAGGAGGGAGAAATGCCCCAAACAATGTATATACATGTGAGTAAACGAATAATAAAAAATAATTAAAATAAAAAATTGAAATTATTTCTAGAGAATGAACAGGAAGTAGCCCTTCTTGAAAGTGTTGAATAGTTTTATAAACACAGCAAGTAGTCTGAATGTGAAAACAATTAGAATCCAATTGACTTGTGGTTTTCTAGGTAGCTTTCATAGAAGTTTACTCCATTTTTGCACTCTCCAGTTCCATCCACTTACCTGCAAATCACAAAATTTCATTTTTCTATATGGCTGAATAAAATTCCATTGTACATAAATACCACATTTTTTTCATCCATCAGTTGCAGGGCATCTTGACTGCTTCCATTGACTAGCTATTGTGAATATTGCTGCAATACATGCATGTGCAAGTGTCTTTACTGTAACCTGAGTTTATGAGCTCCCCATCCTAATAAGAGGTTAGTCCAATGGTGCTCTTTAAAAACCAAAGCAAACAAAAAGGAAAGAGGAAAAAATCCACCTCAATTCAGTTTTTATTGCATTGGAAAAAAATTTTAATGTAATTTTACTAAGGTATAACTATTTAATTTGATTTTTTGAGAGATTTTAAAGACATACAAATTCAAGACTGCATTATTGTTGTATATATTAGTTAAAATGAATATACTATAAATAATCTTTTCACTTTTTATATCCTTGTAATAGCCTGTTTATATTTTCTGTTTTTTAAAATCTCAGTCCATTTAAGTATTTTCATGCAATTTCATCCACTATTCAGAGAAGCATATTTGATATTTTATAACATGGAATTGATTTAAGTTACTAAACTTGAACTTTCATTTACTTACTAAACACAAGGTCAAAATTGTATTGTGTCCTCTTAGTTTACGACAGATTCCATCAGCTTTTCTAGATGATGATTGATCTCCATCCTCTACCTACTATGTAGATTGTCAGATATGTAGTTTTATTAGGATTGATGTGTCAACCATGAGATGTTGTCAGCCACAATCCTGGAAATTAAAAATAGTTTACATTTTTCCAGAGTTCTAACATTTGCTCAGGCAAATCTTCTAAAATATATGCTCCTTTATAAACTTTTCTGCAATGACCATTTATTTTAGTTCAAGGCCAACTACCTCAAATTAAGATAAATATTTATTTTGTATTATATTTGTCAAATGAATATATCTGTGGTTAGATATAAAAAGACTTCACTTAGAATATAAGGTGTTTTATATCACTGTGAGTAACTCATTCTATGTGACAACATTTCCATGGTGAGAACAATTACTCCCATAGGCTAGGATATATGGTTTTACCACTTTCTCCTATTAGAAGTGATTTAAAACTTTCTAGAAATCATTGTTTGTGTTTGGTGGAATCTTTCCTCATTCTTATGTATTCAGTCTTAAATTGCATCACTTTACTTCTAAGGTAGTTACTTAAAATATACAAGATTATCACATGTAAATAGAAATGTTAGATGTTGTGAATTCAAAAAAATTAAAATTGATAAGTGTAGCACAATTTCTGCTTATGATCTCATAATTTTAAAATATTTTCCTAATGCTTCTTAAATTCTCTCTGGCAAGCATTGACCTTCAAAATGTTTGTCCTGTGTTACAAACAGCTTCAAATAAGGGTGTTTTTCTAGCCAAAATTCTATACCCACAGCACTAAGTTCAAACCCCAGTCCCACCAAAAAATGAAAAAAAAGTGCATATAGCCTAAATTCTGAAGCTCACTGTCATTAATGTCTAATTCCTTTCTTTGCTGTCCCTTTTCCTTTGCTTTTATTTGTAATAACTGCAGTCAGTGTGGTGTTCACATTCTTCCTTAATCCCCAAGTGAGCATCATGCTAAGATATGTTACTAATGGTGTTTTTGTTTTTGTTTCAGATTCCCCATTTTTAATTTTTTTCTTTCTATTGTTATTTGCTCACTTTACTTAGCACAAATAAAAAGAACGCCCCACTGAATTATGTCATTTGTGTCTAGGTATTAAGAACCTGTTTCATGGTGTTAAGATCTAGAAGACTGAAAAATGTAGGGCAACTTCAAAGAAGGCAAGGCTCTCTCTCTCTCTCTCTCTTTCTCCCTCCCCCTCCATACCCTGTTCAAAAAGCAGTGATTGAACTGCCAGAGTTGACTATGCCTTTATTCTCTGAAATACTCACATCTGATTTGAGGAATTTGGAATGAAATGCTCATGATACAGTCTTTGCCTGTTACAATTACTCCAGACTCTTGCTTTGTTACTTTTCACCACCTTCCTTCATCTTTACTCATTCACTTGCATTCTTGAGTTGACAGTTCTTCCCCCAGAGGTATCTTGAAGCTCTGTACCTCTTGGTATGACATTTAGTTTTGCCACAACCAGAAGCCCTTATTCTTTCAGCTAAGGAATTACCTCTTCTATTATGATATGTTATATTTGTACCTTAATTTACACTTTCCATATTTTACCTCTAATTCTAGTATTGCTTTTAATATAACAATCATAATTAATTTGTTAGTCAAGTATTTATACTGTCGAAGGTAGAAACTGTATTTTATTAAGCAATTTACCAGAAATTAACAGATATTTTTATAAATAGGATGCCCAATAAATATTACTCAGTCATCAGCAACTGATTGACTAAATGTGTATAGGTGGTAGTTTCCAAAGGTATGTGGCCTGGAGGAAAAGAGTATTGCTTTTACAAGCAACCATCCTTCCTTCCCAAATGGAGTATTGCAAAGATAGTATCCTAAATGCTCCCAAGTTATGAAAATATGAATATATGAAAAATGAATATTTGAAAAGGTGCCACATATTAGGAAATAGGCTTTGTTAAAGTGGAATATGTAACCTTCTTAATAAACATTTATATTAAGAAAAACAAAAACTCCAAGAATACAAATCTTTGTGTTGGCTCTGTGTACCCGTTTTGAATATTTCACTGAGTCTGCTAGATTTTTCACCTCAACATTCCAGAGTCGATCTGCTTACATGATGCATTTATGTTCAGGAGCGTGAAAACTCATTTCAGGTAGCTCTGGGCCATCAAAGACCTCCTTAGTACTAAGTCAACCCTCCTCAGTTATCGGTCACAGAGGTGGAGGAACACTGAAATATGTGGATCCTCTCCAGGTTAAGAACAACTGTATTTTGAATACTCAGAAGATTTTCTAAGAAAAAAAAGGAAATGTCAGATTTCAGGATATTTCTTTCACAAAAAAATTATGGCAAATGTTCCCTGACAGAAAACACAGAAATAATTGGTTTATAAACAGCTCTACCTAATTTTCTCTCTGTACAGCAAACTCCTGGTGCTTTGCCACAACTTAGCCAACTGTCATATGAACATGGAGAATACATCATCTGGGAGAAGAAATCATAACGTAGCCTTAAAGGAATTACGTGGTTGTACAGGTATTTAGCTGTGAAACCTTTCTGTTTTGCTCTATTTTTCATACTGGATTCACTAAGGTTTGAATTTATATTGTCAATGCATCTCTAAAGTCAAAGGTATAATAATTTTCATAAAGTTATTTCTTCAAAAAGTTACACCAAGGAACTCAAAGATCATGACTCCAAATCACCTCTTAATTACTGATTTTGGTACCTCAGCATAATTTAATTAAAATAAAAAGTTTCTTGTGTAAATGCAGTAATATTATTGGACATGGGTCACACGCTAAGGGGAGAACACATACAGGAGGAATAGGGAAAGGAAGGAACCCAAAACTTGAAAGCATTTGATGTGCCCACTGCAGAGGAGCTAAAACAGTAATCTTAAATTGACAGAGGTCAATAGGGAAGGTGACCCAGAAGTAGTGAAGAGGTCTGGCAGAGATGAACCAATTCAGGTTGCAATACACATGTGCATGGGAGCAATGCTAGGAATCTGTCTGTATATCTATCCTTATCTCAACTAGCAAAAATGCTATGTCTTTCTTATTATTGCTTATGTCTTCTCTTCCCCAAAACTGGAAGAGAGGACAGAAAAGGCTCCGCCTGGAAGAGAGGGAGGAGGGGAGGGGGCCAAGGGCTGGTGGGGGGTGGGGAGGGAGAAATGACCCAAACAATGTATGCACATATGAATAAATAAACCAAAACAAGTTTCTTGTGTATTATAACGTGAATTAAGAATTAACCCTGTAACATAAAGAATGAATGGAAACTATATTGTTCAATTAATTCAAAAGTCTGCATTCCTGTGTGAAAATCAAAGAGCCCAACCAACACTTTAGCCACAATGACAGATATTATATTTTGGTATCAATGCTGGGAAGCTAAGTAAGTCAATTTATTGTGTAAAATGAAAATGGAATAATCAAGTTGAGTAATGAGGCAATAGTTCATCTTGGGCTGTTCTGTAAGCAGCACACTGCTCCTACTCTTTCCTCTTGCCAGCTGTCCAATTTATTTCCTTATATTAAAAAATGTGACTCAATGTGAAAATGATCCACGTTAGACAGAAAAATGCAATGTGGGTGCTCAACACATTTTTTTCTTAATAGTGTGACGCAGTGACCTTTTTTAGTAGATAGTTTTGAATATTTTAGCTTTGCGTAGTAAGATTATCAATACTGACATGATTTTCCAAACTTATTCAGAAGCATAAAGAAGGCAAATGCCTAAATCCTTGTTTTCAGGCATTTTGGAGAAACGCCACAAATGTACAAGATATTAAGCATATCCAATTGTTTTTGCTTCTTAAACACAAGTGTGACTGGATTGTGAGAGATATTTCATGTTTTTCAGCAATTAGTCAAAGTTTTTTGTAACATTTATATAATTATAATCTGAAAGAATAATTTGCATCTGCAAAACCCATTGCTTAAAGTTTCTACCCCTTCACTGTTGACAGTAATCCTGTTGCCTTGTCTTACTTTTTGTGTCACCATTTGCATAGGTTAAGGAGAAACATGTCCCTGTTTTACCTCCAATAAAGAAACTATTACCTTGTTATAAATTTTGACCAAGGAAAAAAGATAAAATGTGCAAAGATTTCTTTCTAAAATCCCTGTCCTGCATTCCCTGCAGTGGCTTCCAGACTGAAAGCTAATGGATCTCTCCCAGTTCCATCACCCAGCGTCCTCGCACTGGGGTCCAGGGCTCACTAGGTAGCTGAAGATTTCCACCTTCACTCAGAGCACCTGGACTGTGGGTGAACTCTCTGTCCTATTTGTGATTTGGGCATCTAGTAGGTGATAAAGAGCAAATTAAGTACAGTATCAAGTCCTATATCAGCATGTTCCAAATGTCTAATTTTTCTTCTGTTACACAAATTAAAATATAGTCCACTTCAGAGAAACTGAAGTAGCCTTGTTTTGAGGAGTCTTTAAGATACTTTATTCCCACTTATTTCCTCCCTGGTTGTCCTCAATTCTTTCCCCCCAAAGTCTCCAACAGTTTTCCTGAGGTCCAGCAAAGACTATGGAGAGCAAAAACCTGTGAGCAGAAGCCTTTTCTTAAGCTAAGCCTCATCTTTTGTAGCATTTTCCTACTTTTATTCTTGTGTGTTTTTCAGGAGGGATCACACAATTCAATTTGGAAGATTATCCTTTATTTTTCAGTCTTAAATAAAAATATTTTCTACAAGGTTTTCCTTGTCCCCTGTGAAAGTTTATAGTAACTTAGTGAATCTATATTATGATGGACATAATTTTCAAGTTAATAGACATTATTTTTGGTGTAGGATTAAGAAAAATAAGCAGAAATGACAGCATTTCTTAAAAACTGTCCTCCCACCCCACCCCCACCATTTTCCTGTATTATTGACAGTGTACAATAGAGTAGTATATTTTTTTAAACTGGTTGGTAATATTGATATGTTATTATTATCTAAAATCCATGGTTTAGTGTTTAATTTTTGCTGTACGGTCATGTGGTTTCTGCCAAATACATGGCGTCACGCGTCTACCACTACAGTATCCTCTGCATTGGTTTCCCTCCCCTGAACATAATCTGAGCTCCATCTCCTCATCCTTGGTCCTTTCCAGTGACAATCACTGAAATTTATAGCTTCCATAGTTTTGCTGTGTCCAGAATGTCATGTCATGTAGCTGAAACATTTTTTGTGGATGTTCTCAATCCAGAGCATGGAGTATTCTTCCATGACTGTTCAGAACTTGATCACTTATTTGTTTTCTTTGTTGAATAAGATAATATTTTACAGATGTATCATGGTTGATTTATCCATTTGCCTACTGGTTGCTTCCAGTTTTTGCCAGTTCGGAATATAACTGATCTGAACCTTCATATGCAGACTTTCTGTGGACATACGTTTTTAACTAACTTCACAAATATCTAGTAGTGTGACTGCTGTATCATTCAGTAAGATTGTGCTTAGCTTTTTAAGCAAATCTGCTCAAGATGAACTGAAGACTCAGCGGAAGACCCAAAATACAAAAGTAGTGTAAGACACCACAGGGGAAATGCTCCAGAACATAGGATAGGAAAAGATCTTTTTGGATATAACCCAAAAAACTCAGGAAACAGAAGAAAAAAGTAGCCAAATGGCATTGTTTAAAACACTAAAAAGTTACTGTGCACAGTAAAGAAAATAATACCTAGAGTGAAGACATGCCTACAAAATGGGTGAAAGTATTTACAAACTGTGCATCTGACAATGGATTGATACACCGAATGCATAATGAGTTCCAAAAACTCAATAGCAAAATAACAAAATCATAACAAAAACTACAAAAGAAAAGGAACAAGAAAAAGAACATTAAAAAAAACAACAAAGAATAGAGAAGAACAAAAAGAAGCCTGATTAATAAATTGGCAGCTAGCTAAACATCCATTTCTCAGATGAAGACACATAAATGGCTGGCAGGCATATAAAAATAAAAATGCTCACCATCGTTAGTTGTCAGGGAAATGCAAATCAAAATCACAATGAGATATCACTTCACTCCATTAGCAAAAAGTCATTAACTTCCAGACATGGCGACTGAAGCCTGTAAGCCAGTAATTCCAGAGACTCTTGGAAGGTGAAGATAAGGAGGAGCACAGTCTGAGCCCAGACCAGGCCAAACACTAACTAGTCTTCATCTTAACCAACAAGCTAGTATAGTAGTCACACATGTAATCCCAGTTACTGGTAGGGATAAGAGGATCAAGGTCTGAGGTTGGCCTCAGGCCAAAAGGTGAGACCCTTTCCAAAAAATAACTAAATAAAAAAAAAAGGCAAAAGATAACAAGTGGTAGCAAGGATGTGGAGAAAAAGGATCCCTTGTACACTGCTGGTGGGAATGAAAATTAGTACAAACATTATGGAAAACTGTATGGGGGTTCCTTAAAAATAAAAAGTAGAACTAACCTGACCCAGCAATCTTTGGCATAAACTAGGTCTTCTTCCTCTTAGAACCAATGACGAAACTTGAGAGAAGTTTGGTTATTGCAGAGAAGTTACTTCATTGACCAGAGAATAAGGAGACACTGCCTGAAATAAGCCTCACAGCAGATAGGCTTTCCACCTTTTAGGAGGAGGTGCAGTAAAAGGACAGGTTTTTACGAGTAAAAGGATCATTCATGACTTTTTACTGGTGACTGCCTTGGGTCCATCCCACAGATGAGGGACTTCCTTCTTTGAAACCTTATGTGGGCCAGTTTTAGTCTGGGTCAGGAGTGGACCAGCACAAGATAGCACTGGCAGTGGGAACTGCACAAGGGTCCTGAATACAATGAGGTGACAATGAGTGGGGATGAAACAGTAGGTCAACATGGACCCAGTCAGAGCTCTTAGAAGGCACTGGTCAAGTCCTTGCATCTCAGAATAAAGCACTGGACAGAACACAGATTGCAGAGCAGTAGCAAAGTTTTATAAAAAGGGAAAGGAAAGGAGAAGCACTGGAAAAGATAGAGCAGTGGGCTCTGGCCAGCACAGAAGCCTGAATCTTTCTTCAAAGAAAAATCTGGGCAGTCTTTGAAAGAGGAGTAAGGCTGATTGACAGGTTTGATTGACAAGGTCTTGTCCTCCAACATGGGGTATTGTGGGCATGCACTTATGCTGATTCCCAGGTTCTTAATTGAATGTATGAGATGCATCCAATACTCACAGAGGGCTGTACCTGGGAGGTCACATTGAGGACAGATTTTCCTTTACCCAGGATGCACTGTTTCCAGTCTGAACAGCAGAGAGACTCCCCTTTTGGGAAAATTTACTACTGCCACCCTGACCATAAAATGACCATTGGAGGAGAGGTCCACAGATGGTTCTGGGTGTGGAAAGGAGGAGTTTAGTATGGAATGACATTTTGCTGGGAAAGGCTGAGTCCCATGGACGCTTTTTTCTTTCCCTGTTGCTAGCCTGTCTCCACCATGGTGTTCTTTAAGGCTGAAACCAGTTTCACCATGTTTCATCCTAGATCTGGTTTCACACTGTAGCAAATATCTGGTTGTATTCAGGAATGGCCAAATAGGTCCCTTTTCTCAGGGTTTGAGAAGGTGTCTGCCTGGTTCCTGTGTATATCAAAAGGAAATGTCATCGCTGTGTGGAGGACACAACTTAATAGGCTCTTTTGTACATTTATAATTAAGAGTTTTTGTTTGTTCGCTTTGATTTTTGTTGTGGTTTTTGCCATAGGGTCTTACTAAGTATCCTAGGCTGGCCTGGAACTTGTGATGCAACCCTGACTCGCCTTGAACTGAGAATTCTCCTGCCTCAGTCTCCTGAGTGCTGGGATTACAAGCATGTGTCAACATGCCAAACAGATTGTTTTCTTATTGATAAATCTTAAGAATTCTTTGTGTGATTTTATAGATGTGCTTAGGAGATATTTTCTTCCAGTTTGCAGCTTGTCTTTTAATTCACTTAGTATTCTCAGAGCATAAGGTTTAAATTTACTGATGTTCACGTACAAATTTCTTCTGCAGAATATATTTTAGGTGTTCTACCTAAAAAGTCATTACTAAACCAAGTCATTACATTGTCTCTTGGTTTCATTTCCAAGATTTTTATAGTTTTGTGTTCTACATTTTGTCCTATTATCCACTTTGAATTTATTTTGTGAAAAATTATACAACTTTCAGTATTGTTTATTTCTGCTTCTCCTCTGACATGCTTGAGAGGAGAACATGGACTGTTTCCTATTTTTAACTTTATCCTTAAAATCAATATCTATGTTTAGAGCGAAAAAAAGAATAAATGAATTCAAGAAAGATTACACATACATGAGTCAATTTTGTAATTAACTATTGATGCCTAATGACTCACTTGTGTCATTTGGTTTCCACATTTTTTCTATTTGAAGTGACTTGTCAAATTGATCACAGTTTCATATTTATTGTGTTATGAGAAAGATATTATGAAGGAAAATATTTAAGATACTATAATAATTTCATTCCAAGGGCTCTAATTTATGCTTCCCATTCTTTTCCCTTAAAATAATGAGGAGGGGATGTCATACAATTGAAAATAGTAATAATTTAACAACCCAGATGTTTTAACTAATAATACCTACAATGTAAGAATTGCTATAAGCCTTCATCTCTAACATTTATAAGATTTACATTTTAAATAAATGTAAAATCTTTACAGACTATATTACAATTATCTAGAAATTGTTGACAAATATTATATACTTTAAAATAAAAATTGAGATTTATGCCAAATTATAAACATACATTATGGTCAAACTAATTCAGCCACAATCATCCAGATATACTTATGTGTAGATATAAAAAATTATGTCACATATTTCAAGGACATATTTATCAGCAGTTTTGCTAACCAACATGAACTCAATCTTTTAATTAAAAATATAGAATTATGTTGTTAAAACAAAATGGCCTCTGTTTTGATAATATCATAAAACTGGCTTCAGGCAGCCATCTTAGAATGTTTAGCATGTTAGAATTTAAAATGCCTCAGAATGAGGCAACAGAGACTACTGAGAAGGATAATTCAATAGCATATGGAGGCTAACGGATGTGGAGAAGATTTTGATCAGAATTGACTTGCATTAAAATCTAGGTAGAATAAATCCTAGGTGAGCAGCATGAGTTTTTGATATGTAAAAGCTGTACGGTAATGGAAAAAAAATTTAAAGCACAGGATGAATTAAGATACTCCAAAAGACATGCATTTTAATATGAACTCAAAATTCTACAGTTAATTAATTTATACATTAGATATGTGTTTAGAGGAAAAACGTTTGATTTTAGGCTTTATTTTAAATTGCCACACATACTGTATTAATGGTAAAGTGAGATTTTATTTCAAAAGAAAAAAATCACTTAAGATATGCGTTAAAAAAGTAGCTTTTCCTCTGGAATTAGTTTTATGCAGTAGAACTTTTAAGACAAAGAAATGCAATAATGTAAGTGGCACACACCTGGAATTCAATTCCAGTGCTAGGGACACTGAGGCAGGAGGGTAGAGCCCAAGTCCACCCTTGACTACATTGTGAGACCCTGTTTCAAAAAAATTAAAATGCAATCTGGTAAATTAGCATGTCTGAGCACAATATTTTTTCTTTTTGTTTTAAATTACATTTGTCTTGATTCATTTCATAAAAACGCACAAAAACTGCATCTTAGCAGAATATGATGTGATGTTACACATGCAGTCATTGTGTGACCAGATTAAACATATCTGTCCTCTTAAACTTTTGTCACTACTTATGGCAAAAATACTCAGTACTATTTCTTTCTTTTAGAATGCACAGTACCAGATTGATCTCTGTCTATTAGAGTATCTCTTTTAGGAAATAGCAGCCAGAATGTCTTATTGAGAACTTAGTAGCCACTGAGCCACTTTGCCCATCCCTGTCTCCTTCCTATTCTTCTCAGCCTTTGGTGACTGCCATTCCACTCAGTTTCTAGATCAAGTTTATGCAAAGAAAGTTTTAAGATATTCAGGAATCTTTTTTATTTGAGAGCTTGTTTGGAGGTTCTAGCAGGGGAGCGCAGCTACTCGTATACCCTTGACCGAAGAACGGTCCTCCTCTATCGGGGATGGTCGTCCTCTTCGACCGAGCGCGCAGCTTCGGGAGGGACGCACATGGAGCGGTGAGGGAGGAAGGGGACACCCGCCTAGCCAGCCAGATCAGCCGAATCAACCCTGGCGATCAATGGGGTGACAGATGTCGCAGCCAGATCGCCCTCACATCCTCTTTTTTATTTGAAATCAGGGTGTAAGAGTCCATATACGTGAGTACTACATGTTTTCATTTGTGTGTGTGTGTGTGTGTGTGTGTGTGTGTGAGTGGTAATTAATAAGATTTTAATAGAAGAAAATAAATATTAACAGAATTTTATCAAAATATATAATATTCAGGAAAATAATAATGAATATTTAGTTGTTATGGTGTCAGTAATTTGCTGATTTCACTGATTCATTCAAGCAAAGAATAAAGTACAACTTATTGAACTTTGGCATTACTGGGCTTTGAACTCAGGAACACACACTTGCTAGGCAGGCTCTCTACCACTTGAGCCATGCACCAGCATATTTATTTATCTTTTCAAAGGGAACTCCTCTGTCGTTTAGGGGACAGGAATAGGAAATCTAATATTTTCTGATTTATATATTGTTTGGATGTTCCTACGTAGAGATGTGTTTCATATGATGTGTTTTATACTGAAAAGCTGTTCAAAATGCATTAATGGTTATTTTGAAAATAAATACATCATAATGACAATATTAAATACTTATTATTTGGCAGGATAATTCCAACTCTTGGCATCCTTTACAGGTATGAAATGATGCTCACTTATAGTTTGTGAAAAATGAGTAAGTATAAGAGCCTATTGACACTGACACGAGAAAATACAGGATGGTATTTGTTTTGGAACAGCCTTTAACTGTTTATGTGTTAAGTTTATACACACTAGTCTGGAGAGAGATGGTATCATTGAAAATGATAACGTGGAAACAAAATATCCTGGAAAACAAGATAATAATATAACCTGGAAATAACATGAAAATTGTCACTATGATTTCTTTTTTTATAATATACAATTGCAGAGACACACACATTTGCATATATGTTTAAATACATAAATGAATACTAGAAGCACTACAAATGAATGTGTAGACATCAAACTCATGTCAAGTTTATTTATGGGTAGCAAGTGTGTACTTTGGAAACATTCGCATTGTTTTAACTTTAAATTTTTCCTTTTTCAGTGATAAGGATTAATTTTTAAATTAGATTGTTGATTACTAGAAAGTCAATATATACATGCTTGAAAGAAGGAGTCTATTAGAAATAAAAGGAATCACAAAAAATTTTTACCTCCCCATCATCTATGTTTTGCCATAACAATTGCAGTCATCAGATAATTACTTTTGAGGGATCAAATTCTTAATCGGGAAAGCTCTATGATAAATATAGCCAAAGTCTCTCAGATATTTGTAGCACTCCATCCTAATTATTTCTTTTGAATTGTAACATATTTAAAATGCTTACAAATAAAAATTCAAATATCTAAAAGCAGTAAACAATTTTCAATGTTTTTGTAGAACATTCTTAAACTGTCACTCCCATTCTGTACCGGTGCATGCACACACATAGCTGTTGGTTATAACACTGATGTGTTTTCACTATTTGACATCAGCTAACACCTCTAAGTTGGTGGGTTGATGTCCATAAGCTGTGCTTTTCCTATTCTGTACTGGGAAGCTCAGTTAAACACATGGCCTTATTGACTCCCTATGAATTCTTTACTGGGCCATCTTTCAATTTTCATCTTCAAAGGGGAATTTTATTACCAATTCATCAATTTCTTCCAGCTTTACTCAAACAACTTATACAACTACTTCAAATGCAAAGCCTAAAATATAAGCATGGACATTGCAATCCTTTTTTACCTTAACGGATGTCAGTTTTCAATAATCTATATTAACTTGACTACTTGTAATGAATTTACATTTTATTTATACAGGTTTGCTTGGAACAATCCACTTCAGTCATAATAGAGCATGTTGTGTATTATAAATGAAAGAAAATATGTGCAATGGAATAAGGTCTGAGCCATGGTGGCCAGTGTAGGTACTGTGTTGTTGAAACATGGCTAGT
Organism: Castor canadensis; assembly: GCF_047511655.1. Taxonomy (NCBI): domain Eukaryota; kingdom Metazoa; phylum Chordata; class Mammalia; order Rodentia; family Castoridae; genus Castor; species Castor canadensis. The sequence goes on along the minus strand of NC_133397.1, from coordinate 110,615,097 downwards.
TCAAATTGAGAGGTAAATAACACATATTACTTTGGAAGAAAAAGTTTGTATTATATATCAGCTAATGAAATTTATGTCGGTTTCATATTGATACAGTGTTACGTTGGATAAACAGGTTTAATAAAATGTTTTAAAATAAATTTAAATTGTTTCTATATTTTTGTTGTAGCTACTATAAAATTGAAATTGCACATAAGACTGCATTATATTACTAGTTTGACATTTTTCATATGGGAATGACATTTTCGTTGCCTATGGACCATTCTTATAAATCCTGAATGCTAGAAGATTTAAGATTATTCTAGACCAACAGGTCAAGGCAGCAGTTAATAAATCTTTCCCTTAATGTTCCATCCTCAATATGATTCACCTCACTGCTCTCTGTCTAGTTCTTGTCTTGCTGCTATAAACTGTCTCCTACATTTTCAATATTTTCTGTCTGCTTCTGGTTTCTAATTGTCATAGCATTTTAAACTTTATTGTTATTTTATTGCATAAAGAAAACCACAAGCTCTGTTTCTAGTTTAACATCTGACCAAACTGCTGATCTTTAAAAACTTTTTTTATTTTCAAGAAAAGAAGCATCTTATTGACACAGCAATTTCTTCTAACCAGGAAGACATTGAGTTTCTGGCTTTCTGTACATTGAGATTTCATAAGTAATGTAGGAATCTTATTTGATTTCTCAGCTATTGATACGGTATTATAGTTTTCATATTTTTACATATAGCTTAGCAAATTCAAATATAGTACATCTGAAAATACTGTATTACATTATTTGGTAAAATATCATTTCTAGAATCTTTGTTCACTCTCTTTCTGTGTCACAAATTAATTACGTCATAGCTGAAAATAACATGCATGCATCACATCCTAATTTCCAAGGTAGCTTACTTGGGTTCTTCTGGCTCAGATTGTCTCATAACATACAGTCAGCTGTCAGTCAGAGCTGCAGTCTCATTTGTAGGCTAGGATGAGGGAGGATTTAATTAGAAGATTATTTGCATTATTACTGTCCAAATTCTGTTCCAGATGCTGGACTCAAGGACTCAGTTCTAATCCTATCTGTTATCAGAGGCTTCCCTCCGTCCCATGACATATAGCTTCTCCACAGGGCAACTTGAAACATGACAGTCAGCTTACTGAAAAGCAACCAAGAAAGAACTCCAAGACAAAAAATTGTTATGTTTTTATAAGTTAATATTGAACGATAATTCATTACCTCTGGTTTATTCTAAATTACTGGAAAATTAAGATGGCTATATGTCACTTTTTGTTTGAAATAAATAAATTTCATTGTCCTTGTTTTAAATTGGCATATTGTTAGACTTGCTAAAACCTCCAAGTCACTTATCCCCAAACATTGTCACACTAACTTTCTTCTGATTACCTGATGTCTTAGTTCATTTGTGCCGCTACAAAAGAATACCTGAGACTGGGTAATTATAAAGAATATAAATTTAATATATCAGAGTTCTAGAAGCTAGAAGTCCAAGCACAAAGTCCTAGCAGGCCCAGTCTCTGCTCCCACATCCTCCAGAGGGACGAATGCTTTGTCTGCACATGGCAGGAGGAGTAATAAGTGTCCCTAGTCCACACAGACCTGACTTATCAATGCCATTGCACTGGCGATTAAGTTCCCAACATGAATGGCTTGGAAACATTCAACCCCTAGCCCTTGACAGTGCCTGCTTCTTCTTACTTTCTTGTATCTCCACCCATTATTCTCTGTATCAAGAATATTTATGCACCATTTTTAGATGGCTGGTTCCTTCCGAGCATGCAGTTGATATATTTAAAATTACCTCCTCAGTGATGTCTTCCGTGTTGTCTCATCTGGTATAGATAAGTCACTATGTACTGTGTTAATATTTTTAATTTTCTGTGCTGTACTTAACTACCATGAGGTAGCTTTAGTATCTCTTTTTTTTGTATGAGTTAGTCTAATGGTATATTTACAGACTTTTCAAGGTAGTAAGAATCTATTCAATGAAGTATGTATTCCTACAGCCAAGAAAGGTGATCATTACTTACACTAATTATTAATAAAACATAGTAAACACTCTCAGAATGCTGAGTAAAAAACAAACATATGAAACTCAGCAAGGTGAGATGACAGGTTAGTAAGCATAAGGACAGAGAAGCACTGTCGGTTGAATCAAATAAAGCAGTCATCATTTTATTTCAGTTTCTGTGACAGCAATGGCAGAATGGCTTCGGTCACAGCAGGGAATGTTTTGGTCTCAGCAGCATCGGGGTTTAGAGAATTCTGCGTGCTTCCTTCTCTGTGGCATCACTACTGTTCCCACAGTGAAAGTGGCAGCATATCCAGAGTATTAAAGACAAATGTGTGCCATGAGTTTGAGCCAAGATATAGATGTAGTCCTTCCTTTATTCTATTCTGTCACCTCCACTTACTCTTTTGCAACACCTGCTTCCCAACACTCAGGTAACCAAAGCCCTGCAAAAGAGACAAACATGCAAACAATGGAATTTCCAGCAAAATTTTAGACAATAAATATGTTTAAAAACTGTGACTACTGATAGAATAGAAATTTTATATAAATGTTTTTTCTGAGGTGAAAGTCACCATTTCTGGCTTGAAAGCCATGTCATGAAATAATTTCAAAGTGGTATATACTTGTTTGGAGTACTGCTACCAAATACCAAATAGACATGGTTTGGGTAGACAATTAAACCACATACTGTTTTTAATGCATTCACTTATTTGTTAAAACTTTCTTTTTCATAAGTTTTTATAATTATTATTACATACTGAAACTGATTTGTAGAATTAAATTATCCCTTTGTCACTTTTTATCAAAAATGGTAAGAGAAAGAGAGTGCATGAGTGATGGTGAGTAGAAATAGAAATAGATACAGAGAGAGAGAGTTTTCATACCCCATAACACTCTTGCATATTAACCAGAGATTTATTTTTACAGATAATAAAAGGTAGGATAGACTAGTGCACGTGGTGTAAGTTAAAGCCAATTTATTTAAAAAACTTCTGTGTTTATAGTATGCACTCAGTTCACTGGATATTTATTAGTTTTATAGAAAATTGCTAATTTATTCCAATCTTTTTAATTGAAATTCCAATTTTAGTGTATTACTTTAGTTTTTGAAGAATATATTCTTAGATTTTTTAATAAGTTAAAATTCATATTTATTATAAAACCAGAGTGATTAAGGAGCACAGAAATCTGCTTTTAATGACTTTTTGAAACTTTAATCTACTGAAGAAGAAATTCCAAATAATTTATATTTACTAAGATTTTTAAACTTATTGGAACATTTTAGTAGTGTGAGGTATAAAATGTAAAAAATGACTGTGGTTTTAAAGTGTTAAAATAAGATTATTTTAATAACTTCTCCAACCAAATTAACTAATTGAAAATACCTACATATTGGTAATAGATTTTTAGCTAAAAGTAATTAAAACCTTATCACTGGCTCAATTTAGGAATTGTGTGGCAGTGTACACATGCTCCAAGGACTGGCTTATGGCACAAGTGGGAGATGAGGCTGTGAGTTCTAACCCAATACCTAACCCCCAAAAAGCTCATGGTATCAATATCAATGGATCATCAGAGTTTTTGTAGCTATACTACATCAGGCACTCTATTTCCTCAAACAGTATATTTTTCCCAAAACTTAAAGCAGTACTTTTATCTCTTTTAAATACAGATTATGGTTAACTATTGGACCTCTAATCAATGTCATTAAAGTATATTTGGAAAAGTTTACATCATTTTTTAAGTTTAAGTTTAACCCCATGGTGTTGATTCTTAAATTCTTTCTCAGAGCCGATTTCTCCCTTGTTTTTTAGCAGCAGAAATGAGGTCAAAATGACTGAACTAAATATCATATCATTTCACAATGGAAAATAAGTTTGGAGTTACCAGAATCTGCCATCAATATTGAATATTTTTGGCCTTTCAGAGAGATCATGTTCTCTTCCTCTCACACAACAATGGGCAATGAATTGATCCCACAGTTACACAGAAATGCTGGATACTAAATAAGACACCCAAAACTTTTAAAGCCAAATTTTTATGGAATTTCTCACACCCAGTCATGATTTACAAAATCTCTATCAACACCCTGTGCTCTATGAAAGGAATCAGAAGTGAGTACTGCATGGCCACAGCATCTGTAGTGTCACTAAACAAAGTGACTTAGTGCCCATAATTAGCTTTCAATTTCTGTACAAGAAATTAGCACAAGCCAAGTCGATTAAAACATCTATTTATTTTCTAGCAGTTCCTTACATCAGAAGTTAGGTGAGTTTGACTGCGTAGTTTGCTTAGGTCCTCAAAATTTTAAAGTCAAGATATAGGTCAAAACTGTGCTCTTATCTGGGTGTTCAAGGGAAGAATCCCTTCTCAAACTCATTCATATTGCTGGCTAAATGTTCCTCACAATTGTGACTCTAGGTTCCTGTGTCCTTGTGTCTGTCACTGTGGGTCAGCTGTATGGAACTAGAGGTTTTTCATATGCCTTCCTGCATTTCCTTTCTATTCACAGACTCTAGTCTCTGTAACTTTTGCCATCATCCTAAGAATGAGCCTTGATTTTACATAGTGCATATTTAAAATTAAGTCCACCTGAATAATCTCCCCTTTCACACGTAAAGTATCAAAAACTGGTGTAAGAGCAGTGGATGAAAGTCACGAGTCTTTTTTAAATTGCCTTTTCCATAGTTCCTCTTGTGGCCTCAATGTTCACATTCTTCCCCCACACAAACAACATTCAATCCCACTCATGTTTTCCAGACACTCATCCTATTACAGCCTCCGTTACAAGTAAAAATCATTTCACCTAAATCTAGTCAGCTCAAAAGTAGACAATCTTATCATTTAAACAATCTAAACCAGTTGTAGATGAGATTTCTACAGTCCATTTGGTACTGCTCTTGGGCACAATTCTTTTCTATTAGTGGACTTGCGAATCTAAAGAGAAAATTTATCTGCCTTTAACACATATTACAGTGGTACAGATAGAGAAACAGTTACATAAAGAAAATCTGGCTACAAACGCAGAAAATGGGAAGTAAAAAGAATCTGTGGTCCAATGTAGTTATGATATTCAGCTAGAAAAATTTAATTCAGTTTCAAAAAAATTAATTAAATTAATTAAAAAATTAACTTCAGGTTTCAAGGGCTGAAATAATCCTCCATAACTCACAACTTTTTGATACAGGCTCTCAGATCTTTCTGGATTCTCAAGTATGTCCTTTGGATTCTAAGCATCACTCTTTGGTTTTCATTTCTGCTCTCTGTACTCTTGATTATACTATTCAAGCTCTTTGGAGCAAAATCTGTGCAAAAAGAGATAAGCTGAGGAAAGAACTGCTAAACTGTTACCAGGTAAATGCCTAGTTTAGGAGCTCCACTGTCAATAAAACTTGCTTGGGAGACAAAGCAAAGACTCTAATTGGTCAACCTCTTCCCGCTGCCTTAGGAAGATGAAAGGTCAGAGTATTTCAATCACACAGAGTGTTCTTTGAAGAGATTAGTCATTTCACTCACAGAATGTCTCAGGCATCCCAGCAGAAGTCACCTGGAGAGATGGCTTTATCCAGGAAGGATCTGTGGCCGATTCTTTTTTTCTAATGCACTGAATCCATATGACCTACCTAGCAGTTCCACAAGTTTCTTGAGACTTAAAACACCTGAATCATTGACAACCTGGATGAAAGGACATAGTTAATAAGGCATGAAAGAATGAAATACAGATGGTGGATTCCAAAATTCTACAGGCAGGAAATAGACTGTTAAAACTACATGACCAGTGCAGCAGAATAGAGGAATCGGATATGAATCCATGCAGCTTCATCCACCTAATTTTTGACAAAGGTGCTAAAAACATGTGATGGAGAAAGACAACCTCTTATACCAATGTTGCTGGAAAAACTGGTTATCTACCTGCAGAAAACTGAAACTAGATCCATGCTTCTCGTATTGTACTAGTATCAATTCAAAATGGATTAAGGACCTTAATATCAGACCCAAAACCTTGAAGTTTGTACAGGAAAGAACAGAAAATACACTGGAGGCAATAAGCATAAACAAGGACTTCCTCAGTAGAACTCAAATGGCTCAGAGAATAAGAGAAAGAATTGACAAATGGGAGTATATGAAATTAAAAACCCTCTGCACAACAAAAGACATGATCTCTAAATTTTAAAGACCACCCACAAAATGGGAGAAAATATTTGCTAGCTATACCATCAGACAAGGTTCTGATAACCAGACTATACAAGGAACTCAAAAAAACTAAATTCCCCAAATGTCAATGAACCAATGTAAATGCAAAAAAGTAAAATTGAGAAAAAAAAAAAAATAAAACTACTCCGCTGCAAATACACACACTATCCTTCCAGGGAAAGGAGGACAACTGTCAGGTATGAGTGCCCAGGCAACAGAGCCATCAGTCAAAGGGCATTGTTCTCAGGCCTTGAACCCTAATACAGTTTCCCTGGCAGGGTTTAAAATTAACGAAAATCAACGACCTCCCATTTTCTCCCTTCATGAATGGAAATGCCTGTAACTATTGTCTGATACCTGGGCCACCATCATACATTTAAAACAAATGACTTCTTTTCTAAATTGCAGGTCCACATATGGAATAGAATTGTGCCTCAGAATGGATTGTAGCCAAGATCTCAAACTTATTTGATTTCCATGATGAGAGACATGAATTTTGAGTTTTTAAGGTTTGGATGATATTTTGGTATATGATCTAGTGGTTTGAAACTTTTTAAGAAGGTTGAAGTAAATTATTTTGTAGGTAGAATGAATATGAATTTTTTTAGGGTCTGTTGATATTTTGTAGTGGGCTGAAAACTCCCCCTCTCAATATGTCCATGTTTTTAATGGAAAAAGGACTATGAAGCTTTGACTAAATTAAAGATTTGTGATGAGGACACTACCCTTATATAAGGGAAGAGAGAGAAGCAGAGTCAAAGATGAGCCAATGTAACTTCAAAAGGACAAATAAGAGGTAGAAGGAGAGATAGAGAAAAAGAGGAAGGGACAGAGAGACAGATAAATTAAAAGAGATTATACTATTGGCTTCCAAGGTGGAGGAAGGCAAGGGTTTAGGCAGCCTCTTAGGTGAAAAAGGAGACAAGTTATATTAACCCCAGGGTCTCCAGAAGATACACTGCCATACCTGAAACTTGGTTTTAGAGCTTCTGAGTTCTATCACTGTAGGGTGATAAAAATTTGTGTCACTTTAAACCATTATGTGGTAAGTTGTTAGAGCCACAACAAGAACTTCTATCTCCTGCTTTAGTAAACTGATTTGGGGGGTGACACTAAACTAAATAAAAGCCTTCTTTTATGTAATGTTCATCAGATCTTTTAGAACAAGCTGGCATTGCTTACGTCGATACAACATTTACAAGAGTCTTGTGGGTCTGGATTGATTTCATGTTGGTGTATTCTATTTGAAGAAACATCTTGTTTCTAGATATTTATAAAATAATTCTTCCTTTGTGTCTGACATCCTTTTCTAGCAGAATGAGAGGCAATTCCTTTAAACTGCTTAGATACCCTCTACCTTTCTTGGGAAGATCTAACCATGAAATATGCTGTCCATTACTACTCAAAACATTATATACTACATGTCTGTACATTTTAAGCAATAGTGTCCAAGTTTAGTAATAGAGATATGGTACCAATGCTTAGTTATTTAAAATAATTTTCTTAATCTCTTGTGAAAGAGTCTCTAACTTTTTGATCTTTCAACAGTTTCAGTTCATGCAGTATTTTCCAGAACCATGCTGTTATAAACCATTTCTTAATTTAAATCTGGATAGACAGAAATGATCTTAAATTCAGTCCTCATTTCACTTTACTAATAATTCTTCTGTCAACTATGGATTCCTCTTAAATTTTACAACAAGCAAAAAAGAAGAAACCAGGTAGTATCTTCAACACTTTGTTTAAAAATTCCCTCATCTAAATACCCAGTTTCATCATTTACAAGTCACGCTTTCTATGTAAATGGGTGATGCCTTTTCTATGTGATTTCTGCCTGTGTAGAACAAAGATCTCCCTCCAGTTTCCCAAACATGTTCCTGATTTCTTTTTGTGTTTTTGACATCTTTAATATTGACATTTCTACTAACACTATGTTCAAGGAAATCTAGGCTTTTTGTTGTGTTCCTTCAAGTTTACCATCCACTGACCACTTCCACAGGCACTTTCACAATGTAGGCATTGCTAAGGCAGGACTCAGTTTTCAAGCACCAAAATTTATGTCAGTGTTGCACGATAAATGACCACAAATTTAGCAGATTAAAATGAAATTAAATTCATTACCTCACAGTTTTGTAGATCTTAAACACAGTAGACTTGCCTGGGCTTTCTGCCTACAGCTTACAGAAAGCTAAAATCAAACTTTTGGCTAGGCTGGACTCTTCTGTGGAGGCTGTGGAGCATTGCTTTCTGAGCTCATTAAGGACTCAGGGACAGGTGTTTGTGCTTGTGGTACCTGTTTCCTTGCTGGCTGTCAGCTGGGGTCTGCTCTGGGCATGAACAGACTGCCTCTGTGCTTTAGGATGTCCTGTGGGACATGCTCTATTTCCAACTCAGACATGGTCCACTGAATTGTTCTCACATTCTGAACGTTTCTGATTATTTCTGTCTTTACTCAATTCTCTTTAGAAAATTCTGTTTTAAAAGGATTATTAAATTAGGCTAAGTGAGAACACCTAGCTATTGTCACATGATATAACAAAGCCCAGGAATAGTATCATAGTGTGATGCAATGGGGACAATCTTAAAATTCTATCTACTACATCCACTAATTTTTAATTTAATGAATTTAACTAAGAGCATGTCTTGGAAATGCTCATAGTTTTAACTACATTGGAAAAAAATAACAGTTTTAGCTATTGATGTCAATTTAGGGGATAGTTCATTTTCCTGATGGCTATCTGAATAGATAATACATTATTCAAGTTTTTGTTACTGTAAGAAAATATCTGAGACAATCAATTTGAAAAGAGGAAAGGTTTGTTTAGGCTCACAGTTTTCGAGCATATAGTCCCTAGTGTGTTGACTTCATTGCTTTTAGGCTTGGTGTAAGACACTTCATCATGGCAGGAGTGCATGACAGAGGAACCAGCTTAATTCTAGCACCCAGAAAAGCAAAGAAAGAGGAGAATCATAGGTCCCAATAGCTCCTTTGCGGACATGCTCCCCTATTTGACTAGAAGACTTGCAAAGAGGCCCTACCTCTTATAGGTTCTACCACCTCTCAGTAGCATGACATTGTGGGGACCAAGCCTTTACATGTGAGCCTTTGGGGAGCACTCATCTAAACTACAGCAGATGACTATGAGAGTAACTTCAATATCAACTGGTTCACACTCACCAACCTTAGAATTATACTTTATTTACTTTGCCCTACCAGGTTTGCCTTTGCTTTTTCCTTACATGAAGCTTATTTTTAAACAAAGTCATATAATTTGATATGTTATTTACATATCCAAAGAGAACTACATAAAGTGAACTCTTATGCGTGTTCCAACAATACATTGTAGAAATGGCAGATACTAGACATAACAAGAACAAACTATGTCAACCGAAGAATTACTAGGTTTCTCCTAAACTGGTCAAATTAAACAGGTTCAGAATTACCTGCACAGGAATATGGTGACAGCATGAGTGGCATCTTTTGTTTTACAAGACTGCGCTCTGATTCTAAATTCTCATTTTATTCTGCCTACCCAAAACTTTGACTATTGAGTTGCTTCTCTGATCATCTCAAATAAACTCTTTGTTTCTTACTCAATTTGTACCTCAGTTTCTCTAAAGGGTCCCCATAAAATGTGACCTATTTATTGCTTAAAAACTTGAGAACACTGACAAGAAATGACATAGTTATGCTATAATTAAGTTCCTTTGTATTGCATTTCTCTTTCCATATATCCTGATGCATTCTTCATGTAGGATAATATGCTCCAGAAAAGCATAAGGTTGCCTAAATTAGAGAAGATTAAGACACAAAGATTTGCTTATCATTGCTTTCTGTAAAAAAGGATAATAGGATACACTGTACAATACTATCACAAATATAGCCTGGCCCAAAATACCAAAAATCATATGTTCTCCCTCATATGCGGACATTAGATCAAGGGCAAACACAACAAGGGCATTGAACTTTGATCACAAGATAAAAGCAAGAGCACACAAGGGAGGGGTGAGGATAGGTAAGACACCTAAAAAAATTAGCTAGCATTTGTTGCCCTCAATGCAGAGAAACTAAAGCAGATACCTTAAAAGCAACCGAGGCCAGTAGGAGAAGGGGACCAGGAACTAGAGAAAAGGTTAGATCAAAAAGAATTAACCTAGAAGGTAACACACACGCACAGGAAATCAATGCGAGTCAACTCCCTGTATAGCTATCCTTATCTCAACCAGCAAAAACCCTTGGTCCTTCCTATTATTGCTTATACTCTCTCTTCAACAAAATTAGAGATAAGGGCAAAAGAATCTCTGCTGGGTATAGAGGGGTTGGGGGGGGAGGGAGAGGGGGCGGAGTGGGTGGTAAGGGAGGGGGTGGGGGCAGGGAGGAGAAATGACCCAAGCATTGTATGCACATATGAATAATAAAAATAAATAAATAAATAAATAAATAAAAAGAAAAAAACCCAATACTATCACAAATATATCTGGAAAAGAGGAAGTATAAGCTCCCCAGAAGCAATCTGAAAAGGAATGCACTTTTCAAAATACTCAATGGAAGTGTTAGAAATGTTGAAAGTGATAGGGTCTAGTCTCTTGTGAAATCTAGCAATGCATATTCTGCAGCTCACAAAGAAGAGTAATGCAGTTCAATACAAGCTACAACCTAAAGCGTGCAGTGCATGAGGTTACAAAATAAACACAATGTGTTATACTGTTGTTATGTGAACAAATTCCTCTTGAATGCTACAGACTTTTTAAACATAAATTCAACTAGAACTGCCAACCTATGAAGTGTAATCTTCAAGTTAAAGGTAAATATAGGTGTTCATTTGAAGGATTTTCGTTTCAATTTAGATTTTGTAAGTACTGCAACTTACAGCCTTCAGACTTCTCAATGACAGGCAAGAAACTGAACCACTTTGGGCAGTTAGTGGATAACTTTTTTATATAAAATGGAAATATCAAAGTCAGAATAATTATTAGACAAATCGTTCTTGAAAAGTATTCTTTAGATGTCACATTTACTTTCTCCAAGAGAAGTAACATGATTTAAAATTTTTCCTTATTAGGATTTCTTTCTTTGAAAGACACAGAGGATGGAGATACAAGTCACAAAGTATGATATATTTGTGAAACATGTAACTGATAAAAAGCTGGTATTCAAGATATATATGAATTTTATCTCTAAATCAAGAAAAATTAAGTTAAAAACTGTATAAGAAATTTGAGCAGGTACTTACCTAAAGAAAAAAATGCAAAACTGATCAGCTAGACTAGCAAACATATGAGTGCACATCTAGAAACCAGAAGATATTGCTACTTACTCATTTGAATGGTTTAAGAAAAAGATTGGCAATGCTAAGAAGATATAGTCCTACAATTGAAAATCAAAGTCTATCAGTTGCTAAAATGAATCATCTCAAACATTTATCATTTCTTTAATTTTAATTCTATTTTGAGGGTTTTATATGCTTATCTTATTTTCATGATAGTTGAACTACTTTTTTACACTTTGTTCATATTAATATTTATACTTATATTTTATACTTACTGGGTTTTTTTTCAATATTTCTTTTTTGATAATTCATTATAAGAATGCCTCTTGGAATTTTACAGAAGGATTGAATAAGTAGTAAAGTTTCTGAATACCTAGTTGAATAAAAATTTCTGCTTTTTATATTTTGATGACCATTTCCCTTCTATAAAATTTGATTTGAAGTTTGTAACTTCAGAGACATTATTCTATTGTCTTTCTGCATCCTGTAATGAAAATTATAAAAATCTCAACCATTTAAGGTCAGGAGAAATAAATTTATTCCTAAAAAAATACTCTGGTTAAATTAAATATGAATTTACATCTCACAGAAATGTGTATGAATGTTCATTAAAAGTGATAGATAAAATTTTTTGCTCTATTATTTATAATTGCTTAAATCTAAAAATAACTCACAAGTTCATCAATAGTAAAATGGATAAATACTGGAACAAAATGCTGTATATTAAAGAAAATCAATTCACTAGATATGAACAATGATCTAAGGAATTTTAGCCAAAAGAATGTCTAGCCAATGAAGCCAAATCCAGAGAATAGACATTCAGCCATTCCTTTCCAGAAAATCCAAATCAGGCACAAGATGTGTGTGTACTTAAAAGCCATCATGAAACCGCTCTGGTGAAAAAGCAAATGGCAGCGACTGGCAGAGACACGAGGGAGGTGACTGAGTCCAAGCAGTACTGTAACTCTTGACCTGTGTGGAGTTTACATGGGTTCAATTTTCACTGGTGAATTGAGATGCATGGTAAGGGAATTTAAGCATCCGTGCATAGATTGTAATGATTCAAAATGTTACAAATTAAAACTTTATCCAAAGTATCCTAAGAAAACTCATTCTCTATTTCTCTTCTCTCAAAAGGAAGAATATATCCAATTATCCTCAAAATATAATATTTCAAGGTTTTGTATAATACAAGTAAAGAAATGTTAGAAAATTTCTTCACATATTTTCTAGAATACTTGCTGAGATTTAGCAGTAAAATAATGAGTAGGATGTATGTCAAAACTCTCATACAGCCATCTGAACATCATTTTTCTTCTTAAGTTAACCTACACATGTACCTGAGAGAAAAAAATCAGATATCCTTTTTTATGTCAGCTTATGTCAGCTTTGTAAGTCCTAAATATTCTAGTAAAGTTTCATTACCTGCAAAGTAGTGTTGGTTATTTTACATTTTGAGAGACTGAATTATATAAAACTGTTGAAAGTATGAGTTTTCCTGTCAAGGAAGGAGACTCAGCTCAAGCTGTATGATGGATAATGGTGTTCCAGACCATAATAGTCTGACTTTAGTCAGGTTGTTTCTCCACCCTATGTCTAATGTCTTTATTGGTGGAGAGTTCATTTTTACAGTATTGATCTTGTATAGTTCTTGTATGATTAAGAGAATAATACCAATAATACACATCTCATCCCAAAAGTCATGACACTGAAAATAATTCAAAATAATTCATAGAAAATAAGAAATACACTATAATACAAATATCAATGGAATTGTATTATGTTGTGTACAATTAGTTTCTACTTCTTTGTTGGTAGCTCAAACAGTTCTTAGATAACATGCTTTTATTTCTCCCTTGTATTCAATTCTCTTTAGTTTATAAACATCAATTACAACTGAAATGTAAGTGATGCAATAATCAATATCAGACATAGTTGCAAGTAGTCAACTCTCAAAGCATGGGAATTTGACATTAGCAATCTAATCTATTTTAAATCATTACCTGTAGATATGAGGAATAAAATACTACTGAAGGCACAGCTATAAAGACCCATGTATTGGTACCAATACATCTGTAATGGGCAAGCAAAAGACAGGGCCTATGGAGTGGATAAATGCTTGTCACAATACTGAAATACTGAAGAAAGAAAATAACAGGATTTTTTCAATTCCATGCTCAAGGAATATAGAGAGACACTATAAGTTTCTATGACTACCATAAAAAGATGTTGCCAAAAGCCATAAAAGACTGTGCTATATTATTGCTGAGTGATGAATGAGGATATAAGTTGAACTCACAGACTTCCCAGTTTCTATAGTCAAGCCTATCCATTGGGAAAACTGGTACCTGATAGTGGAATGATGATATTTAGAAGTGTTTAGATAACTTTGAGGATCACGATCTTGAAATTCAGCAGAGTTTTTGCAATTAGCCAAGACAATTACTCCTTCACTGTCTGATGAAATCGGTCTTGCATGAATTGGAAATTCATTTGGACCTCAATTTAGGTGGCTATCATTTAAGGCCCTGTCAATTTTCATCATTCCTACCAGTCCTCAATGAGTCTTCTATTCAAACCCCAGCTTATCCCAGAGTGCCAGTTATGAAGCTAAACATGGGGTGTTAAAAATGTAGCAAGGTTTTCAAATTTATATTTTTGAAGGCACAGGTAATTTTTAGGCTACTAAACCAAGGAGAGAGGAAAACTCTGTCAAGGTAAAAGGGTTATATGTAGAAATCTGTTGACTTTGTCTCTCACTTTCTTTCACTCTATATTACATCTCTAAAACAGACTCAATGGTAGAATAGTCATTATGAGATTAAATCACCAGAAATTTCTGGGCATAGTCAAAAACTGTTCTGTCCAACACAGTATCTACTATCCACTAGCCAAAAGTCGCTCTTGTGCAATTTACTTAGATTATACATGTAAAATACAGTTTCGGTTTTTGAAGATAGTAAAACAAAAGGAAAATAATACTGGCTGGGTGCAATGGAGCATGCATATAATCTCAGCTAATTGGGAGATAGAGATTGGGAGGATCAAAGTCCAAGGCTGGCCCCAAGCAAATGCATGAGACACTATTTGAAAAATTACTAAGCCAAAAAGAGCTGGGGGCATGACTCAAGTGGTAGAGCACCTGCCTAGCAAATAAAATAGCAATAAAAATTTTACATTGATTATGTTGTAGTAATATTTTGAATGTATTAAGTTAAATCAAATATATGTAATTAAAATGTTTTTGCACATATCTTCCTTCTCTTTCCTTTTTTTCTTTTGATCTGGCTACTAGAAAATTTAAAATTACAAAGGCTGGAGGCATGACTCAAGTGGAAGAGCACATGCCTAGTGAGTGCAAGACCTTGATTTAAAACCGTCTGCTCCACAAAAACAAGTGCAAAATGACATAGGTAGCTAAAAATTCACTTTTATGCAATACTGCATTTCTTGAAGAAAGAATTCACAGACTTAGAGAGAGAATGTCCAAGTTGATTTAGCATATATATTGGGCTTACCCAATTAAGTAAACTCCACAGCAAAGCCCAGAGGTCACTTCCTTCACCTTTATGTGGATAGTTCATTAGAGAGATGAAAATCAAAATCGTAGAAACACAGTTCAAAAGTGTCTTCTAGAGCCTTTTGTACAGGTGGGGCATTGTCGCCATTGAGATTTCAGTGAGAGCAATAGCATCAATCCAGCTTTTATGTACAATGGAACAGTTCTCTGTTGCTGTCATGGATAGCAAGGCAGAGTGGGATCCCTGTCTCCTGAAGGTACTGGACTGTCACTAGCAAATAATTCTGTTTCTCCCATACCCATAATGCATAGAGATCAGATAACCATGGGGTAAATGTAGGAGAGACATTAAAAATTATTTTTCCTATTAATGAGTCAGTATTAAATGGAGAAATAATGCCACTGGAATAAATCAAGACAACCTCAACTTTTTCTCAGTCATACCAAACTTAAGACTCTAGGCCTTAAAATCCCTTTTCTTAAAGCCTTTACTTTAGAAAAATTTTAAAAGTTAATCTTTTCTTTATCCCTTTAAGATGTAAATCTTTTAAAAGCCTCTCACCTGTTTTACAGTCTAGCAATGTCTTTCTCCAGGACTGAGAGCCATTATTTTGAATTATAAGCATCAATGGAAATGGAGGTCTATCCTCTAGATTATCTGGATAACTATGAGCCTAACAGATTCTGTGGGGGGTAGAAGGAGGTACCTTTTTCTGTGTTGCAAAAACTGCCTACGTCATGGTAAACTATCTTTCTGTCATGTCAGGAAGTTTACTTTCCTTTAAGTAAAGCAGTCAGCAAACACAGATGACCTATTGTATTCCCCTACATCAGTTCTTAAAAACTCTCCTGAGATTTTAAATCAGTAGAACTGAGCTCAGACTAAACTATGTTCTCTCCCCATCTCTGTTGCAATGGTCTTGAATAAGGTCTTCTTTGCTTATTTTTGTTGTATAATTTTTGCTTTGACAGCAATTCTACAATGCTTGCATTGCTCTAGCAACTGAGATGATCAAACATTGTAGTTCATATCATAAGACCACTGGCATGAAAAAGGAAGTAAGATATAGACCAAAGTGGTTATTTTTCTAATCCAAATTTGTGATTTTGTGGGTGTGAGGAGGATTAATGATTAAGAGGAACTTGTAAGGTGTTCTGTTCTACCTCATAGTATTGCTAGCTTAGTCACAAAATTAATGAAAAACTATATGAATCCTAAGTAGGGAGGAGCACTGAAGATTTTTGATATTTCCTTAAATGAAGATTTGCATCATGCTAGGAAGTATAAAACTGGTCTTCTTTAATGCTTCCAGGTAATTAACTCAGAACAGGTGAAGAACAAGGAATATAAACATAGGAAAAATGGACATGAAATGGCAATGAAACAGGTTGCAGCTAACTATCACTACAACCTCCTAACAAAATAAGGAAACAACTGCTGTAAAACTACGCTACCTGTCTTTTCTTCTTTGCTCTATGGGTATCACATTCACATACAGCCTTATTCATTCTACTGTTTGTTGCTAATACATTCTGCCTATGGGAGGCATGCATGTGAGATTGGAAAGAGAAAATAAAGCCAATTGTACCTCATCTTTCCAGGTAAAGTTTAAAACTGAGCTTCATATTTCCTAGGCTTACTGTAAGTCAGTCAAACTCAGGTGAGTTTAGCTTTTCAGCCGCATATTGAATTGAGTCAAGTCTAAACTTTTTTAGTCAAACTCTAAACCTTTTTATAAGGGTAGAGATTAATGCTAAATTGATGTGATCCTTTAAACACACCAAATCTGAAATTTCCAGAATCTTTTTCAGACAGTATAATGACTTTGGGGGTTAGGTGTTCTTGTGTGACAGATACCAAGTAGACCTATGTTTGGACCATGTACTATTGGAGAGTATTTGTTTTAAACAAAAATGCAAGAATGCTTAATAGAGAGGGAATTGGAAAAACATGCTTCAAATACTTGTCTAAATATATACGTTCACCACTTTACAGCAAGTAAAACGAAGTCATATTAGATACGCTTAGCTGATCTAGATAGCACACTTGCTTCACCTGCAAAGGCAAAGATCACCTGAAGACCTTCCCTTCAGTTGATCACAAGCACTTCTTATTGTCCAGAGGCTGCAAGACTTCAGATACCAGAAGTGTGATTGGAAAGTTCAGTGTCAGGGAACGGGGAGAAGAATTTCAAACTGGTTCAATATGCAAAGGTTGAGGAGTTTCACACCTGGAGGAAAATAGAAGAAAGAGACGGATGGATAAAAAGTTTCCGGGCCTGACATTAGTAGTTAAATGTCTCATCTTGCCAATGTCACTGAGTCCTGGAAGATTATGATTAAAATCAAACAGATCTCTATTGTGAAAATCATAAGTTTTTTTTGACCATGAAATACCACTTCAGAGGAAAGGCATCAGAATCTATGTTCAGTATACACATATTTTCAATAACAGCATATCAGTAATATTATTTGCTATTATTATTTTTATTATTATTGATTGGCAGTACTGGGGTTTACACTCAGGGCTTCAAGCTTGCTAGACAGGCACTCTACCACTTGAGGCACAATTCCAGCCCTTTTTTTCACTTTCCTTTTTGTACATTAATTTATCTATAATCATATTACTGTTATACTAGGGGCACATTGTGACATTTACAAAAGTTCTTACAATATATCATAGCTAAATTCACTCCATCATTCTACTTTCTGCTCACCCTCCCCCATTCCTGGAATACTTTTAACATGTCTCATTTTACATCTTCATACATGACTACTTAATATTTCCACTATCTCCAGCCCTTTTTGTTCTAGTGATTTTGGAAAAAGGGTCTCACTTTTTTTCCAGACTAGAATGGTTCAAGAGTCTGCTATTTTAAGCTTCCTGCCATAGTTGGGATGACAGGCAGGTGCCACTATACCTAGCTTTTTTCCACTGAGAAAGGGGTGTCACGAACTTTTTCTGCCCAG